>NC_089878.1:21061785-21368750 GCF_040182565.1 Anser cygnoides
ATCGAAGACTAAGAGCTGCTCTTTCTAATTCCTGGTTGCTCTCAGGGCTTTAACTGCACTGATGTTACAAAACTTAATCCAAGTGATCACAGGCTTTGTTCCATGAGGTCCGTTCTTTATTCAACGTGCAAGATGGGCAGTCCTCAGGAAAGGGCCGTGCTGAAAAGAATGAGAATCCCTTCTTTCTTTGTTCTAAAACTTGAATGAATGAAAGTGATAGTATAGCAGAAAAGAAAGCTGGTTTAAAATTAGGCAAAGTACTGGATAGGAGAAACAGCTGTAATGCAGATTTCTTTAATGATGATGCTGAGCAAGACTAAAACCAGATTTCTGACAGATGATTACATATGATGTTTCTTTGTCTGTGAACTGGGTGGGTGCTGAATTAGAAATTAAAACATTTTTTCTTTTAGCTCTGAACTTGATTTTTCACTGATTCATGTGTGATTTCATACTAGTCTTATTTTTTTTTTTCATCTCTGTAGGATGGAAGCAATGCTGCAAGGTCCTAGGAAAACGTAGGTGTAGTCAGTAATGTATTGGTGTATGTATGTAATTTATTTATTTGGAGCTGTGTTCTGAGACACTCCTCCTTACAAGGGGCATTGAGGAAGTGAATTTCCTGGTGTATTCAGCAAAGCTTGGGTTCTCTTGTCAGTTAGAGACTGCTGATTGAGTAAATTAAAAGGAAAAGAAAGGAAAGGAAAAGAAAAGAACAACAAAAAAAGAGGAACGATATCTAGTTGACTGATTCTTTGAGCACCACCTAGCCTCTAGACAGGGTGCCTACAAGAGACAAACAGCGATCAGTCACGCAGTTGGTGTGGCCTTACTCAGCACAGGGGGACGGAGCCACCGTTGCATGAGCTGCCTGGTGTCGTGCTGTTTTCTCACCAAGCTTGTGGAAACTCTTGATGTAAATTTTATTTGTTTCAGTTTCTAGTGTTTTATGTGCTGTGTGCTGTACGGGTATTTCAAAAGGAAAAATTAACACTGTTGATGTGAGGTTAAGACCATTTTTCTTAAAATAGCGTTCTTGAAAAGCCAAAATGGTTTATGAGGCTTGTGGTTACAGTCAGAGGTGAGTCGACTGTCCCTCTTTAATCTTAGAGGCTTGATAATTTCTTTTCTGCATGTTTGCTGTGAAACTGTAGCCTGTTACATAAGTATATGGGGGGTTGAAATTAGTCGATCACATTGTTATGAAAGAAATAGATGAATGTAGTTGGAAGGACTTGTTGTTTGATTTCTCACTAGCAGCGTGAGGCTTGCCTGGAGCGGTGCAGGTGGGAGCAGCGAGGGGAGGTGGGGTGTCTGCACCGTAGAGGTCTTGGAGATCACAGGGGCAGAAGTGGCAGTAGGAGCTGTGGAAGTAAGGCGATTAGGAAGTTTGGGGAATTAACAACTGAAACACACTCCTATTGCCACAGATACAGCTTTCAAATAGCAGCTGACTTGTGTTGAAACTGGGAAGTACGAGATTCTATGAAATTGTTTTTTATGGCCACCTTTTTACGCTATAGATAACTTCCAGACAAATTTATTTGGGGAAAAGGTGGATGGTTTGTTTGTTCCTTCATGGCTCACTTTTTCTGTGGAGTGAGCGAGAGAAGCAGAAAAACGCTGCGGGGAGGGGCACTGCTCTCCCTTCCTGCTTGGTAGGTGACCTCTGCTTTTAACTTCCTTTCCACTCCTTCCTTAGATAGCAGAAGCTGCTGTTTATTTTTGATATGTACAAAAGGCCTGTGCCATTTTAAATTCTTGCAGAACAGCCATTTCGTGGGCTCGAGCATTTAGGGCTCCTGGTTTGTTTCCTTATAACTGAATGCAGCAAATGAAATGTGCTGTACTTTCTAGAATTTCTCTAGGTAGATGTTTCTTCTTCATGACTGCTCCGGGCTTTTAGTGCTTTTCAGCATAGAAATAGAGGGGGATGGAAAGAAGCAAGCTTTTGTTGAAAGTGTGATGCGCTTTTTTGGTGTATCACAAAACTCGTGTTATCCTGTGACCTGTTAGTCAGTGTTACCAACAAGTGACCCATAAACTTGCAGCTTGCTTCTCCCTGCCTGCTGCCTGTTCCCCAAAGGGGACAGGGAGCATCTGTTTTTTGCTGTGAATGAAGCTGAAGAGGGCAAATACTGCTTCTGTCTTTCTGTCTGGATACCCTTTATAGCGCTGTCTGGGAATAGCAGTAATTGCTGCAGATTCCACTTCACAGAGATGAGAAGGGAGCTGGTAGAGACAGGCAGACAGCATGTCACCTGCATGTGTTTGGCCCAGGCAGTATTGTTTTTTCTTTCTCTTGACATAATGTTGTGTTCAAGGCAGATGTGTGCTACCTAGAAATAGTCTTTTAGTGTTTCTGCCACAGATGTCTTATCATAACTTTGGCCAAAACCTTAGTCTCTTTCTGTAAAATGCAAATAGGCTTTTCCTAACTTATAGGGGAATAGTATGCATAAACTTCTCTGTGTATTGTTTATTTCTTTACTGGTGTACTTACATACTACAGTGCAATATACCAACACTGTTCTATTGTCCTGTGGGACAGTATGTGGACTTTTTAACTTTTTGATTCACCAAGCATCTCCAGAAGACTTAAACAACAAGAACAACAAATACAACAAACCCTAAGTGGTGCTGTCATATTTTCTTCTAGTCTTTCCTCTAACTTGATAGAATACAGCCATGGAAACAATATCTTCAATGCATTTTTTTCCTTAACCAAAATGTTGTCATTAACTCTAAAGATTAAAGGAAAGTTACTGCTTTTGACCTTACAGTGAAGTCTTCCATTTCCAAGAGGAAGTTGCCTGGAACCTAGAGATGATCGCTTAAGGCTTTAAAGGAGACTTTAGAAAGTGTAGTATCATGATCATGCAGTCACAGATTATTATAGTGGTGAGAGATGACCAGAAATGCCAGGAGGATGTGCTAGTTGGCTACCCAGCTGCTGCCAGCCCAAACAGTTGTCTTGAACAAAACTTTATTAAAAGCACTTTAAATGAGTGCTTTGTACTTCTGATTATTCTGTCACTGTAGCAGATGTTCAAATCAGATGTTGTCATTAAAGAAGAGCTTTATTGAAGATGTACAGATACTGCATAACACATGCATTTGTTCTAAATGGGCTAAATGCTTAGAGTAGTAGTTTGGACAGCGGGAGTGAACTAGTCAGTTAACTTGCTTTCAGTTATCACCGTTATCAGCTTTGACCAGTAGAAAATGGTCAGTGAATACTGTGTTAAGCCTTCTTGTTTCTTTGATATACACTGGCTCTGGCAGTTCACTATTAAATGGTAGAAGTTGGTGGTGTTCAAAAGCCATCACTCATCCTGTCGAATCAGAACCTGCTCTTTGATCACTTTTGGTAATCAAAAGTAATCCAAAGAACAATTGCAGGTGAGTAATCTGGATTTTAAAAAATATGGCAAAATACAGCACTCAACATTAAATAGCAACAAGTTTCAAAATAATAGATATTATTCTCTGTAAAGAACATATTCAGGATATCACCAACCTAGTTTGTAGATGTTCAGAGTGCTGAGTTCTTTGTCAGTCTCTTTCTGCATACAGTACTGTAGCCAACAACACAGGAAATCTGTTTTTAGCAGATGTTTTACTATTTAAGCTCTTAGTTGTATGAGTTCAGAATAAGTCTTTTAAAATAGGACATATCCAAAAGGGTTGTTATTCACTGATAATACTTTTCTGTGGAGTATATTATTATATAGTGCCTGTTTTGTTTGATTGATACAGGAGGGTGTTCAAGATAGGGAAAGATCGTACAGTTTGGGATTTCAACACAGGATGTACGCTCAGCTTTTCCCTAACTCGATATTGTTTTTAAGTCTAGAAGATATTACTGGACATGGAGAAGGATCTTGGACTCGGGGAGTTCTTTGTCCAAGTGGAGTGTCCTGCTCTTTGGGCATAGCAGGTATTTCTGTTACTATGCCCATGAACTGATCTGTTGAATTCAGTTTTTCTCTAGTTAAGTACTGTAGAGGAGAGGGCAAAATATGGTGATACCTGTTTTCAAAAGGTAGCCTCCTTACTGCTGTTTTGGGCTGACCATTCCAAGGTAAAAGATTTCAAGATATTAGTAGTACACCGTATGTTATTTCAGTTGTCCTTTTCCTTTTGTTCATTAAGTTAAACTTTATTCAACAGACTCAGGAAGGACCTTGTCGTGGTTCTGTTGCTCATAGCATTATTTGCTATGCTAACGCTTCCTGTACATGATGCAAGTGGAGTTGTATTAGAAGCTTGGGAAATGGTTGGGTAGGTGCAATGTTGAATGTTCTATGTTGTATCTTATCTTTACAAATTATTCTATACTTGTCAACTCCTATCATTAAGATGGGGAAAAAAAATGCAAAAATAATGATAAAGTAATTTCAGGGGCAAAGTGGAAAAAAAAAATGTTCTGTGACAAATTCCTGCAAGAAAAGGTAGCATAAAAAAAGTCTGGCTAAAAACTTATCTATTGTAAGGACTTGTGTCAAATTAAATGTTGAATCTTGTCTTCTGAATAATGAACAGGATTGGAATGAGATGTGGCATGCTGTTGTTTCAAGTGAATATTGCAAAAAAGCTTTGGTAGCTTTCAAACCCATCAGCATAAGTATTTCTGTTGCCTACATTAGTGCTTATCTTTAATAGGTACTGTGCTGCACATGTTGTGCTTACACTGGTGCAATAGATTTGTTGCCCGTGGCGCTGAAGGAAAGACCAATTGCTTTTATGCAGTATGTAGCCAAGATGCTGTCACTCAGAAATAAGAGCTTTCGGTTGCTTCAGGAGGCCAGTGTGTTGCTCTTGAGTCATGTATGGCTTTTGGGCAATTCGGTAGTACTCGCAGGGGATAGAACCAGAGGGACTTAGAAAGGAGATGTCTGTCACTGGCTTGCCTTGGACATAGTTACGTGACCAGTTCAGCCCCATTGACAGCAGAATAGACCCTTGGGGAGTTATTGTCCATTTTGTTGTATGAATCATTCCCTGAGCTTTGCGTGAGCCGTTCTGAGTTTCCATCCTTGTGGCATGTGCCCACATGCATGAGTGTGTATTGTTGGTTCATAGCCAAAATGAAGGCTTTGATAAGCAACTTTTAAATCCATCTCTGCCTCAGCTGCGTACAGCCATCTGATGAGACACATTAACAGCCAAGGGATCCTTAGAATACGGTACCTAGCTGAAAGGTGGGAAGAATTACAGATCCTTGGGTTGTTACCCACAAATGCCTCCTAGCTGATCTGGATGGATTTGGGCCAAGTGGTTTGTTCATAAATCTTTCTTTAAGACGTTAGTGGAGGTTCACTCAGGAACATTTCTCTCTAATTCACTTTTCCAGGTTGTTGGCCAGACAATTGAAATCCAAAAACTGGCAGCATATAGATGAAGTCTAAAGATCATTAGAATTTTTTAGCGTTAAAGAATTGATTTCTGTTGTAGAATGATTTGCAGAAAATGGCTTATCTATCCGGCAGTTCTGGGCTGGTGAGCTGTTGGAAAAAGTGAAATAAACAACCTCCAAATAGCATTCAAAAAAAAAAAAAGATCTATGGTCATTGGGGGGGGGGGGGACAGACTTCAAAAAAGACTCTGAAAAAGAAATAGATTGCATCTTGGGGTTTGGAGAGGAAGGACACAGAATATTTTCCTGATCTTACAGCACCAGGAGAATTAATTTTGAACATAAGAATGCATGTAACCCTAACCAACTGCATGTAACCCTAACCAACTGCTCTTCCTTATCAACTCTTTAGTTCATGGGAAATCAGAAATTGTAGGGGCTTTCTCTCCCCATCAGAAGAACGTGTTTTTTTTTTTTTTTTTTTTTTTTACTTTGTACTTTAACAAGATTGCATCCAACAGTCATACAACTGTAACCAGCAGACAAAAGTCTTTATAAAAATACTTTGGAAGTGGATTTTCAAATAACATTTGTCAAAAACAAACAAAAAAACAGCTATCTTCTGATGTTTATAGGGAGTATTATTTTCTTATTTGTTAGATTTACTCTATTTATGTTGTTTAAGGCCAAAGTTTTTCAGTTATATATATATATTTTTACTTCCTACAGGTTTTATGTCTGATCTATCTGCCTGATAATTATGCAGCATTTTTCCTAAATAAATTGTTCTCCTTCCCTTCTTAAAACACCTCCTACCCCCCCCCCCCAACAACCACAACTCCCATAAGCAGTAGTTATATTTCACTTGCCTGCATTCTTTTGAACATTATCCCCATTTTAAAGTACCTGAGTAGTTTCAAAATCTTTTGGCTAGGTGAAGGGCTAGGCTATAACGACAGAGAGGTCTGAAGTTTGTTTGAAGTTTACTGTAAATCTGTAAAGGAAAAAGAGACAAAAAACTAACTTGAATTTCAGTTGCATTTCAGTTGCAAAGCAGTGCTTTTAAGAATACTGTTTAAAGTCAGTAACTTTCAGGCAAAATCGTGGTTTTATGCTGCTGGATTTTAAACAAGTAATTCAGTAAGGGTATCATCTAGTTCAGGTTGTTACTCATTGGAACCCATGTGGAAAAATCAGCAGACATGAATGATACCAAACAACTTGAGGTATGGGATGAGTTGTCTTACTGAAGTCACATCTTGTATATTATTTAGGTTGCTCTTTTAAAAGCACAGTCCTTCTCATTTCAAGAGAATTGCTTTGTGAAATAAAAGAATATTAAGTGTTTTAAGTTCACGTAGGCACCTTATCAGTGGTAAGAAGTCTGTTAGTAAACAGAGGTAGAGGATAACTTCAGTAAGAAAAACTGTTATCGTAGGTCTTCTTCCCTATTGCGAGCTTTGATGTTACCAGCTCAGGGACTGAGGAATGTTGTTTTCACTACACATTTAAAATGACTCTTGATCAATGAAGTAGGTTCTGTTCTTTCCCGACCCTGGGTTTAGATAAGTATTCATTAGGAATTTCCTATCACTTGCAATCTTTTCAAAAGGTTAGTTTCACTTGAACATCAGGATGTATTTTTTTCCCTATTCTACTGTTTCTACTGCTACCATTTGACTTGAAAATCTTCATTGTAGCTTGAATGTAGTACTCTACTTTTTCAAGTCGCCTTTGTGGAAGTTATAGTATAATCTACCCAATATTTATGGTCTCCTATAAAAAAGTTAATCCTCTTGATTGGAAAGCCAGCAATTATATGGATTTCTAAATTTCCAGGTTATGCTTTGTCATGGCTGATCTGTGGCTGTTTTTGTTAAGTGTTTACTAAGTGTTTACTAAGACCCTAGGCTTGCAGCTCTTACAAAATAATGTCCTATAGATTTTGGATATGTAACTATTGTTAGGAGGTATGTGTAGTTTGAGATTTTTCTGTTTTAAATCTCAGATTGTATTCTGCTGTCCCATTGACTGCTGGTTTAGGTTGGATGGGACCTTTTTGACTCCAGAGGCGCTAGTACTGAATGCCTGTGGCCTTGGGGTTGTAGCTCACCCTGGATGGTGATGCACTTCAAAGCCTTCTACTGAGGGTGGGCTGTGTTTGTGCTGCTATCTTGGAATTTAATTCTCCCTTATCAAATTACTGCTGGTTGGCTTGATGCCATCATACTAGCACCTCAACTTGTTTTCTTAACACATTAGTAGTTTTCAAGGCTGTCTCCAATGCTGTTTTCTGTGATTCCCTAAAACATGCTGTCGAAGAAAGATTTAGCAGCACAGGTCAACTTTTTTTTTTTTTTTTAAATCATTTCTCAATTCCACAGCCTAAATGTTCTATTTTAAATGGAACAGATATTTTCCTAACCTAAAAATTAGGAAACTTGCATTCAGTCCATACAGTGTGATGTTTTTACTGTATGTTGATTTGCCTTGCTTTTTCACATGCTTAGAGTTATAATTTAAAGGCATGCTCCTTCACTGACTGCTTGTTCTGAGTTGCTTTATTGCTGAGCCATAAATAAAGTATAAGCTGTAATAAATAGAAAGTTTTACTATTTAGAAGAAGAGAACTGGATCAACGTGACTATTAGTTGTCACTGTACCAAATACTTCATTTTCTTGGAGGCAGAATGTTAGCTTGATTACCTTATTTTCCTGGAGAATGAAAAAGTCCTTTCTGGCTGGTTCTGCGGTAAGGAAGGCCAAGAATTTCAGAAGGACGAGAGAGAAGAAAGAAGCTGAGTATATATTTTGTTGCTTTTGTTTGTTTTTGTTTCCCAAATAAGACCAAAGCATAGTTCAAAAGGAAGTACATGTGGATGCAGAGATGAGATGCATCTTCATGTTGGTAAGATTTTCAAGAAAATCAGTTGTGTAGCATTTTTATGAGACTGCAAGAATTTAAAAATCTGTAAAGCTTTCGTTTTATCTGCCAGTGCATGTGTACGACACGGTGTCATGCTCAGTTGTTAAGAAGTTAAATTATTAGAGCATCAACACAGTGGGATAAATATATTCTAGGATATTCCAAATTGAAATAAAGTTACTTAAAGACTTTAAGAATTACATTGCAGTGCAGTTACCATGCTAAATCTTGATGTTTCTAGTTTCAGAGATTGTTTGGTACTTTTACTGGAACTTCTATGTAAAAAAAAAAAAGTTTTCCAGGCTGCTTTTCTTACCATTTGAAATGTGTACCATTTCTTTTTTTTTTTCCCCACTCTCTTTTAGCTGGATATTAGTTAGATCTAAAGCATGCTACTGTCAGTGAAGAGAATACGTGGTGGTAATATAATCAATGTTAATGTGAAGTGTTCCGAAAAAAATGTTGGACATGAATCTCATGCCATGCGTATTACCATAATACCTGAGTGTCTACGGGGAGTACATTAGGAAATTCGATTTACATTTGGGCTATTGTTGAACTGTCGTCTTCTCTTCAATAGATAAGTCTCCCTGCTGAAGTATTTTGTTTTGGAATTAAAAGCTATATGCATATAAGTCTGCTGAAGAAACCAGACCAAACCAGTATGCCTTTCACTTAAGTGAAAGGTGGTTTGTGCCAGCCTTGAATTCAGGGGAGGGGGCCTCAATCTAATCTTGAGGGTTGTTCTCAGAAGAATCTGGCTTCTGCATAATGAACTTTATCTTCATTGTAGAAGGCTGACAATGTGTGAAGCTGTTGATCTTTCTTCATCTGGAAGCTGTAATTGATTGCCAGATAACAAGCGTCCATTCAGGGTAATAAGGGAGTCGAAGGTAAAGATTGAGGCTTGGAACTTGATTCCATATTTAGTGGGAAAGAAACTTGTCTGATCTGTCAGGCCTTTGTGTTCCAGTCTGCAGCTCTGCTCTGTAGTCTAGTGGTGCTCAAGGTAGAGATCATAGTATGCGTGTGTCCCAAAAGATCCAGTTTGTAGTAGGCTAAGACTTACAGCAGAAACTTCCTGCTAAACTTTCTCCTAAAATGTCATTTATACTGAGGTGCGAGCAAACGTTTGGTCAAACTATCATATATTTGTAAGTATTCATATATTTGGGCATTTGCGGCCTGGTGTACAGGTGTTGTTGCACTTAATTATTTTCTGGTCACTAGTTTTGAAAAATTCAAACTACTGTGGAGAATCCACTGATTTCTTATGTCTCTGTTTTGGTAAGGTAGAAATACGATATGACTGAGGATACTGAATGCCATGCAAAAATTTGTAATTTCTCTGAGTTTATGATTTTGACTTCTGACATAACCAATTGCTAAAGAAGTTATCAGAGAAATTTTGACATCTCAGAAGAGTTCTGGCAAACAAAAGTCCTTTACAGGACATTATACTAGGACTTTTATACTAGAGGCTGTGTAGGGTTCTGAAAGACAAATTACTGCAGAAGAACCCACCCCCCACCCTACCAAAATATACAGCAACTGGGTAGTGTTGGTTATTTTTTGTTTTTTAAAATGACTAAAAGAAGCTTTGCAAAATCTTGTAGTGATTACAAGAAATAAAGAAAAGTAGTTTTTTAGTAGTTTTTTAAACTGTGATCGTTTAGGTAAACTTTGAGGGTTGTTTTTTGGTTTGTTTGTTTTGGTTTAGTTTTTTTGGAAGATAGTGGATGTTTGAGTGGCAGCAGTTGGTAGCAATGCCAGTCTATCATTTAGCATCATTATAAATATGCCTCAATTAAGTGCTTGAGCTTTGAGTTGGTGAATTGGCTTTCAGAGGTAGGAATGAAGCTAGTTCAAGAAGTCTGTGAGTATATTTTTAAAACTATGAGTTTTGTTTATCTTGTTAGCAGCAGTAGAATTTATGAAATTTGTAGTTTCCATGAAAAGAGAATGCCAAAACCTTCTTTTAATAGTGCCATTTGAATGTACATGGTTATTACTTTCAGTCCTTTTTGAACTACTTTTCTGACAATGCGTGTTGTCCTGCGGGATTGAAAAGCACAAAGTTGGTAAGTTGTATTTTAGTTGAAAAAAATAAGGCCGCAACATTTTGTGAGGTACTAGAGGGATATGTCACTAAAATACTTCATAAAGACTTTGGCATTAAAGAACTTATTTAAAATAAAGCAACTGAAATGTTTCCAATTTGAAGATAAACTGAATGTTCAAGTAGTTGAAAAGGCAAAAACAAAGAACACAGTTTGTGTAAATACAGAAGGCTATTTGTCTAGATGATCTTTAAGACTGATTAAACAGTCGTAAGTGATTTAAATACAAATTAGAAAGCTGCACATCATGCTCATGCTACACATGCTCATGTAGGCTGAGCTCATCAGAAGCTCCTTTTATTCCCCCACTTCCCTCTATCTTCCTTCCCCTCCTGATGCCAGGAGCACTGCTTTACCTCCTTCTAGCAGCATCTCTAGGAGGCACCACCTGTACAAGGGTCTTTGCTTACTCCTGGCTCCTTCCACACTGTTGATCCTGCTTCTTGGTTGTCTGCCTTCCAAATAACACCACATTTCCTTGTGCGTGCTGCAGACTATGGTTTATGTCCTCCTTTTCCCATATTCCTGTGATTTTTACTTGACTTGGACATTGATATTGTGATAGCCTAAACAATTTAAATGATACAGTGATCAAGGGGATTGCTGAATTGGGAGGTTTTATGCTGGAAAGTATTTTGCTCCTTTTGCTAGTTTTTTTTTTATTTTTTTTAATAGCTATAAATAGTTACCTAGTTGGCGTATCACACACTGCAGGCTCCATGACTCTTACACGCCTCTAACAGATTTTAGTTTTCACCAAAATTGACAAGGGTATTCTGATACATGGAAGTTTACCCAAAATTTCTAGAATTCATTGAGTTAATTTGTTACTAAGTAACAGATGGTGAAACATTGACAAGTTGGTGGCATAAATCCTATCTTTGCATAGACCAGTGACATTTTTGGCTTTTTTGTAAAATACTTCACTGCAAGCAAGTTTTTTAGGGAATATAATGATTTATTTTATTTTATTTTTAGGAGCAATGGATGAGCTTCATAGCCTGGACCCAAGAAGACAAGAACTGTTAGAGGCAAGATTCACAGGAGTAGTAAGTGGCAGCACTGGGAGTACTGGAAGTTGCAGTGTTGGAGCTAAAGTAAGTTCTAAGAGCAGTTACTCAGATCTTCTGTCTTTGAATTAATATATTATAGTGTCTCACTTCTATATTGCCCATGCTATTTACTTGTAAAAGTAATGGGATGGAGTAGGATCTCAGAAAAATCATTGTTAGTTGGTTATTTTGGTTTGGGATAGGATTGTTTATCCTGAAATGATCTATGACCATATGAACATTGAATTGTTCTTAAAAACACCAAAGAATGGAGTTATTCAGGCTTTTTCATGGTTTTGTTCTAGTGTACCTGTGATCAGAGGTGGAAGTTTTTCCCAATATTTAAATGGAGCTGTCTCTTTTGCAGATGGCCAACTACTTAACTGTTTTGCTTGAAATGGACTCACAGAGTCTTGCGTGACCTCTGGTTCCAAAATTAAACTTGTTTCTAGACTGATATATATGTAGATTAGCAAAGCCCTATTCCTTCAGCTTTTCCAGACATTTATATCAATTTTATGTACTTTTATTGTACACTTCTTGCAATCTGTCCATTTATGTTAAAACCAAGATACAACACTTCAGTGAAAACCTTATGAACATTAAATAGTATGGCTTAATTACCTTCCAGATGTCATATATTACCCTTCAGTTAACACATCTGCAAAACAAATTTGTCTTTATAACAAATCCTATTCAAGTTTACTTCAATTTCCAAGACTGTTTTCTGCAATACTGTTGCCTAAACAGGGTTACTCCATTTTGGGTCATTATCTGACCCTGATGACCGGATACTGAAAGATCACAAAGAACAACTACATATAGGCATTTTTAAACTAGAGACTGTTTTAGGGGGACAAACCACATTTTTTTTTGTGTGTTTTTAGTTGTGTTTTTCTAGAAATCTTAACGCAGACGTGATCTAGTTATTCAGAAGATGTCACCGATCTATGCTGTCCTGCAAGCTGATGCAGTGCTGGAATTTAATGCTTTGAAGCAAGCTGTGTGTGTGCCTTCAGAATAGTTGTTGTTATACTTCAAAGTATTTGTTCTGCCTTCCTCTATGGAAGAAGAGAATAATCCAACATTATAACATTTTTTAAAATTAAAAAAAGCTCAACTTACGTTAACAGTTTTTCGTATGTGAATATGGAATAGACTCTTTCAATAGAATGTCCTTGTTGTCATTCTTTGTTCAAAAGATGTCTGAATAAATCAGCCTTAGAAAAAAAATTAAATAAATATTGTAATTTGAAACTATTTCAGGTTTTTCTTTTTTTTTTTCTCCACTAGCCTAAACTTGTTGTAGTAGGGGATATGTTTTGTTGTAAAAATGTACAATGATATTGTAAGTAGGTTGTATTTTTGCTGTTGAATGGGTTAAGGAACTCTCTACAATAGCCTAGTGCCTATCTTGGAGAAAACTAAAACATCATTTATTTTGAAAATTAAATTCTTAGTAGCTTCCAACACTTCCAGCAATATTGGATGTATAAGCCCATTTGTTGGAATCATTTTACAGGGTTTTTCATTTAATGTTTTGCTACTTCCAAACAAGACTGAAACAATTTTGATATTTTACTCGTTTTTTGTTTTACTTGGCTTAAAAGAAATTAAAATAAAGAACTGTGTCAAAACATACACCCATCAAATTTCTTATCCCCCTTGCAAATCACAGGGACTCTATAGTTAATAATTTTTTCCTTATAAGCATGAAATTTTATTACTGTTAATTTTTATAACTGTGAGTGATAATAAAGGATTAGCTGTTTTATAGATCTGTATGTAATATTTGGTATTATATTTCTCTTGGTAGGCCTCAACAAATAATGAAAGTTCGAATCACAGTTTTGGAAGCTTGGGATCTTTAAGTGATAAAGAATCAGAGGTAAGTATACTGGGCTTATTTATTATTAACTAGAAATTTTAATGCTTGCAAGTCATAATTTATATTCCACTTTGCTTTTAAAGTAAAATACAAAATACACATCTAGATAGGAGAAAGCATACATTACTAAAAAGTACTGTTCTTTGGCTTTTAGTCACAAAACTAGATTTTGTTTACTAGCTTCTTCTGGTTTACCTATCTACTCATGCTATGAGGATAACTACTACAGCTTTTGGTGCTGAAAATGCTTAAACACTTTGCTAACTTTTTTTCTAATCAGTAGTAACGCTTTTCATCGGCACAGATAAACTTTGACTAGTGTTTAGCTGAGTCTTTGAAAATATATTTGTAATATTTGGTGTAGTAGAATATCATTTTACAGCTGGACACATGGGATGCGGAGGCAAAATGTTTTTTTCCAAGTCATGTAAATCTGATAGTCCAATCCACTTTTTCAGTCTCTGCACAGTGTTTTAACCTCAAGCTATACTTCTGGGTAGGAATATATACTGTATATTCCAATATATACTATATATCTCAATACACATTATATATATTCTAATACTTGAATTCTAAAATGTAAATATTAAAATAAAATATTAAAATGTAAATGTTAAATGGTCTCTGCACAGAGCAGTTCAGTATTCCAAATTTCTTTTGTGTTTTCTGAAAGCTCAGTCTTAATGACATTGAATAATGAAATATGGTTTCTTGACCCATTTTCAGAAGTTGTCAGTTGTATTTGCTTAAATTAAATTTTAATTGTAATACCAAATACTTTAATAAGTTTTTCAAGTTCAGTTCTTAAAATAACATCTGGTTTCTTATATGCCGTAATCCTATGTAAAGTACACTTGAATACCAGAAGCAAGGTGTCTTTTTATGGTGTGACAATGAAGGTTTCATAATAGAGAATTCCTGTTGTGGAAGGTAGTATGGAAATACTAGGACTTGCTCATATGGGAAGCAGTACCATCACTTGATGTTGAGAAAGAACTGCTGTATTACAACAGCTATTGAGAGAAAAACGTAGAAATGCAAATTTCAGAATCATTGAAATGAATTTGTAGCAAGAATGGCAGCTTCTTAGTAAACAGTGATGGTACATTCATGTAATCATTCTGTACTTTCATTGCTAAGTTATAAAAAAAAAAAAAAAAAAAAAAAGAAAAATCATTCTCGCTTAGTTTTCAGAACAAGGCAGATACCCCCCAAACACCTCTTTGTTTTTCTGGTGTGTCTATTTTTCATTTTTCTTTTTTTTTTTTTTTCTCCACAAAGGACTGCAGAAAATACAACTGTAAGAATTATAGTTTTTTGGTTGTTTTTTTTTTTGACTGATGGAGGCATCAAGAAGGACAGCATAATTGGATAATAGTTTTAGTAGAGATACTTTACAAAGTAAACTTTGAACTGCAAAATAACTTGAAACCAAAATTTATTCTCGATTCAGTTCAGCATTCTGAGCAATAAATGTTAACTGGCTGTTCAATCTTAATATCCAGACCTGTATTTCAGTTTATTTTTAAACTTATATATTGTTACTATTTTATTAAATGCTTTGTTGGTATGGTGCATAGTTCTTAATTTAGTGTTGTAACTCTGTGTATTAGCTGTTTGTAGTTGAGATAAATCCTAAGTTAACTACCTCAGATTGTGAACAAGTGCTTCTGTTAGTTTTCCAGTATTTTTGGTGCTCCCCACCATTCCTTGTTAAAGTGGATTACTCCTCCTTGTTTTGATTACAAATACATTCTTTTAATTATAATTACTATTTTCTGTTTTCTGTGGATAATGAATTATTTAAAGGAGGAAAGCCTTGTCTGTGGCTTGATTTGTCCAGTTTGATTAGTTATTTAAATGTTTTGCTCTGCTTGCTTGTAGCTTTTCAGTTGCTTCAGTTCCCAATAATACAGAACCCTCATTATAAATGTAATTTCAGAAGTAACTGAAGGTTTGATCTAATTGGAATTCATAATGTGCTGCTGAGAAAAACAGCACTGCTGTATTTATTTGTTTGTAGCTGTAAAGCTTTGGAGGGGTGTAAGATTTAAAAGAAAGTACTTATCAAAACTTATCAAAACTATCATCTCATTCATTGTGCAAATGAAAAATAATAACAGCTAAAAAAAGAAGGCACACTGGCGATATAAGTGTTGAGACAAAAAAAAAATCTGATCTTATTACACACTTTTTCCTACAGAAATAACTTCCTGAGTTATATTGTTAGCAGTTTTTGCAATAATGGTAGAAAATATTTAACTATACATAAAATATATAGAAATTCTTATCCAATTTTTTTTTAAAGGAGGTTGGTTAGTTGAGAGTTGGTGCTTAAAAATGTTTATTTCATAAAAGAGAATGTTAAAAAGCCAAGATTTAAAAGTATAAATATGAAGAAAAGACTGAGGGGAACCACATTAGAATTGAGGAGCAAACTAGGATCAAGGCCATGATGGTCGAGGCTCTGCTAATATGCCAAGCTGTGGGTAACTTTAGCATAGCTTCAAAAGCTAACTTTAGGTAACTTCAAAAGTATTTTCTTGCCTATGAAATAGCAGGATTTTAATCTGAATCTTGGCTATAGGTAAATCCTTCTGAAGCAATTGAAAGCAGCTTGAGTCATTGTTTACTGGGAGGATACGCCTCAGCCCCATTAGACTTGAGTTTCTTGTAATTTATATGATTCCATTCATTAGAAAGGATTTTGGAGAACATTTGCTAGTGATAGATGCACACTGTACATTGCCATGTGAATATCGTGTTTAGAAAAGGATGATCATGACCTTGTTGGGTAACCTCATTAGTGTGCTAATGCTTCCTAGTTTGGGAAGTTAAATTAAACACTGAAAGAAATCAGAAGAGCTTGAGGGAATAGACATTTATTTATGAATTACTTGAGTTTTAGTTTTAAAACTATAAACCTGCTTGAATGTCTGGTTTTTAAATGGAAGACATCACTCGCTGCAGTTGGAAACTAATTTTCTTCAGGGAGAATTTTAAATGCATAAATGTTAATTATCTTGTAAACAAATTTTTTTGGCTTGATATGGTAGGTAAAACGAACTACATTAGAAGGATAACTGCAAAATTAAAAGCTGGAAAATACAAATAGGATGAAAGTGCGTGGCTAAATAGTTTCAATCCGGTTACGTGGAGAGAGAGCTTAATGTCAACTATTTATCTGACAGCAATTGCAAATGATTAAAATAATATTTCTGAGGTACACTTTCTGCTTTTAGAATCATGTCATCATAAGCTAACTCCATTTTCAGGAGTCTGTGTTGCTCAGTTGGCTAATGTACAATAGCATTGTAAAGCTCACAGATTTTAGTTGGAAGACTTTATTTTGTATAATATTTAATACATATATGTAATTTGAACTTAATTTGTAGCCTGCTAATACGATGGTTACGATTGTAAAGCTTCCAAAGGTAGTCTTGTAAAGCTATCCAAAAAGCTAATGCTTATAAACAGTACATGCTATAGATGAGGAAGTTAGAGCTTTCTTGTCCTGACTTTCCACTTGTAGACTGATAATTTTCTATAGATCACAGGCAACCTCAAGTGGTTCTTCGCCAAAATATACGTTTTGGGATTTTTGTAGAAAACTTATGTTTGAAGGTACCCATGTGAAGTTCTTGGAACTGAAACATACTTGAAATGCTTTTAGTGATAGGTTTGAGACATGAATTATGATGATATTCGCTGTATTGGAAAATAATGCTTTAAGTACAAAAGTATTCAGAAACTTGGTGAAATGATGAAATATTGGTATCATAAAAGAATGAAGCATCTTATCACTGATGGCAAATTTAGTCTTAAGATATTGGGTACTGTAAGATTTCAGCTTATCTCACAATGCTATAGCAGTGATATAAGTGAATAGAGCTGTTGTTGGATCACATTGTTTTTGTTCTTCGTAGACTCCAGAGAAGAAACAGTCAGAACCTTCCAGAGGAAGGAAAAGAAAAGCAGACACTCAGAGTGAAAGCAGCCAAGGTAAACTAAACTGTAAATGAATTATATGGTTATTTCATACATTTGATCGCATGATAATGCTATTTTTAGTGTTAGACTTAAAAATTCTGCATTTTTGCTTGCGTAAGACGAGTCTTGGTTTTCGGATGGTAAACTACGCATCTTCCCACCCCACTGAAAATTTATCTGCCACTGGAAGGGGCAGGCAAGTAAAACTTGAGCTGTGTTGGTAATAGCCTGTAAGAATTGTGCACAGCTCTGCCTGTAAGCTGCAGCTGTGATGGCATTCTGTGTAGTTTTAAAATTGTAGCAGTTATTTTCATCAAAAATACCTTTGTGGTTTGTATTTATCTTCAGTTCATAAGGAGAAAAATGGTTTACTGATTATAATATGTGATTGCTTGGTTTTGAGGTATATTTAAAAATGATTGAATTCTATTCCTCCTTACTGTGTGTACAGTATAGTGCTGTAGAGGGATAGATGACTCAGGATGAAGCAAACTTTCCATTCAGTATTTACAAAACATGGTTATTGTTGTTCCTCTCTCTAATGTGACTTTTGAGGGGAGGAAATGGTGGAAATTTAATTTCAAGACACAAATTCATCAAAAGGGGAGAAGAACTAGTTATGATAACATCTGCATTAGATTCTTTTTGTTTCTAAGCTAAGAAATGCTATTTCAGATTCATACCAATGTGCTCCATATCTGGAGGGCTTCATGATGCAACATACTATTAGTTGAAGAATTATGTGGTTTGACTAAAATGAATTTCTTTGTAAGTGTTACTTCGTAGAGACCTGGTTTGCTCAAAGAACTTGAATGAGATTTCCTATTTCCATTGTTCTAGTAGCTCATCCTTCCTGCTACCAGTAGGAGTTGAAATTAGAGATGACAGAAATTTTATAACTTTTTGGCATAGACAACATGATTATAATGTCTAATAATTACTATTTTACTGGCAGCAGCAGTGAAACTGAGTAGTCTGAATTGCAACATTCATAAGGAACTGTCCTAGGAAACTGCAGAATATTGGAGTCGTAGAGTTGAAGCACAGCAAATTCAACTATTAGAATGAAAAATGAGGAACAAGCTCTCGTATACAGCATACCTAGGATTTTGACTTCCATAACATGCAAAATAATCCATAAATGTTGAATAAAAGTAGTTTTTAGAACATGCAGGTAATTAGAAAGTGGGTTAAAATCACTGTGAATCTACATGTAATTGGCTGTGCCAAAATAAGTTGATGTATTTCATCAGTGCAGAGTTATGTAACATGACATAGACTTTCTCTACCAAAAAAGAAAAAAGCAATCTTTCTGATTTATCTAGATGAGAGCAAATTTTAATTTGATAAAGTGATATATAGGAATTAAGCATGAAGAAGACAAATCTAGCAGAATTACATGGTAGGTAAATACCAGGCTAACTAGCAGTTATGTGTACACAAAATGGGTAACTACTGGAGGAGTTAGGTCTATGCTATTCTAGGTCTTTGAATGGTTCTATCTAAATATTTCTGGTAAAAGTCTTGACACAGAGGGGGTTGCCAAATGTTTCTGTTTCTTCAGGGTGACTGTTAGTGACAAAAAACTATGTAGCAATGCCAATACAGAGGCATGTTGGACTAGTAAGAGGTGTTGACGGCTGAAGCAATAGGAAAGCTTGAAAGTCTTTGCTTAAAAAGGGCAGAGATATAACTTTGGACCTATGGTTAATGATCTCCTAATTTATTGCAAAAATTCTTTCTGTAAAGAAAAAAATTTTGAACAGTGGTATACGTTCAAGATACCTCCTAACAGGTAGTCTAACCAGTTTTCAGTTTTATCGTAAAGCATAATAGAGAAGAGTATTTATGCCATTGGATATAGCCTTGGTGACATCTCTGGCATGTCACGTATGGGTTGGGTCACTCATGTCGAAGAATTCCAGTTGGTTCTCCTGAAGTCTTGATACTGATTAAGATAAAAGAAATTCTATTCTCTTTTTCTGCTCTATATCCCTAGTGAACGCTGTGACATAGCTGATTATTAATCATACTGTGAGGAATGGAAATACTTGTCATCTTCCATGCCCATGCTGTTTCTGGCACGTAGGGAAATCCTTGGGCTGAACATTTGGGCAACTCACCTGAAGCATATAGTATTGATAGGTTAATTTGCTATTTTGGATGTGGGTGAACTTTGAGATAGTGCTTGAAAAGGGGAGGGACTTGGTGCTAACTGTTTCATCTGTAGAATGAGAGATGAGTTTCCTGTTATGAAGAAGAGGTCTAGACTCACTGCTAAGTCTGTACTAAATCAGGTTTAGGAATTGAAGTGTGACTTCATGTCTGATTTCTCAATGAATGGAATATGCAAATCTGTTTGTTGTGGCCAGTCCCTTAATTATCTGCATGGGGAGAGCACATATTAACACATCAAAGAAAATGAATTAACATGTGTTAAACTTTGCAATAACTACTGTACAGGTAAAAATGTAAGATATCTATAAGTAATATATTTATTCTCATGTATTTGTTTCAGGAAAGAGTATTGGGGGACGTGGTCACAAAATTAGTGACTATTTTGAGGTAAGATTTTTATAGTTTTTTTGTTAGGTTACTTTTTTGTTGAAAGCAATTTTAGATGGTACTTGTGAAGTCAGGAGGATTACCAAACTAGAATGACAGCACAGCGTTGCGTTGTACTTAGTAGCCTACCCTAATTCAAGTTCTGTGTGAAAATATTAGATATAATAAAGTCTAGCTTTTCTTCAGATGATGCACTTTTTTTTTTTTAAAACGTAAATTTGTGTTAAGCCTTGAAGTAGAGCTGTAGTGGTTTTGTGGTGCAGCCTGAGTTAAAAGGCAAAAACCATTTTCTTTCACAATTTTGATGACCAAAGGCTACAGTAACACAAGTAATGCAATCTAGATTACAAATTCTTTGTACAGATGAGCTGTGTCATTCAGTGTTTGTATAATATAGTTTAATTAAAAAGGTTGACTGATTTGAGGGTCATATCTTCTCTTCAGTACCAAGGTGGAAACGGCTCTAGTCCAGTTCGAGGTGTACCTCCTGCAATCCGATCTCCTCAGAATTCACATTCCGCCCCTTCTTCTGTAAGTTTGTGAACTTCATGACTGCTGGAGATAGTTTCATGGTCTAAAAGTAGCATAACTAGAAAAAAAAAACTATATATAAAGGAAATTTTTTCAAAGGAAGGAATTCATTCTTTAAACAGCAAAAAAAAAAAAAAGTTAAATGTTAAAACTAAAATTTTCTAGAACTAAACTTTTAACAGTGAGACTTTTTTTTTCCTAAAGCAATATAAAATACAAGGTAATTATGTGAAATGTTCTAAAAATGTTAAAATGTTTTACTGACACTTACTCATAAGCCTCAAACAAAAAAGAGTATTTTCATTAATTACAAGGAACATGAACCCCTGACTCAGGACTTGAACGCTGAGCTTTTGATAAATCATGAGTTTTAAAATAATTGATACGTACTTTACCTGTATCCTTTTACAATTCTCTTCATTAGTCACAATAATTATTTTTTCCCCTCATATGCATAATTTTAGTGTTAGAATCACATGCATATGCCTAAATGGCCAAACAGCTTCTGTCAATTACAGAAAGGGTTTATTTTTTCTGTTGGCAGACCCTGGTTTTGTTCCACATACTTTCAATTTCAGACATCCTTTTATTCTTGCTAATAGTATGGAGAATAATATAGATAGTGGAATTTGGCTTGAAAACTGTCTCATTCATACAAACTAGTGGGCTTGGGGAAATTTTCAGTAACAGAATTCGTGTTCTGATCAGCACTAGCTTCCCCTTTCAGGTTCTCCCATGGGAAATAACCTCTCTGAAAATAACTCTCATTATTTTGTGTTGCAAACGCTTACAAGAAGAAAAATAAGTCTGTGTAAGACGAGCATTGCCTTATGTCAATCTTGTATTGTCGTAAATCTTTCAGTCGGTTTCCCAAGAGTGACAGTCCTAGTTTTCTCAGAGAATATATTGCATCCTTTCTGGAATACGAGTGGTGTATAACAGCATAGTGGTAGTTCTTGATGCAGGGTACCTTGTGTAATAAAGATACCATATTTCTCTGTTCGGTATGATTTTCCTGCTATGAGTTGTAAACAAGGTTATGTTCATAATTGAATATTACAGTTATATCTAAAAATCTTTGCTTTCATGCATTCCAGGTTCGACAGAATAGTCCTTCTCCTACTTCATTAGCTTTTGGGGACCACCCTATCACACAACCAAAGCAGTTATCCTTTAAAATTACTCAGGTAAGCACTTTTGAGTAGAGCTATCCTGTATCAATTCAGACTATAGAAAAATCATGTTTATTTATTTGTCTTTCAACTGTTTTAAAACTCTTAAATGATTTCAAGTTCAGCAGCTCATAGTTTAAATCTTTCGGATTAGTTTTGTATTCTGTGTTCTGCTTCCAGTGTTAGATGACAATGTGCTTTGTATACTTTTATAGAAGTTACTACCTGTTGCATGATCTTAGAAGGGGAGGCTTTTCTTTCAGATAATATTTGAGGTGGCAGCTGCTGTTGTCATATTACTGTTCAAATAAAGTATTGAGAAAGAAAAATGAGCTGTTAATCAAAATGTGATATAGTTCCTGTCATGATATTTAAAAACCAATAGCACCTGTTTTATCTTCTCTGCAATTTCTAATGTGATTTGTTCTATCTTTCACAAGTTAGTTAGAACAAGGCTACTTCACCTGTTGACCAAATACAGAGGACTTAAAGTAATTAGTTGACATCTATGTTCTTGCCCTGCTTTATATGCTTATTTGTGAACAATAACTTGTCAATTGGTGATGAAATCTTTTCACACTGTTAGTGGTTTTGTCTCAACTGCTTCCAGTCTTCCTAATGAAGGGAGAAAGTAGTTTTGAATGTGAACCTTCCACGTCACTTCCAAAATTCATGAAAATAATATGTGCTGGCCTGCTTAAATGTTTTTAAAGTAGCTTATTTCTCAATATAACCAACATGAGAAAAATAATGCTGTAATTGTTAAAGAAAACGGTTAAATATTTTCAAAATGTTCTTTTCAGACTGATCTCACAATGTTGAAATTAGCTGCACTAGAAAGTAATAAAAATCAAGACTTGGAAAAGAAAGAAGGTCGTATAGATGACTTACTCAGGGTAAGTATTAGATATTGTTTGTGTTAGGTAAAGAAATCTACAGTGTTAGACATTGTAGACAGCATTAGGTAAAGATATTTATTAACAAAAACAAGCAGTGAATTCTTAGCAAATATTTTAAATGTTTGAATAATTGATGTTTTTCAACATTACCCTAAATGAAAAGGTTAAAAAAATATATATTTTTTTAAATTATTTTTTTCTGAAAATCTGAGAAGCCTATAAAATAAATGCAGAAGGTTTTTATCTGCTTCCGTATTACAGCTTACTAATTATTAAATACATTTGTAGACTGTCTGAAGTTACAAAAAGGTTGATGCTGTTTAGCAAGCATTTAGTTAATTCCTTAAGTTATATAATATAATTTCACATAATAGATTTCATCTTATTTGTGAACAGCAGTCATCAGTGGGGCAGCTGTTTGCAGTTTCAAAATGGAGGTGATTGTGACAAACTGTTATAGACAGTAACTCTTTCATAAGAAACTTAGGCTATCCTGTAGTCTAAGATGTCTTTACAGATACAGGAGTCTTAATGCTTATGCTCCTGAAAGTAGGGTTGGAGAGGTAATACATCGTATTATGATATATTTAAACTGCATACTAATGAAACAAAAAGTACTCCATTCACAAGTCAGTCTGTTTAGTATTTATATGTGTGCAAATATGTATTTATCCATGAAACCAAACATTATAAAATTGTACTTAAAGGCTTCTTAGGTGCCTGTTTTAGTACAGTCCGACAGTATGCGACATAAAAAGCTAATCTCCGGAAAGGAGAAAAAAAAAGAAAAAAAAAGGTCCATTTAAACAAAATGACATTGATGTGGTTTTCTAAGGCAATAAGATTAATATATTATAATAGGAATATAGGGAACTTAGTATGCTTTCTACTCAGTTGAATATTTTCACAATGAAAATTCACAATGATAAAAGTTTAATTTCATATGAAACACTAGAATTTTGCGTTATTTCAGTAACCGTATACAAAGGATCTGGAGCTAAATTAAATTAAATTTTCTGTTTAATATTGGAGGACTGGAAAAGCAATCAGCACAGTGCTTTTATATAAAGAAAATAAATACAGGCTGAATGGTCTGTATTACAGAGTGTGGCTCAGTGTAAAGGAAATAATGTTCTTAAATGCAGTTTCATTCAAGTTCATTCCTATTTTTAAAATAGGAAGAAAAGCATCCTTCACAGATCTATCCTAATATGTAGAAATCAGATTTTCTGAATACTTTTGAATATTTATGTATGTGCTTACTCTAGTCATTTGAAAGAACATATATATGTTGAAAGTAGATACCTTTGTTTTCTCTGACTGCTGATAAAAGAAATAATGAAACACTATGTTTAAATACTTTTTTATATTAGGCTAACTGTGATCTTAGAAGACAAATAGATGAACAACAAAAGCTACTTGAAAAATACAAAGAAAGGTTAAACAAATGTATTTCAATGAGCAAGAAGCTTCTAATTGAAAAGGTAAGTTTACTGTTTTTACAGTGTTTGTGATAAAAACTGGGTGTTGTAGAACTCCATTATGATTCCTTAGTTTTTACTTTGTCTGTAACTTTTTCAAATGAATCCCTGAGACCAAAACTTCGTATGCATGGTCTCTATCTGGAAGTATGCATTCTTTTATAAGCCCGAATATCAAAACAAAATGTTGAGCCTTTTTCAGATTGTGAAAAAATTTGCTTTTTAAACCTTTTTCCCCCCATCATGAGTAATTCAGGTATAACACATCATAAAAGATACGAATTCAGGATGCAACTAATTTTCTGGATAAAATTTAAGATTGTAAGTGGGTGAAAACATTTTTTGAACTTACTCTGTTGTGGAGAAGAGACAGATAATCTTTGTGAGACGTATAAGTAGCTGAGATAATTTTTGATGTAAAATAATAAATGCTCTCTTAGCTCAGAATTAATGGAAGTAAGGACATGAAGGTGTCACCATTTTCTGCCTTCATACTTTGAAAGAAATGTCTATTTCAAATGTAATGCCAATTATATTTGAACTAGCAGCACTTTTCTGTAAAAGACAAGGATACCTTGTTTCCCTTCCTCTTCTTCAAAATGATCTTATTAAAAGAATAACTAATAAAAAGTGAATAGAAAATCATTTTATTGCAAATTAGGATATAAACTTTTTAAGGTAAACAGCCGAGTCTGTTCCCTAACACTGGCTGCTAGATGCTGTTGTCAGATACAAGGGTGCAAACTGATCTTGTAGATTTTTAGGAGGAATTTCCTCGCTAGCTTATCATAAATACATTATTTCAGTCCTTTTTAACTTCCAGCGTGAGGGGAATAGAAGGAAAAGATGCATTGTCTATGCTGCTAGGTGAGCAACTTCATACTGAGAATATCACATAGGCAGTTTTTCTCCAAAGGCCATGCAGGCCTCCTCTTCAGTCTGGAACTCTGTTAACACAACAATCCTTAATTCCATCAACTTCTCACTATGTGGTATTGGGCCATAGGCCCAAGACGAAACCTACCTACAGTGCGTTCCTACCTAGCGATTCTTGAACCCAGTCACTTTGGTACAAGTAATAAATCAGATATCCTGTCAAGGGAGTTTCCAGGTCAACTCAAGTAGATACACTTCTAATATCTAAACAGGTTTGTTTAATATAATAGACATGTACAGGCATAATCTTAATTATACACTTAAATGATGCTGACACTGTTAGTTTTGCTGCATTTACAAATAAAATGTTTTATTAATTATGAAGACAAACTTTGTAGGGAAACTAAGTCTAACTCATTTTTTTTTGGTGTATAAATATCATCAGTACCAATTCTGAAAAGTGCAGATGAATTCTGCAGAAGTGAGAATAAAAGGAGTAAAGTAATAAAGGATTTTTTTCATCTACTGTAATTTTTCCCCTCCCTTAGAAATCTGTTGGGGGAAAAAGGCTGAGTACTTTACTGACTTTTTGAATGCTTTAGTATTACTAAATATGAATATATTTTGTTTTCTTAGAGCACACAAGAAAAGCTGGCAAGCAGAGAGAAGAGCATGCAAGACAGATTACGCCTGGGGCATTTTACAACAGTTCGTCATGGTGCTTCATTTACTGAACAGTGGACAGATGGCTTTGCATTTCAAAATCTTGTGAAGTTAGTCAATGCAATATTCTTAAAATTCTCAGTAATTGTTAGTTCCCTCTAGTGGATTTTTTTATTACTGGGATTCTAGGATTAGAGCAGCTTTTCATACATTATATTTTGCTTTGCCTTTTGAAGACTGAGAATACAGTACAGGACTCCCTTAACCAGCTGAGAGGACACTAAGGCTGGATGTCTTTGGAAAATGATTCGGATTCACTTGATTTTAACCGTCTTTACAAAAAAAATGTGAATGTACTAATTGAGCAGAATGTAATTGTTCAGCTTAGCTAGTAGAAAGAGCTGTGAAACTAAATCTGTGTTTTTTCAAGCAGCTAGCCAAGTATTACTGGGGATCATTGGGGCAGATGAAGTCTGAAGTTCTCATTGGTCACATAGGTGTTCTGCACATGCATGGTTGTAGCAGCTTTTTCAGGCAACGAGCTCCTCATTGCAATGAAAGATGAGGGACAAATCTGGCAGCCTTAGATAGTCTAGCCCAAGTGGATGGAGGAAAGCAGCCAGCTGGAAGAGAGCTGCTGCAACAGGTCTTGCAGCAGAGAAGGGGCCAAGGAAGAGCAGCCTGGGAGACAATTGGAGATGGTGGTAAAGTAATTATGCAGTGAATCAAAAGATGTATATTGGTGATGAGTCTGATTCGCTCTTTGGCTTTATATATTTGAGTAGCTCACCAAGATTTTAATTTTTGAAGGGGATTGTGTAGTCTTAGCATTATGTGATTGCATAGGATGTTGATTTTTTTTTTTAAAGACAATCTGTGTATGTGGTTTGCATAAAAGCCGTAATTGTCATACACCCAAACTGATGATTTATTTATCATGGTCAGATCAAATTCAGTGTTTGGCCTATAAAAATCAGCTACTTCCCATTGACTCTGCTGCTTTTCTTTTGGCATTATAAAACAAGGTATCCTCCAGCTCAGATGCATTTTTTTCAGTGCAGAAATAATGTGTGTTACTTTTAAATAAACAAACTGCAACAACAAAAAAAACACTTCAAACAAAAAAACTACTTCAAAATTAAGTTGTGACAAAACTTCTGGAAAAATCTTCCACCTAGTAAAGAATCATAGTTAAGAAACCCTAAGAAATACTTTCAAATGTACAGTAAATTTTATTAAAAAATCTTTAACTTAATCAGTTTAAAAGATAGTTCTTTAAAAATGCAAAATGATGGAACTTTAATAAAGCTTTTTTTTGGGTTTACAGGCAGCAAGAATGGGTGAATCAACAAAGGGAAGACATTGAAAGGCAAAGAAAGCTCCTGGCCAAGCGAAAGCCTCCAACTACAAATAATTCTCAGGCACCATCTGCCAATTCTGAACCCAAGCAGAGGAAAAATAAAGCTGTGAATGGGGCAGAAAACGATCCCTTTGTTAGACCCAATTTACCACAGCTGTAAGTTTAACATTTCAATCAGTCTTTTACATAAATTCTCAGATATTGTCTGTGTGAGTTCCATTCAAATAACAGCATAAAAAGACACTCGGTATATTCAGCAGCTATATACTTACTGAGGACTTGCTGATGTTAGGGAAATTTGCACCACTGCCTATGAAGATGCCGTACAATTGCCCAATTTATTTTTGGTAGTCACCAGGGAAAGGCCTGTTCTGTGTTTTATGCAATGTTCCTTCTTTTTTCATAATCCAGAGGAGTCCTTATTCTGATTTCTTACTCATGCCATGTTACTGATTTCTGTTGAGCTGTTATTTGCCCACATTGATTTAGGATCCTCTTCTTCCGTTAGAGATCATTTCATTTTTTTTATTTAACAGTCTTTATCTGACAGAAAAAGCTTTTTTTTTGCCTTTAGTATTTGAAAATGTGTCCAGAAAAAAAAAAAACGGAAAAAATCTCTTTTCCCACTTCTGAATGCAGATCGTGAGATCAGCTGTCTGTTATGGTTACTGATCTATTTCACATATTGACACTTGAAATTTTTTGTCATTTACACATAAAAATTGAGGGCTATCAAAGAATTTTCAATTTTTTAAGTGATTTTTTTTTCCTCCAAACAGAAGTGGTACCATCCAGGGCGCACAGGCAGATGTGTTCTTGACATTTAATTGAGTATTTTGAGAAGTTGCTTTTTACAGATACTAGTTACTGCCCGTGATGCTGAGAGGCTGCAGCTGATGGTGTGTATGTTCTTAGTCAGTTTAAATAAAAAGTAAATAAGTAGGTTTAAAAAGACTAGTAAGTTAGTATTTTTCTTTGCGGAAATAGGCTAAGTGATGTTGCACATCATTGCATGTCACCTGTCACTTGTTGGAGGTGGTAATTTATACCTCGAAGGAAGGGAACTTCTAAATTCCTTTGGTTACATCTACAAAATCATATGTTTTGACCATCAGTTCGAAGACAGCTGCACATATTTTGCATAATATATAATTCTTAAAGATCAAATTGTGAAATCATTCGGCTGTGACAAAAATATCAAAATATAATAGTAAGGCTGGCAATATAAGCAAATCTTGATTAGTGCTACTCGTGTTTTTTGGCAGAGAGCTGAAGAGTGTTCAGTCAAATCGATTCTTTAGCAATACTTAGTGCCTACACTTCTTTTTAGAACATAATTAATACTTCTGAATAGTATGCCAAAGATTACTGTCCTGTTAAAAATACCTTTTTGTTTGAATGCAATATCTCTTGTTACTAAAAGTAACATTTAAGGAATGAAAAATTACAGAACTTCTAATTCACTAGCATGTTATCTTTGCCTGTATATAATCATTGTGTTCTTATACAATATATGCTTCTTATGCAAGTCTCTGTATATTTCATAGTAAAAGAATGTAAAGGCTTTTTTTCAGTTGATAATGAGATTATGAATTACTAGGCTGGGCATCCAAGCAATATTATCAGAACATTTGAGTCAGCGTGGCTCTAACCAATTCTTAGTTTGAAAGTGATCAGGAAAAAAGAATCTTCATTTTGAACGTTTACCCCATCAGTGAGAGAGTAGTACTTTTATGGTTGATGGGCTGATGTTAATGCTCTAGATTGTACGTGGGGCGTGTTTTCTTGTGTAGAAGACCACCTTTAAGGTTCCACATTAATAGTGAAAGTTCATACAGTTTGTTGCCTTTCAGGAGTTGATAATTATAAAAATTTATTTTCAAATATGTAAACCAGATTTTTGTTTTAGATGCCTTCCATATGTAACAGCTATTTTTTTTTCTACGTGATTTGACATTATATAACATTGTATTCACTAGGAAATAGAAATAAACATAAATGACAAAATGGTAGTAGTAGGAAGTGTGTAGTTCCCATTTCTTGTATTTGTGCAGGGAACTCGGTGTTGCTTTTTCTATTTATCATTGTCATAGAAGTTGTGGGTTGTTGTTTTTTTATGAATTTTGAAAATCCAACAATTACTATTTGGTACTATTTATTTGTATACCAGACAGGTGCATTTGGCCATGTTATCCTTCATGTTAAATTTCCATAATCTTAATGCTACTTTAGGAGATGATAAAATATTTACTTTGGGGAAAAAAATACAGAAGACGTGGCCTAATTATTAAGTAGGTCAAGGTGAATTCCTGGTAATAGAATTCTGAATAGCTTCTGGTGTTACGCAGTTTCAAATCATTTCCAAATTACTAAAAAAAAAAAAAAAATCAAATTTTCATTTAATTTGGCTTAACCAGTTGTGTTAAACGGCACATGAAAATGCTTGCTGGTTGCAGAATTGCCAAGAGAAAAATCAGAATTGCCCTTTTGTGTCTAATAAACTGTTATTGAAACTGCTTTTGCCTTGAAGTATCCTAATTTGAACATAATGTAATCGAGATACAAGATAGCTTGCCTTTATGATAAGCTTACAGATTTTATTTCAAACCTTTGAGAAGGTTTTTAGTATGTCCTGAGATCACAGAATCATTAAGCCACATCATGCTCTTAGGCCTTTACTTGAAAGGGTGTTAAAAATGTTTGTATTTATGATTTGTTATGATTTTATAGAGTAGTGCTGTGTGTTGATTCCTTTTTGCTTCTCAGTACAGAATTAAATATGCCTTGTGTACCTTGATAAAACAATTACTAATTCTGCTCTTCCATTTTAGAGTGAATTTGTCATCTGCTATATGTGATTCCCTCCTATTACATTGTGCTTATCACTGTTCCTGTGTTACGTTGAAAGTAATGATCTTAATTAGTATAGCCAAATGGAAGATGTTCTGTTTATATGAAGCTAGGGAAAATACAGAGCTGCTGAGATTAATGAACTAAACCAGTAGTAAATCAGCACAACATACACGCAAGTGATTAGGCAAATTTTTTTCAAACAAACAAACGTCTTGCTAACTGTTGTTAGCAACAAGTGTCTCTACCTTCCTAATGCTGTTTGCTTTAGAAGATGTCTCCAGCTGCAGGTATTGACAAGAGAAAATGATCTATAGCTTTGTAACAAGCAATGTTATTGAAGACTTTTCTGAAAACAGCAGTTAACTGTTTTGAAACTGATTTAAGGTGTTGCCTGAAGGCATTCTTAACAAAAGTGTTTTAGTTTAGCTGGATATACTATGTTCTCTGACAAGAATGTAAAAGCAAAGTCTTTTGTATGGGTAACTTCAGTGCAAAGTGGCCATCTGTCATTACCATGAGTGAAAGGTGATTTTGGTGTAAAGACTTGTGTGTTGCGTGTTATTTAAACACCGTTTTGATTTTCCAACATTCATTCTGTTTTTTGTGGCCCCAACCAAAACTAAAAAGTAGCTTCAGTTTTGAGAGATCACCTTTCTACCGAATGAAGTAACTTTATTAGTCTTACGTGAAAGTGATAAATTGAAATGTATTTCAAGAATTAAAATGTATTTGAAATAGGGGTAGCCTTCATAGTCCTGGAAAAATCTGTTTAAAAAATCCATTCCAAATCCCTGGTGACTTCAGAGATGATAACACTGTCCCAACTTTTTGAAAGTAGGTCTTATTTTTTACTGGGCAATTGATTCTAGAAGCAGCATTTTATGTAGCGTGGGTGGTGTAGTCCTTCCTCTCCAGCTTCAGCCGTGTTGGTTGTACTTAATTCCCAGTCGCCTCTTTTTCTGCTCACCCAGTTAGTCCATGAGAGTCTGCATGGGTCCTTGTCACTGTACGTAATTTGAAGAAGAAGAGCAGAGAGAGCTGGCAAAGTTTGTTAATGTAGCTGAACAAATGCATCAGTTAGAGGGAGCATTCTGTTCTGTATGGAACAAATAAAAATATTTTCAGAAACTTCTTCAGATTGAAGTGCCAACAATGTGTCTGGGCTTTACAGGACAAGTGACAACAGCTCTTTTCCTGAGGCAGTCTCTTTCTAAGGCAGACATGGGAACAATGGAAGTGGGACATGGCAGAAAGACCTCATGGAAGGCTTGAGTCGGTCAGTGTTCACTGCCCATCTTTGTAGAAATTCTAGGAACTTGAATAAGTTTTGACCCAAAAAAGGAACGCTTCAAAAATTGTAACCAAGAGCTTGTACTGGATGTGCAAATTGCTGTTTTGGGGCATGTCAGCGTTCTGCTGTTAATGTGTATCCAGAATGATTTTTCAACTGGGAAAAGGTGGGAGGAAAGATTGTTGTAAATGTGCCAGGCTTAATTGTCATGACAACCAAGGAGCATTTAGCCATTTGTGTGTGTTGTCGGTACCCACAAGTAAGAATGTTTTGGTCACAGAAAAAAGGTTTTGTCCTAACTTGTGAGGAAGAAGTGCAGAGGTTGGTTAGGTCTACTTGTGTATACTTTGTCAAAGTCTTATAAATTAGCCTACAAAAACATTGTTAAGCTACTGGAAAGCTCATTTTTGCTAATAAAGTAAATGTTTAAATCATGGTACCAAACCTCTCAGACCAGGAAGGCTGCCTGCTTTCTTCCAGTGACAAATAAATATGGCATACCATGCCCCTACACATCAAATTATACTGCAAGCATAGAATAAATCCAGTGCTATTTTGGAATTTCAGGAATTTATTGCATGTATGTAATGGTTTATTTGGCTGCAGACAGTTAAAATACAGCATTTATTGCACAGTAGTTTTGAATTAAATCATGGTCAGGACTAAACTATTACCAGTTTCCTTCACTCAGCCTACTACCAGCTGCCCTCTTCCCTCAGCACGTCTCCCGTCAGCCTCCAGCCTGATTTTCCAACTTCAGTGCGCTTAGTGGCTGGCAGCAGCCCGTTGCTGGCCTCCATCCCTCCCGTGTGCTCCTCAACTTTCTGTCCTCCGCGCCTGATGAGTCCTGTATTTCTTGGGTCGCGGAAGAGTAGCCCCTTCTGCAGGAAGCGACGGCATCTTGTAGTTGACTTCTGCTGTCAGAAGGGGCTTCCAGTGTGCCACTGGCCTGCAGAAGGCAGAGGGTAGATGTAAGTGGGAGGTGGTGGAAAGCACTCTCCGGTCTGGGTGTTTTCAGCCTCTGCAGTGGGCTGGTTGGTGGCCTGCGGCCAGAAAACAGACAACATGCATGCCGTCTTTGTTGTACTATTTGTTATACGCTATTTCAGCAATATATAGGCAAAGTATATAGAAAGATAAAAAGTAATTAACTCCTGCTTTTTTAAACACTTATTTTTGAATATGAGGGAATAAAGTCTTGTTTTTCATAAGTAAACTAACAAAATCCAAAGCAGCTATTTCTGTGTATAGTTCAGCGTTTTATGTCTTCCTACAAGATGCTATGGTCAGTAATGACAATTTCAAATTGCTGTGAATCATGCTGTGTCTCTAATACAATTAGATTTGTAAGGAAATAGAAAAATAGAAAACAGTAACTTATTGGGATATAGCATGGACACATGGAAAAAGTGACTTTGAATCTTAATGTTTTCAATATGACCTCTAACTTGTGCTCTGCGCTCAAGAGGGCTGTTTAAAAACTTTTTGGAAGGCAATACTTGTTAGAGCTGTCCAAGCACTTTGTCATAACTCTGCTTAGAGAGCTGAGGTTTAATTAAAAATAAAAAAAAAATAAATAAATAAAAACAGATTTCCTATATTGTGTTATTTTTTCAGGGGATCTTTGGTTTTAGTGCTCTCAGTGTTCAGTGAAAATTCTGGAAAGTTTCATGATACACACTTTATATTTTCAGTGTGTTTTACTTGTGATTCAGCTTTGCTAAGCCACCTAAAGATTATTCTACCTGAGAGAGACAAAATTTACAAGATCTGCATTGCTGGAAATAAGTGCACAGACCTGTAATTTATACTTCATGTAGGAATCTGGAAAGAAATAATACTCAACCTCATTCACATTGGCATTCATTCTTTATGTTTTGTTTTTTTTTTTTTAATTGAGAGTTTATTCCATGTTCAAGTAGTTTGCTGTTCAAGTAGAAATATTGAAAACATGTCAGGGATGCTACTGTGAGTTGTCTAGCTTGGCCTTGGTGCTGTCTTTGATAGGTCTATCATTAGAGCAGGAATTAGTGTGTTGTTTTCTTAGGTTTCTTGCTGTCATTTGGACTACATGTGGAATGCCTTGCCAGCTTTCCTGTGCTATTGAGACACTCCATTTCATATTTACCGTAATGCCTCCTCTTCTCCCCAGAGGAAATTTTGTCAGGAAAACAATATAAATATTCAGTTCCAAAATATGGCTTTGAGAGATTTTCTGACTTTCCTGAAGAGAGGTGAATTTCCTCACTCCATTGCCTTCAGCATGTTTGTAGATTTCTTTTGGTTGGGATACGTGGCTGCTTTTCATTCCAGTGGGGAAAAAAAAGATGCAGGGTAACTTGGTGTGATGCTTCTTAAAATAAAAGATGGCTTCTTTCTAAAATGGACAGGACATGGTCATGGGTGCTTTTTTCACCTGACTTGGAGTGTTTTCTATACATTTTTATAACTTATCTTCCCAGGACAGTTGATAATTCAACCTAGTAAAATGTGGACTTCGTGAAAACATACTATGCTATTATCTTTAGCTTTGCATAATGCAAATAATAGATCTTGGCAAAGTAAAATGCATGTGTCATCCAGCATCAGTTTTGTGCCTGTATTTGTAGGGATTTGTGTGGAAGCCATACTTTTTTCTTCCCCACCCCAATCTCTTGTCCCCCTTCATCATAAACATATGGTTTCTTCTCTGGAACTGGAAGTGTCTTTGTTTTCTTTCTTGGTGATTTGTAAGAGGTTCTGTTTTGCATGTTTGTTGTTAGTGAGATGGATATTGCACGTCATCAGTTTGTATGTTTCTTAGTTACTAGTCCATATGAACAGTCTGGATCCTCTGGGTGGTAACAGACCTCTCCTAGAAAGCCCACAGACAGTGAGGGACCTTTAAATTAATTGTAACCAGGAATCTTCTCTGAAAGGAAGATGGAGAGAGAACAAGATGAAGAGTTGTATGCCAATTCAAAACTGAATTTATGGTCTCATGCAAAATGTAGTGTTAATGAACTTGGAATCTGTGGATTAGCACTACATTTTCTAAATTGTGGATCAAAAATCTACTGTTACAAATCTCATCCAGTTAGTTTCTGTATCTCCATCTCTTGGTGCATTAAGTGTTAGAGTTGAGAACCAAGCAGTGAAGCATCAGCTGAAATACTAGGGTGGTGAAATGATTTAGAATGCATCCAGGTAATCTAACAGGCTGTCTGGGAGAACAGCTAGAATCTACTGGGAGAGGCAGTTAATGTTCCAGAACACCAAACAAACGCATTCTGTAGGTATGTTTTCACTCTGAAATTACAAACAAAGATGTTCAAATGGCTCAAAAATGTACCTTTTGGTATTATGGTTGTAAATAATTAGCATAAGATGCTCTGTTTACTGTAGCATTTAAGTAAGAATAGTAAATAAGATTTTTTTTTTTTTTTCAGTTTGACTCTAGCAGAGTATCACGAACAGGAAGAAATTTTCAAACTTCGATTAGGACATCTCAAAAAGGTATGTATATGGTCTGTTTTTTAACATTCTGGGGGCGAGCCCTGAACCATGAAGACTAGTACTATCAAAATAAGGAGAGGGCTTCCTTGCCATAAGCATTGGGAGTACAAAGGAATAACAGTGAATCCTTGTAAGAGAGATGTAACTGCCACTACTGATTTCATTTTAGAGTTGAGAATGCGGAGTCAACCAAATCTGGTATGTGGCCTTTTTACATTTGTTTTTAATCTTTAAAAAGGTCCAATGTATGGGACATTGCAGTTCTGAATAAATATCATGTTTTGATTATCTATAGTATACATTTCAGTTGATACCAGTTAGCATATTACCTGTAGTAAGAGAGAAAATAATTTTCCTAGTTTTATGGAAAACCTCCTCTCTGCCTCTTAAATGATATGTACTGTCAGATACTTTATTCCAGTTCTTGACTTCTGAAAAAAATCTAGCAGTGCTTTTTTATTGAATCCATTCTAATAAATCTGTGTAATGAAGTAGTTACGATATTAACAAGCTATTGCTTAGTCAAGTAAGGCTTTTGAAGAATAGCCTTTGAAAAGGAGTGACTATTGAAGAAGGCAGAAATATCTCAAGTGTGAAAGGAAAGTACCACTAAAATGTAGATATAAATGAAACTCTCTAGAGATAATTCAGTTTGAGTAGACAGATATTTTATCTGCTGAGCAGTAGCTATTGAGATGTTTCATCAAAACAGGTCATTGTGTTTTTCCCCTTGAAACATTGCAAGAGTCTGTTTCTGGCCTGTTCTCTTCAGTTGTACAAATAACCTGTTACAAATCCTACTGTGATTAAACGGAGCTGGGCCACCATGTGAAAACACTGATACTGTTGATCAAAGAATAAAAAATACTTGAATCTGTGGTAGGGAATTTGCATACAGACTTGTTGGCCCTACAAGGTAGACTGCCGAGTTTGCCCTTCACTGTTAATGCTGTAGAAATAGCACCAGCTTCATATGAAATTCTGTTAGGAAATTTTGTATTTTTTTCCCATGCTTTAACTATTTTTTGAAATCTGTTCGAAATTTCAAGTGACTAATGAAAGAAACTGTTTCAAATCTGTTTAATCCCCAACTTGTTTTTCACCTTTAGCATCAATGCTAAGGTGCTCTGTATCAGAAAAAATTTGACTGAATGCCAGAGGGGGAAATAAATATGATTTCTTAGCAAACCAAGTTTGAATAAATCTGAAAGTAATAATAAAAATACATTATTGCGTTTTAATTCTTATGGGTGATACAGATTTTGTTGTTAACTAAGAAACATATTTTTATCTTTCTACATGGATATATTCCCTAGTGCTTCATTGCTGGTTACATTTATTCTTTCCTTCTGCATATGCTGTTTTGCTGTCTGCTCCTCTTCCTTTTCACTCTCCAGATGCTTTCCTGGTGCTCTTATTTTTGGTGCCCTGTACATGCTGCCACCACCAGTTCTCTTTTTCCTTCTGCTCCCCAGGAAATTCTTTTCCAACTAGCAGCTTTGGTCCTGGAGAGAGGCTCTTGTTTTCTCACTTCCTTTTATATAGCAGTGACCTGAGGCAGCTAAGCTGGTTCATTCTTGCTTAAAGGTATTCACAGCCTGAGTGTCCTAAATAACAGCTGGAAACAATGCAACCAGCCAGTTCTCTTTGGACTAACATTGGCCTATGAACCACATTTTGAGAACCACTGAATTGCATAATATATGAACAAAAAAGCCCAAAAGAGGCATAACTGATGTGTTTTTTTTTGTCAGCCTTTGGGAAGAACATAGACAATTGTGTGTGTATAAGTGTGTGGCCTTTTGAGGGGGGAAAAGGGCTAGAATTCTTTATAGAAGACTAATGGGTTATGAGGAACTGCATATCATTTCAGGATATTTAATGGAGAACTGCAAGCATGAATCTAAATATGAAAGAGTTTAACATTGTATAAACAACAACAACAAAAAAAACACTTGACAGTACATGTTAGGAAAAACAAATGATCCACCTAGATTTGCTGGCAGATTAGTGTTACTTAGTCCAAATTTTAAATTATGAGGGATTTGAGTTTCTTTTTCTGAATGGAGCTTCATCTAATGTCCTGTTTGGGTTGAGGATGGTGTGGGTTTTTTTTGTTTGTTTGTTTTTTCCTTAGCTTATCACAAAAGGGATTCGGGATATTAGCTGAAATCATCTGGTCTGGGTTCCTGAATTTACTCATTTAATTAATGTGTGTTCTAGGTTATGTAAATACAGTTGTTGTTTCAGGATATGGTTTTATGATGTACAGTTTTTGGAAATACCATCTTTAAAGTATTTTATCTCCCCTGTGCTGACTTATACCTCTATTCCCTTGTGCCATGACTTGTTGCCCTGTTGCCTTCACCAGCACTGCCAGAATGTGCAGTTACAATATAAACTGGGTCAGAAAACTGATCTAGCTTCTTTAAAAAAATAAATATGTTTTTTGCAAGACTTGCAATTTTTTTTACCTTTTTTATTTTTTATTTTTTTTTACTTTTAAAGAAGAGATTGATTAGTTTTCCAGTCTGGTTCACCATGTGGCTTTACAAATAGCTGTGCCAAAACAACAAGAGATGATGTGGGGCACTGCTTCCACTGGCACTGCTGGGGAAAAAAAAACAACAAACAAAAAAACATATCAAATTCCAGGCCTTCTTTCTCCTTTTCAGCTAGAATAATTCCATAATTAATAGCTTTCATGTACAGACTAATTTTGTCTCTACTTTTTTTTTTCAAACTTTCAGGTCCTATAGGTACTAACTCTGAAATAAATGCAACACTTTCTACAGTGTGTTTCAATGAGTATACATTTTTTGCTTCAAGTATAAATACACTGGTTTACACAAATTAGGCACTGTGCATTCTTTACATTTTTGGAGGCAGGGAGAATCTGAAAATCTGAATAGATATTTCAGTGCTGTCTGATATGTAGCATAAAAATGACACAATTCTAAGTGCCAGGATTAGGGAATGTCCTAGGTGTATGTAGGTGACATACTTTAGAAATTGCATTTGAAACTTTAGGCAACACATGTTCTGCATTTGTAATTTTAATAAGATAGAAATGAAAAACTCTTTTGAAATTAGCTTGGTTTTGGTGTTTTATATCAACACCTTTAGAGCACTTTTGCTGTAATGATTTATTCTTTTTTTTTGGTTTGTGCTTCAGCCTCAAAATATTTCAGACATCTTTTCCTAATCTGTCAGTTTGTACAAAATCTGTAACTGCACATATCTCAGTTTTTTCTTCATTGTACATCAATTTCAGACCGCTTCCCAGATAATTTCTCTCCTTGGCTGAGGTACAAAACCCAGCTGCCTCTCATTTTGAATAGCATCCCTACAGTGCAGAACAAAACTATGAACATCCCATTACCTGTGGGTTCATGGACAGAAAGTTCCTTGAAACAGGCTTTTGCCTTATCTCTCTGAATTTTTCAGGCTTTAAGAGAAAAACAGTGCTTCTAGTTCAGCAGGGTTTTATAATGTTATGTTCCTCCATTACCACTAGTACTGATGCAGGGGTAAAAATATCCTTTTCAAATGGGGAGTAAATGAGCTTTTATACTTCATTCTTTTCATTTGCAGGAGGAAGCTGAAATACAAGCAGAACTTGAACGTTTGGAAAGAGTTAGAAATCTTCACATAAGAGAACTGAAAAGAATAAATAATGAAGATAATTCACAGTAAGAGACTTAATGTCTTAATTTTGCATGTCTACTTTTAATATAATGAGCTAACATCAAATTTTACCTATAAGAGAGAAGCAGGTTCATAAATTTTTCTTTGTTAGTTTATGTATATATTTTTTTAAAAAATCATTTAAACTTTGCCAAATAGAAGGGTTTCCAGTTTTAACGGTTTTATTGAATATGCAGGAAATAACATACATACACAGATTATAATGCAAGAAAGTTAAAACTTTCAAGACCATGTTACTAGGTTAAAAAAAAAAAAAATCCTGTAAGGGAACCTAGTGCAATTCCCTTAGCTGACAGTAATGCAAGAAAATGGTGGGGAGGTTTGATGTCAGAGCAGAGATTTTATGATGCAGTTAAAATTAGTTTCAGTTTTATTGCACTGTAACTTACATATTACACAGGTACCTGACAGTAAAAAGATAAATGCAAAGTATTTTGAGTTAAATGTTACTCTGTACTTCAGCTTGCATGGTAATTTATCATAATATTGAATTGGCATTTAAAATTTGCTTTAACTATGTAGATTCCAAAGTAATTACATAACTAATAAAGTAGGTGTGTTTTCCATGATGGAGAATACAAACATTAACACCACAGTTCCACCAGCACTTAAAGCTGGCACTGTTGCTTGAAAGAAACCAGTTCTGCCTATCTACTACTTCCTTATGCACTTGCCCTTTTTCTTTTCACATGCTAGCAATAGCATTTCTGTAGGGAACAGATGCTGGAGGTTGATCCAAGTTAAATTTCCAGCTCCTGTGGTTTCTTTTTCTGGATTAATTTTAACACCATATCAGTCAAACTCCTGGCCTAGTTCTTTGCCCCCCATTGCACAAATGCTTATGCTGCCATGAGGAGACAGGGCAACGCAAGGGTGGAATGAGCAGCCATGGGGAAGGAAATGGCAGGACTGGGCTTGTTTCTTTCTGCACTAGTAAATGTTTATGAAACAGTAGCCTTAGGACTTGAGGGCTTTAATTTCTACTTTTTAGACACAATAGATTTATATATACACTAAGATTTCTGAACATTAAAGCGACAAGACATGAAATTGTTTTCTACTATTTTAATGGTCCCCATACCCTCAGGGAATACAGAAAAATTTTGTTACCATGTGGCTATAGTGCTAATTGATAGCTAAATTGATGTTGTGTCATTGTTTTGGTTATGAAAAATAATGGGTGTTGATGCTTGCTTACGCTTTGGTGGCAGAATATTTTCTTTTGAAAATAAACGTGTTATTTGGAATGTTAAATGCTAAAATGCTAACCACTGTTAATCCTCAATGTTGGCATAAGAAGTTTAAAAAAAAAATAATAATTCAACAAGAAGGAATAAATACCACAGCAAAAATTATCAGGTTGTGTGTCTGTGTACACATTGTGTAGGAGGGGCAGGGACAAAACATGCCCAAATTAGTCCCCCTTGAAAACAGTTACAGGACATGGACAAGCACCTTCACTTCTTTTTCCAGTCAATGTTGGCATGCTTTGTGATACAAAATTAAAAGCTTTCTACTTAGTGTTCGTATTTTGGGGGATTTTGGTTGGGGGGGGGAGAGGCGGCAGAGTTAGACTTGAATATTTGCCAAGTAGCCAGGCTGCAGCTTACAAGTATAATACAGAAGACAGAAGTAATGGGGGAGTCATTTAGGTCTGCAGCCCCTCCTAATATTACTTGGGTCTCAACCACTTGATAAGAGAGAGGGTTCTGAAGTGAAGTGGCCTTTGGGTCCTGACACAAATCCTGCTGGGTTTTCAACTTCCACCTGGGGTCTGAGGCTGAGCCCTCTTTCTTGTTCTGGCCGCCTTCCCTTCACATCACTCTACGCGTGCATGCCCCCCCTCAAGCCTCCCAAACATGAAGTATTCTGCAAACTTACCTGTTTGGGGCCACAGGCCTAACAACAAAACGTAGGAAATTTTATATTGCCCAGTTTAAAGATGGGTAAACTTGTATGTTACAACTACACTAGGAGAACAGGACAAGTGGAGGGTACAGGTTAGGGCTTCCCTGTCTGTGTTGAGAGCCCGTGAGATGCTGGGGCTGCCTGCGGGGTGCTGGTTCTGAGTCACGGAGAGCCACACAGGGTTAGCAGAAGCAGCAGTGGAGGGGGGAGGTGGAAAGGTTCTCAAGACTGGTCCTACTAGAGGCATAGATGTCATAGAAGGACCAAGAAAACATTAATTTAAAATCTTCAAGAGTGGTTTGAAGAAATGGGCTACTGATCACGTAACATCAGTCTCATAATTATTATACCTCTAAATTTACTTAATCTGTACTGAATGTGTTGCTTATTATTTATGATTTTTAAAAAGAATCAAAACTTTAACATTCAAATATGCATAAACCTTCCTTAAGGTTTTCAATGCAGTATAATTAGCAGTTGGCTCTAGATTTATGAGTATAGGTATCTCATCATTGTGCTGAAGATGTGATGAAATGATAGAGCCTATCAGGCTTTGTGAGGCCCATGACCCTACGAGGTCACCTGTCACTGTGAGTGAAGAGACTTACAAACATTTGTTTTGTTTGTGTCATTTACTACTAGGATTCATAAAATCTTACCTAATATTACCTAAATATTTACCTAGTTTCTCTATCTCTGAAGAGCTTTACTAAAAATCCGTATTTCAAAAAGTGTAAACTCGGAAATCCCATTTGTTTTTAGAAAGACAATCAAGTCACCAGCTCAGCTTACTAGGATTTTGGAAGCTGATAAAAAATGTGTTTTCATCTAACAAACCCCCAAAGAGTTCCAGCAGTTATCATCATCTCTCTGAATCCTTCACTTTTTTTTTTTTTCTGCTTCCCTTTGTTGCAAATGTGAGCAGTCAGACTCTGGATGACTGATCGTATGGAGGGATTTATTTTGCCGTCTTCACGTTTTAGCAGAGTGTGTGTCCTTTTCTGTATCTTTCAGCATCATTTTGCATTTAGAAGCGTTTTTGCTTCTTGCTTTTGATAAGAGTATGTGCAGATATTCAGTCCTTCGATATGTTTTCTTGTGTACTGCTGTTGGTTATTTTCTAACTTCTTAGCCTTATATAAAGTCCATTTATATATATATATATATATACACACATATATATATAAGGAAGTATATCTTCCTTATCTGTTCCAGAAAACAGAAGCTGACATCTAACAAATTTGGCACAGCGAGCAGAGAGCCCTTGGTTCCCATCTCATTAACCTTTATGCAGAGGAAGGGTTTGGGATTTCAGCAGGATACATGCTGTAGGACGATAGGGAAGAGAACAGCAGCCCTCTAGTGATTCGGGTTGCAAAGCAATATTCACCTGTGTTTGGAATATTACCATTGGAGGGTTTCTGGGCATGTTTATTAGTAAAGGATAAATGAACAGATTGGAAGGGTGGAAAATGTACTGAAATTCTGTGCTCACTTCTGATTTTTCAAACAGCCTAGAAGCAGAACTTGTGCTATGGAGAGGACACAGATCCTACTGTTATTACTGTTGCTGACATCGACAATGATTACTGTTGTTGATAGGCAGCGGTTTAGTTTCAAAAATTAAAAAAAAAAAAAAAAAGAAAAAAAAAGACAATGCAGAATAGTATTTTCTCTGTTGACTCATCATGAGAACAGTGTTTATAGTGGGTGGGTTAAGGGTATTTTTCTTATCCTCACAAAAAGAAAAAAATTACAAAAGTTTGTCAGAATTGTGTGATTTGATGATGATGTTGTGATAGCAGTTTGCTGAGTAGTCAGCAGGTTCTGAAATTGGCTGTGTTGTATAGTTGTTCTATAAAGTTGCACATGGTGAAATATTGTTCGGCGTTTTAGATATCACTAGTAGAAAGAAAAGTTCTGTTTGAGCTGCTTGAGAAGTAATACTAAGAGACTTAAATTTTAGGCTATGACTGTACCTTAAACAGAATTAAATTATTTTTTTTCTTTCAAGGTTTAAAGATCACCCCACATTGAATGAACGGTATTTGTTACTCCACTTACTTGGTCGAGGTGGCTTCAGTGAAGTATACAAGGTGAGTGTGTTTAGTCTGCTAAATCTAATGTTTGAGTCATATATTTTTATACATTTAAATTTGGGGCAGAGGGATGGTGACGGATCTGAATAAACAGGAGGATTTTAACGTGGTGTACTCTTTAAACAGAGGTTGAACAAACTCCTTGATTAATGCATGGAAGGAGGTAGCATTACAGTAGACGTGGGAATTATGTGACAATTTTTTTCCTTTCTGTTGGGTGTTATTTTTGGTTATAACTTTCCCATATTTGTGGGTTTCTTTTTTAGGCTTTTGATCTTTATGAACAAAGATATGCTGCTGTGAAGATTCACCAGCTTAACAAAAGCTGGAGAGATGAAAAGAAAGAAAACTACCACAAGTAAATATTAATGACTTACGCTTCGTATGTTAAATTGAATAGCGTTTTATTGATTGTGGAAGATTAATGTATCCATCTTCTTTTAGACATGCCTGCAGAGAGTATAGAATACACAAAGAACTGGATCACCCCCGGATAGTTAAACTATATGACTACTTCTCCTTGGATACAGATACGTATGTACATGAAATGATAAGTTTTTTCTAAAACTTGACAAGGATTGTTAGTAATGTATAAACAGAAATGAAGAATATTTGAACAAAAAGAATATGTTCTTGCTTTCAGACAAAACGTGTAGGGTTTTCTTAGGACGACTTAAACAAACAAAAACAACAAACAAAATCCACTAGTTTCAGAATTTTGTATTGGATAAATATTGCAGACCTTCTATAAAGTGATGTAAATGCTGTTTTGTAACACCTGACTAGCAAACCCTACAAGGTGTTCTGAGGATGAAAGGGAATATACAGTGTTGTAATGTTTTTGGGCAGAGCAAGGGCTGCTGAAGGGCAGCACGGAAATGCTGTAGCTTAAGTTTCCAAGACTAAATACCATCAGGAGCCTTAGTAGCTTAAGTGTGGCCCATGGTCACTGGGCATGAAATTTTGTGTCACATCTTAAGGGATAATGAATATATCTTTTCTACAGAGAAATATGTCTGCATAAATAAGCGTGAGTTTGGTTGGTAGGGATTTTCTGTTTGTTTTGTTTAATTTTTTAAACTTTATCTCTCTTCAGTAGGGATGCATTTTCTTTTTTGGTGAATATGAATGTTCTTATTGATGTCAAGTTTCATAAGCTAATGGTTATGCCATGTGTTTTACTAACAATTTCACTCATATAGTTTAATTTTCAGGTAGCCGTTGTTAAGCTTGTCCATATCAAACGAGGTTGTCATATCTCTGATCTTATAGTTAGATACATCATTTAATTTTGTCTCTCTAAATTCTGCCCTAGGTTTTGCACGGTGTTAGAATACTGTGAAGGCAATGACTTGGATTTCTATCTCAAGCAACATAAATTGATGTCAGAGAAGGAAGCTAGGTCCATTGTAATGCAAATAGTAAATGCACTACGGTATCTCAATGAGATCAAGCCCCCTATTATACACTATGATCTTAAACCAGGTAAATGAGGAATGATAAAATTGAAAATGTCAGCACCTTTTTTTTTTTATCCTTATTTTATTTGTAATTCATGATTGAAAATACCAGAATTATCTTCCGTGTATCAGGTTTATTTTAATCAACTGAAAAATGGATATTTCTCTTTCTGATTTTATTGTAAAAATCAGATGTCTTTTCTTTAGAAAAATGTTCATCATAACTTTTCTCCTTTGTATTATTTTGATTTCACTTTGTAGGAAAAATTTGTAGACCACATAGATACATACATTAGCATTTAACAGTGTAAGCAGATAAGATCATTAATTGGCTTAATCCTGTCTGATCATGGTGGAATGCTGATTTGTAAATAATTTTTCCCTTATATATTTCTTAGCCTGTAAAAGGATTAAAACAAGTAATCAATCACTTTTTGCAGCTGAGGATAAGCATTTCAAACTAGGACTTTACAGAACCTTTTTTTTTTTAACGTTGGGTGCCAGGCTGTTTGCTTGCTACTGTGTACTAAATTGTTCATATAGATTTATATTATGGAATAATAGATTTCATATTATGTCACTGTACCAAATGTATTCTTAGTCTACTTATTTTTTGTTCTCTTTTTAGAGGAACCTCATCAAATAACTTTTGTATCAAGAAATTGCTGTACAGCTCTAACACATGGAGTTAGATTCTTAGCACATTACCGCAGTAATGTCTTGGCACTATTTTGTGTCAAAATTATGCAAACCTTGAATTGTGTAGGGTAGAATTTGTTTTGGACAGAAAATTAAGAAACTTCATTATGACAAGTATACTGCTACACTTTCCTGTTTCCTCACTGTCCAGCTAGCTCCCAGTTGAGGGAGCCATTTCAGATGATGATGATAACCTAGAGAGTTCCTGAGACTGCACTAAAATGTGTCATAGTCAAGTCACTCTAGACCTGAGGATATAAAGATGATGTAAAGTTGTTACTGACCCCTCATTAAGTTGAATGCTCCTGAGAATTGAGCGTAGTTTTGAAAATTGGGCATTCTGATAGCTTTTTTTGAGCTTCTTAAAAAATAGTGAAACAACTTTTTTTTTCCCCTCTGTTTAGGTAATATCCTTCTTGTAGATGGAACAGCGTGTGGAGAAATAAAAATTACTGATTTTGGTCTGTCTAAAATAATGGATGATGATAGCTATGGTGTGGATGGAATGGATTTAACTTCCCAGGGAGCAGGAACTTATTGGTAATGCCTGGTTTGATTTTATTGTTCAGACTCTGGGTCATTGTTCAGACTTAAGAAATGATTTCATATCTAATTCCTATATATAGCTAGGATTAAAAATACTAGCATTGGTGACAAAGATTCTTACGGAGTACAGTGGATCTTGATATTCTCAAATATGACAGAATGATGCCATAAAGTGAAGTAAGATAAAAGTATATACACAATGTGGAGAAGATCTCTGTGATTTGTAAATATGGTTTCCCAGAAGAAGCAGGTGTTTAATCTTTGGCTGCAGGTGGTTGAAGACGTTTGACAGAGCTGTGATGATTAAGTGGGGGTGCTTAGTCCTTGGAAATCTTAGAGCAGGGATTACCAGAAGGTAATGTCCTTAGAACAAAAGAGCATTTACTCTTTCATCCTAAAGGTTAATGAGAGCTCAGCAGCTGCGATTTGTTTTCTGTGTACCCACATGCTTATCCCAAAACCTGAAATTTTGGAGCTGCCTAGAGACTAGGAATGACAAAAAGCATTTTGTTGCTTACAGAAAAACTGTTTTTTGAATTAGCTTTCTAAAGATGCACCTTCTTTTTTGGCACAGTAGCTCTTTGGGCCTGGGTGCATGGTAGTTTTGTCAGCGTGACTCGAGTAGAAAGCCTACATAGACCACGTTATTACTTTTGTGAATTCATTTGCTCTTTTTCTCCTCATTTCTGCCTGTAGCAAGAATACAGTCTGAAGCTGAAACGTAACTCTAAATGGAGAAGCCAGTGTCGTTCCTGTTTAATATTGAATTTTCCCATATTTGGAAGTTGTACATAACATTTTTTTCTCTTTTCCTTCAGAATTTTTAGGAAAAAAACATGCACGCTCATGCAGTAACTAAAATGCGTACATGCTGTGAAAAGACAATTATTCAAGTTAAAGCATTTTGGAAGTGTTATACTGTTTTGCTACTTTCCTTAATATTCCAGCTACTTTAACATTAAGTATTTAATTGTAGGAACACAATTCAAAAAATTTTGTCTGTTGGATTTCATCTAAAATAACATATGCACTGGCAGTGTTGTGAACTGGGGGATCAAAAATGGTCTTTGAGCATTATAGATTTGTGATGAATCTCTGTATTTCTAATTCACAGTTTTTCTGAGCCCAAAATCTTCATTAGGGAAAGTTTTGAGTGAGTTAAAGGTGGGAATCTGTATGTGTAAAGCCAATCACACAAATTCAGTAGCATAGTACTGGGAAAGATTTTTTCAGTCATTGGGTCCAGTCACCTCTCCTTCCAAGTAGTCAGGTCACATAATACATTCTGTAAACTTAGTCATTTGTATTGAGTTTAGTGTTTTGTCCCCAGTAATCTGATTTGAAATCTGTTCTGTAACCTCAGTTCTATGATCATTAGAAACCTAATCTTCTAATTTACAGCCTGTGTTTACTTGTAGCCAGTTTATACTTGTTTGTTCCTGCACCAACAGCGTTCTCCTCTGAAATAAGTTGTTTCCCTTCCTGATAAAGTAATTGCTCTATTGTGTTTGTATATTCTTTGGTTTTTCTCTGAATTGGAGGCTTTCCATTCTTCAGATCATCTCAGTAGTTTTTCTCTGCACTTGAATCAATTCAAGACCATCGTTTTTTAATGTTATAATCAGAATTGCACACTAGTATTCCAGAATAGATTTTGTGATGTTGTGTGAAATTCATATTCATGTTGCATTCTTGTCTCGTCTTTCTGCTTATTTTCATTTTCACAAACATTTCTTCAAGATTTTTTCTAAAAACTTACATGCCATTGATGAAAGAATGTCTGGTCTGTAATTGCTCTAATAGGTTTTTAAACATTTTTAAATTTTGAATGTTACAGTCATTAATACTTAACTGCCCTCATCTTGATAATTTGGAAGATTTACTTGTTTTTTAAAGGAGAATCCATTTCACTAGTTCTTTCCTAATTCAGAGATGGCATAGGAACTTACTCAACTTTCAGCTTTTTAAATATGGCTTCATGCAGATTGTAGGAATGGAAATATCAGTGACCTTTGTCTACCACATACCTCTCTGATTAATGTCATCATTCTTACTGAAAACTTAGGTAAAGTATCTTTGATGCCATATGTATGTTAGCTTTGATTCCTAACCAGGCCTTGCTGTAAAATGCCCTTACAGCTTTCGTATTTTTCTCGTGCTGAAAGAGGAAGAAGGTATATATTTAACCTATGATCCCAATACCTGAAAAACAAATGATGATTAGTGGTTTAGGTAAAGAATAGGCCCTCTATTTGAATGCAAAAAATGGTAGTGACAGTTCTGAAGGGTGTGTGAAGTGTTGGAATGAAGATCATGAGGTACAGTTGTCAAAAAATCAGAGGTGGTATATGAAGCATTTGTAGAATCTGGTATTTGAACAAGTTCTAGTGATTGCATACATGTACTTGCTGACATCTAGGCACATATTTTGTTTTTCAGGTACTTGCCTCCAGAGTGTTTTGTAGTTGGCAAAGAGCCACCAAAGATTTCTAATAAGGTTGATGTATGGTCAGTTGGAGTAATCTTTTTCCAGTGTCTTTATGGTAGAAAGGTAAGGAAAATATTGCTTGAAAATCTTAAAGCTTTAGTGTAAATGCTTGTTTACAGTAGACTTTGAACAACAGTTATAAAGATATGAATCTATATAGAAAATGACTTGTAGTTCTAGCTGGTGTGCATTGACATTGCAAGAAATGTAGAAAATTTTGACTGGAACTTTTTGTTTTAATTTCAGAAATGGTTAGAAATTTATATTACCACTGTAACAACTTACTATGGTATAAATATTTATGAAATCAAAATAGTTGGATAACTCATGCAGAAAATCCTGTGCTTATTTTTCAGCCATTTGGCCATAATCAATCACAGCAAGATATCTTACAAGAAAATACAATATTAAAAGCCACAGAAGTTCAGTTCCCTGTCAAACCTGTTGTAAGCAATGAAGCCAAGGTAAGGTTTCATACAGTTGCAGGGTAATGGTTAAAACCATAGTCACTTATTTTTGAGGATTCAGCTATAACATTGCTCTTAAGTAAAGAATGCTCCGGGACGTAGTAACTAAATATGTAGGAAACTGTAATGGAGAACTAATATTTCCATGTTTTAATTTCATCAAACTTATTTTAGGAATTCTTAAAATTTTGTCTTGAATGCGAGACCTTACAATCCATTTTTTTCTTGTGAAGTAGACATTCTCTAAAATCACCTGCTTTGCTTTTTTGCACAGGACCTTAACTGTCTCTCTAAAAGTTCTTAAGAAATACTTCTGCAAACAGTAGAAAGCTCTTTCTGAAATAGGCTGGGGAGAATGAACATTCACTTATTGGCTTAAAGAACTATTTGACTACTGAATACCTGGAGAGTGTGCCTGCCAACATTCTTCCCCTTGAAAGGTCATAGTATGTGTGTATTAACTTAAATCTGAGTTTAGAAACACAAATTCTTGCAATTAAAATATTTCAATGACAATTTGAGAAAGAAGACGAATTAAATAAATAGTTGATCAGCCTTAACAGTATGGATGGCAATGTTTCCTGTATTTGGTAATATTTTTATTTTAAAAAATCTGTAGTATCAAACTCATATGTACAGACTAACCATTAAAAGAACGGATTAATGTGTTTTCCAAAACAGCTACCGTGAGTATCTATAACAAATCCAATTCTGTGAATACGGAATAAAGCATTATATATGAGTTATTTGTTTGTAAAACTGTCCTGATTTCTAAAAAACTAGTGGACATATGCAAAAGTGATTCTCTCATTGGGAGGGGAAGAAAAAAAAGAAAAAAAAGCCAGATTAATAGAATACTAATATACATACTTTGGTTTGGGCCACAAGCTGCAAAGAATTTAGGGATGTTAAGACAATTCAGCTTCTCAAAATTAAACCGAAAGAAAACACAGTTCTAGATGAGGTAGGTTTCCCAAGAAAATAGGTCATTTCAGTACATAAACCTATTATTAAAAATTGTGGTATGTTTATGTTGAATATATTTTCTAGAAGAAGTTTGAGTTGATGTTAGGATTTTGAAAATTGGTTTGAACTAGTTTTTCCTGTGTGTGTGTGTGTGTTTGTTTGTTTTAGTGGGTTTTTCGTTTTGTTTTGTTTTGATTTTTTTTTTGATTCGTTTCACTTTTGGGAAGTTGTTTTTTCACCTCATGTCCCTTACAACACAGTTGACAGACAAGCATTGTATAACTGATACCATTACATTCTAGTGGCTTATATCTCTGTCTTTTAACTCTGCATTTTTTGTGATTAGTAGTGTTTTTGTAGAGGATGTCAGGAGAAAGTAGACAATTCAGCATGGTTCTGATATAGAATTAATGACTTATTTTACATCCTTTGTGTTCCATGTTCTGTTTGTTTGAAAAAAGAGTAAGAGTGGAGAACAATGAAAGTATGAAAGTTTATTAACGCTGTCATGATAGCTGTAAAAGAGAGGGCAATATTTAATCTCTGGTGGAAATACTATAAAACAATTTCAGACCGACTTGTAAATTTGGACTGTTCATGATGACTGTGCAGAATCTAAATTGTCTCTCAGATTTATAGGCCTCGTAGTTGGAAAAGAACAACTTTTAAACTGAAATTTCAATTTGGAAAATATGGATATTAAATAAGTATGGAATCTGAAATGGCACTGAGTTTTCAGACTGTCCTTTGATCCTTGTCACTTTTTCCTATTTTGTGCAGTGTTCTGCTTTGCATTACAGTAATACCTGAAGTGCCACAGAAGTGTTAAGTATTCTACAAAAATTTTAGAAACAAAATGTTAACCTGAGAACCTTGCAAGTAATTGTTAACAGCTCATTTGATAGGGATTAATTACAAAGCATTTGATTAAAATCCATAATGTCCAAGAATGTGTGAATATATATTAAGATGTGTATGATTTTTATTTTTTAACTTATTCATGCTGGATATGGAAGTGCTTGAAGTAAATTCTAGCAGGATTCTTTGGAACGTGTATTAGAGATGAGTTTTCCTTTAATCTTCAGTTTTTAATTGGAGCGAAGAACAAACAACTGAACAGATTTATCGAGAAAAGATACGTAATTCTTTTCAATTAAGTTCTAAATTAAGTAATGATGTGCTAATCAGTTCTGTAGCAATAAAAAGGATTTTCTATCATTAAATGTTGAAGCCCAAGTTCCCAAGTGACTGAATGTTCTGTGTGTACTAGATGTGAGACTTGACAGAAACTTTCATTGTAAAATAATTGACAGACATTGTATGGACCTACATGAAGGATAGTATATTGTCTCAAGAGCAGTCTTGAAGCTAGAAGATTTTTTTTCAATTCATCTGGTTTAAAATATAGAATTGGGTGTTTTCTGGCAGAGAAGTTCCAGCTAGGTACTGATTTCATAAATAGTCTATTGGTTATTTAATACAAATTGAATGTGGCAACAACCATTGTCAAAATTCACATTTTTGCTGTATTCAGTCATGGCACACGAAAATGCCTTTTTCCAAGGGCAAGCTAAAACACTGAAGTTTTTTGCTGCATCTTCCATCTACTCTTCATCTACTGCATTGCTAAATGATTTTAGAAGTTCTGTGGAGCTCCTTTGTACTTTTTCAATCCTCTGACATTTGCTTTTAGCTTTTACTAAGCTGTTCAGGGATAACACATGCAGAATTCTCACTGTGTGAGCTGCTAACGTTTTACTTGTAAATGTAGTTCCTACTTTTTTTTTTGTCTGAACATGGAAATACATATTTGAAGTGTGATTATTTTAAGCCAATTAGGCTTGCAGATTTTTTTTTCTGCTGCAACGTACTCTGTTTTTCATTGGATTCAGTAGTAAAATGTTAGGCTGTCTTTGAACTGAATTATATAAGAACAAAAGATTGTTTTCAAAACTAGTTTATCTGGGAGGACATGTTTCTTTGCTTGTAAGCAGATGTAATTATTTGGAATGGTAATTTTTTATATTCCTTTTCTAGGCCTTTATCAGACGCTGCTTAGCATACCGAAAAGAAGATAGATTTGATGTCCATCAGCTGGCTAATGATCCTTATCTTCTCCCTCATATGAGGAGATCAAATTCTTCAGGAAACTTGCATATGACTGGGCTAGCAGCATCCCCTACACCACCTACTTCAAGCATTATTTCATACTGAAATTTCTCCAGTCGAGGAATGGCATGATACCTTTGTGTAGTTTCCAGATGCAGACTTGAGCTTGGGAGCATTTGAGTGTTTTTAAGCAGGACAAGTTTGATAACTGTGTTTTCAGACTGAAGTCCTCCTACATAGTGTCACTTGTATGATTGGAATGGATCATGGACTGTGAATAAATGTACCCTTCAGAGAATAACCTTTAAACATTGAAGGATGACACTGCCTGTTGCACAGTAACAGGTATACTGTGTTTAAGACTGAAGAAAAGGTTTTTAGTTTTTTCTGGGGAACATTGTAAATAATCTTTTTAATACTTAAAGTACATTTGGTTGATACTGGAAAGTTCTAACAGGAAGGGTAGTTTTTCATTATTTAAATTAAAAAAGAAAAGAAGGTAATGAGCAAATTTAAAAACGCAGGAAAAAAAATCCGTGCCTGGTTATAAACTAAACTGCCATGTATCCAAGACATTGGTCTTTTGAAACCAAAGTAAGAAGTGCAGGAAGGTCAAAGCTATGTTCTATATCAGATTCCTCAGATAAAATTATAGTATTTTATTCGGCAGCTCAGGCTTGTACCTCCAAAAATGTGGTGTTCTTTCACAGAATTTTGATTGGAAGGTGATAGGGAATTCCCGGTACTTATTTCTCAGATAGGTTGCTAATTTTGAAATAGACTCAGTTTACTAAAAATACTATACTTGCTGTGGTATTGAAACTTGTGAAACTTTTCCAGGCCTCCGATAAAAGCAAGCAACAGTATGAAACCAAATGCAAACAGGTCATGTATAATGTTCTATGCAGGAATAATGATAAATTCCCTTCTAGCTCTATTGTAAATTGTTGTACAGATGTCACATTTTCAGTTAAATTTCAGCAACTTATTCCTGTACAAATGTTTAAAGTATGGCTTTTTCTAATTGGATATTGTATTTTTTTTAAGTCTCCCTCAAAGCGCTTTTAATTGCTGCTAAACGATGTTGCTTTTACTTTTGCAGAAGAATCAAATGACCTCCTTAAGGTGCAAGTCAACTGTACGTTATAGAGAGATTGAGTAGGTAATTTGTTAACAATCAAGGCATGTAAAACAGATCTGTGTTGGCAATATACAGTACAGTTCTTTAAGTCAGTTTATTGTGCTCTTAACCTGTAGAGCGCATCAATACTAGATGTAGAAGTTGCTCATGGCTATTCTCTATTTCTGGAAGTTCCTATCAACAAGGAAATGTTTCTTGTGGCTTGTACAGATATTTTAAAATGTGAAACATTTTCTAACTGCCTTGTATGGTAGAAATTTATTTTTCAGAACAGCATATCTCTCTCCCATTTGCTATTCTTTTTACTGTCCCATTCTGGATGCTGAATACCTATATGTAATTTTGTCCGTTTCAGAAAAAGGAGGCTGTATTACCACAGGTTTTCATTTAGTATTGTACAGTTAAACTGTTGCTCTTGTTTCTGATGTTGCAAGCCATTTTGTTTTCGTTGTATATAAAGAAACATTAACTGTCTCTTTAAGATGCTGCTGAAATTGTAGAGAATGTAGCCAAAACAGTAATAAACAATGACAGTTGAAATTTCAAGGTTTTCATTGTATGTTTTTGCATTTCAACACAGGGCAAATCAGTTTACCATATCACTGAGCTACATTTAGCTATTAAAAGCAAGCTCTCTTCAATTACGAAGGGCTAATAATAGCATAATTCAAGGAACGTTGGGGCTGAAAGGGGAAAATTCCATAAAACTTCAGGCATCTGTCATAATGAAGTAACCAAGGCATTATTTCATTGACTAGACTTCACAAAAACAATTTCAAGTATTTCAGTAGGTCTTTATAGAATTTTTTAACCATAGAATAAAGTTAGACTCAATGACATTTACTGCCTTCACATCACACCAGAGTGCTGGGACTGTATCCTTTTCATCATCTACAGGGTGAAACCAAGGAGTCTTGTGCTTCATTGTCGAAGTGCAGGGTTCAAGAAATGTTCTATAGCTGCATGCTTATGTGAGATTTCAGTATTCTTACTCCGCATGTGTCAATCTCAGAAGTTAAAGACTATTTTGCCTAAGGAAAAAATGTAGGATTGTGTTAACTGTATATTTATTTAACTGGAATGTATTGTGGTAACCTCTAGTACATTGAAGTTCAGTAGTATGTTAGAGAACTGCTTAAGTAACTAAAAATTGTGTAGCTACCTAAAGATAGGGGAGATTATGCATTGTACATGCAGACTTGTTTTTCTTGTTAGCATCTGGGAATATAGGCTGTTGTAGCTGAATACATGAAACTCCAGCTTGACAAGTACATACTTCTGAAATCTAAGCACCGTTTTTAGTAAGTTTCCACATAGAAATAAATGAAAGAAGAGTCACCATCTCATCTTTTGAAAGAAAGTTGCAAGATTCTTGCCTCCAATGAACACAGTTGTGTTTGTGTACAGTACCATCAATAAAAGTTTTGTATTCCCACGTGGAGTCACTCTGTGGTCACAAGAAGATGTCCAAGTTAGAGTCTTCAGTGCCTAAGATTAGGCAATTTGTGCTTGGGATAGAAGTACGCCTGAGCCCGAATCTAAAGGCCTGAATTACTGCAGGTTGTCAAGAAATTTTGATCCACTTTAGGTAATCGATGTTATTAGTAATTTAGTCTGTATTTCATGTACATTTACTGACACATCATCCATTGCTGTATTTCCTAAACACACCACTGATTTAGATCATTCCTCATCAGGTAGATGAGGAATGAAGTTAAACTTCATCAGTTTTTATTGAATTATTGAACCTTGGAAGTAAAAGGCTTATTTTCTTTTACACTCACAAATACTTCAAAATTTCTACGTTTACTGAAAGATGCTAAAAGCCTACATTGCTATACCATATAAACACCTATGTATGAAACAGAAGTGCCTGCAAGAGAAATTCTGCATTTTTAACTATGATTATAGTCCTACAGGTCATTGCAGCCACAGTTAATAATGGTTGGCTTGTTTCTTTAAAAAAAAAAACATGTTTTGGCACTATTCTATTTGTGTTTGTACTGAAATTGTTCAAATCTTACTGTGGAACATTATTCACCCTTAACTTGGTCTATCCTGGCTTTCCGAGAGGCTAGTTAATACTTGAATTTTCTGAAGAGTGCTTTTAACACTAGCAAAAAGATGGGAAGGGTGTTGTGTTGCTGGCCAGCTGCCCAAGTGCTATTGACCACACACACCGCGGCTATGAGCAAACTGCTGCATAATTAGAGAAGCTTTCAAAAGCCCACAAAGCCGCCAGACCTCTCGGTATGCGAGTCACGGGTGTGTGAGGCACAGTGCCGCTGCCTGTGCCATGCAGCTTGGTGGGGGGTGCAGGGCACTGCTGGGACCCTGCATGGAAGCTGGGAACTCAAGCGGATGACTGGCTAGGTGGTGGTTTGAGAACCGGAAAAGGAAAATATGCCTTGAGTCTTAAGACATCCCAGGAGATCCTGTTCCTACTTTGCCATCTTCCTGATTATGGGAAAACACAAATCTAAGGCAGGAGAGCAAGAAGGAAATGGTGTTTGTAACCAACCCATATCAATGCCACTGGGCTTTACATCTTGTGTCTCCCCTGCCCACAAGCTGAGGAGTACAATTTAAATTACGTGAAGTCTTTCCTTTCTCCTTATTGTGGCCTGTGAGCGGCCCTGAGCACGGTGGTGAGGGCACACCTGTGTGCATTTGCAGGCCACGCCTATCTTCCCCAGGCTGTTCAGCTCTCTCAGCCAGTCAGGACATGGCACATCATGTCTGGGGGGTGTGTACAGGGCCTCATTGGCTCTGCTGCTCCAGCTCTGCTCCCAGTTTCAGCTCTGCTGGGGCCAAAGGTGCTCCTGCCATGGCAGAGGGCCTACCATGCCCACCAGGGCAGGTGGCAGCCACCGCCATTTTGTCAAACTGCTGCTGGGGGAAACTGCAGCCACCAAAATGGTGGGTGTCTCTGGGATATTTATTTCTCCTCAGAGGGCCCTGGGACTTGCTGGTCTACTCCAAAAACAGGTAATTTTGTTGGAAATGGTGCCTGGGGGTCCAGTCTGGTGGGGAGGTCTGGGCAGGGTGTAAGGAGCAGACACAAAATTTGGAGGCTTCCAATTTCAGTGACTAAAGCACTTTGTTCTCTCACTTGCTGTTGTATTTTTAAAGATACTTTATTTGTGTATCAACTGCTGTCAGAAGAGAGAGACTGGTTTCATAAACAAGTGGTGTCTGGCTACGTGGGACTGAGGGAGTTTCACCACTGCAGTCCCACTATCTGTTAGGCCTGCCAGACCACCATGTCTGTGCTAAGTCACCAGGCCCGGCTGTGTCACATTTTTGTAGTCCCAGCATTATCCTGCTGTGGGCTTTGGGCCATAAACAGCCCCCATGAGGCCTGCCCCACAGCCATGTGCTGGCTGTGGAGTCAACTGTGCTGTGTTGGTAGGAAAGTCAAGACTGCAAACTGACTGCAAATGTTCCCAGAAGGCCAGTATCACAGCAGTGCCATGTTCCTGTCACCACAGATTGACCAAGGGGGTCTAACATGGCCGACAGGCCTTGTACCACACGCCTGCTGCCTGGGATGGCCAGGAGGCACGGGCAGCAGGGCTGTGTAGGCCTCAGCGCAGACCAGGCAAGGGACCTGAAAAACTCTCTGAGGTATGCCCTGACAAATTTGTCTACCCAATTCTTAAAGATAGCCATCAGTGGAGAGTACCCCCCACCCAGGAAACTCCAGCTTTTCTTAATAACCTTTTTCTTGCTGCTTATTAGGCCTATTAGTTTCTGTCCTACGTATGCTGTGAAGAACAAACAGTTCCCTGCCATGCTGCTAATATATATGCAGATGATTAGTTTTTTCTCTTGGTGTCCTGGTTATTGTGGTTTGTATGTAAGACTTCAAGGCCAAAAGTTAGTTTGGTAACAGATTTTGTCTACTTGAAAGGATAGATTTCAGCCTAAGCAACAATGTGACCTTAAGGTACCATTAGAAGCAGCATATAAATTGTTTGCTGCTGTTTTAATGGAATGAATGGTTGGTGATACAAACATAAAAAGACTTCAAACTGCCTGTTCCCAGCTTTCAGGTGTTTGTTGTAGTATGTGCCTCAGAGTGATACCTGAGGGGCTGGAAACAGATCTACTCCAAAACAGGATTCAGTTTATAAAAAATCTGAAATGCTCTGTTAATTGCCTGATGTCTGTCCTGCCTCAGCAAAGTTGCTGTTTTTCACTGAGCGGAAGTTGCTGTTTTGCACTAGCCTAAAGGCCTTTTAATACCCAAGTTAGGTGCTGTGCTTGCTTACTTGGCTGTGGGTGAGAGAAATGACCCAAAATAACCCGTTTTGTTTGGGGCAGAAACATGGATGTTGTAACCGAGTGCTGATTTTGAGTTCAGACTTGCTCACCTAAGAGGGGCTTGCAACTTTCTTAGTTTTATTAATTAGGAATGTTAGTAGAGTAACTTCTGAAGGTGAACCTTTCCTGTCAGCCTGTCTCTTGTACTTGGGTGAGCAAATTGCCTTGATCTACTTTTCCATGGAGTTAAATGACGAAGGATTTGTATCGAATGTCTGCCTTGCTTTCTGTGCAGTCCCCATGTATTTCACTTTGAACTGAATGCAGGTTTTTTGAGCGTTCTCTGGAGTTAAGACTATTATCCTCTGAACAAGTGAGGTTCTTCCATTATTTATGTCACATATTCAACTCCTAAAAGAATGTCAGTAAAACTCCTGCTGTTGAAGAAATTAATTTTTTCTATTATTCTCAAGGTGTAAGTAATGGAGTGAGTCACCCTGTGATCTTTTTATTGTGTTATGCTTCACGAACCAGTAAAATTCTGTGAATAAATGAAAGGAAAAGGTTTTCCCTAGAAATCTTATTTTATATCTAGTGTTTCTAGAGCTAATTAGATATCATTAAGAAATTACATGATGTTTTAATTCAGAATCCATTTGTGCAAATCTGTGGCTGTCTTCTGTTCGTTGTTAAAACACATGAGGAATTTCTCTTCTAAAACGTGATGGAGATCAAAATATCTACTGTAGCCTCAGAGGATGTGCTACCATCAGACCAGCAGGTCAGCTAGTGAAAGAAGATGTTTGCCTGCCTTTGTGCGGAAGCTGGGCCACGATGTTAAGCAGCACATGGCTCTGTAGTCTACTGAAACAAGCATTTCCCAGGCAAAGAATCCCGCATCCTGAGCCCTGAGCCCAGTGCTGTTCCTGTAGTTTGGCAGATGTCTTTTCAGCATAAAACATCAGCAGTCCCTGGATATATCACCTTTGTGTTTGCTGTTACTCTTGGGAAACAATTCTGCTCGTACATAGGGCTCGGATCGGTTTTGCACGTGGCCTGGTGCTGTGTCTTCCTGTTACTTTCAGCACTGATGAATGCAGGGGTGGCATAATTGTTCCCCTCACTGAGACCAGAAGGGAGTCCTCAGCAGAGCCAGGGACTTCAGTAAGATCTGGGAACATCTATAGCTCGAAGAGACGTCCAGTGCTGCAGTGCCTGTCAGTACCTTGCTGAATCAATGTCATAGTTCGTTTTTGATAATCAAATGCTAAACTATTTATAGTTGAGGACAGAACAAAAGGAGTCTTTATGCACTCTCAAATCAGCCTGTTCTAAATGTTTTTCACTAACAGAAAACGACAGTAGTTAAAATAATCAATTGTAAGCAGCTCTTTGATAGGCAATAGCTTGTGGTAAATACATCAGCTGTATGGACAAGCATATGGGCTTTTTTTTGATGATTCAGTAGCTAAGTGTCATAGATATCTGCAAGCCCGTGTCTTCTATGTATTTTATGCATAGTATGTACAAAGATGATGTTACAGATCGTAGTACTCAGGTAGAATCTAGCCCTATGTGCTTCCTATTGACCAAATTCCTTCTTACCTAAATTTATACATTATTTGCAAACTGCAGTGGAACAGTGGAAACTGGAGCTTTGCAGAGGCTGAGATCCTGTTGTGTTTAAATATGTAAATGAGCTTATGGATTTAATAAATACATAAATAAATAATAAAGCCAAGACATGAAAAACAGAAGCCAGAGAAAGCTAGTGCTGTGCCCAGGAGTGCTGCAGCGTGTTGCCATGCTGCCATACTCCATGGCTTATTGAGGATGCATTCCTGAAACGTGCTGTGGTTAGTAGCTGGAGGGATAGGAAAGATTCCTGTAAGAATCACTGTAGTAGAGGTGAGATGTGTGCAGGGCCTTGAGAAATGCTGTTTGAATAGCCAGGGATATATTTCCCAATGCCCTTTCCTATTCATATCCCAGTAGTTCTTCCAGAAGAGTTCTCAATGCAAGACGAAGACAGATGAGAGACCTTCTTCCATCTTATCTACTGGGACATGCACGTGCTTTCTGAGGCCTGGAAAGGAAAGCTGGAAAAGGGAACTGACCCCCTGTTAGTGTTAGTGAGAGCTTGGCTGGACAGAGCACCGAGAGCTGTGCTGCTTTGTGCACGCATGAGCAGATCCAGGAGAGCTTTGCTTGGCTTTATTGCTAGAACAGCAGTTACCACTAAAAACAGTGGGAATTACAATGACTTAAAGGATGCAAAGAAATAAAACGTGTTCCCCTATGCTCCCCAGTGTCTATCTGATCTGCCCTTGGGCTGAGCATGACAGAGGAACCGGGCCTGCCAAATGATCACATACGTGGGGCTGACTTAGCAAGAAGTTGCAGCTTCTTTAATCCTCCAAGGTTTGTCCCTCTAAACAGCAACATGAAGAGTTATTGCACAGCTTTGTACATTTGCATAATGGAAAACTTTCTTCTTGACAAAAATAATCATCCTAACTAGTGCACAAATGGTTCTTTTCAGGCTTACAGCTGCGGCTCAGTGGCAGCTGGCAGAGCTGATTCAAGCACTGGAATACCTTCCCTGCGTGCCTTTCTATTGAAAAGCCAGGTAAATAACATACTAATTGGCAAACCGTACATAAGGACTTGCCCATAATGAATTTAGCGCATCGTATTCCATTGGTTAAATGGTGATTCGTGTCTGTTTATATGATACCATTAAATCCTCATGTTGCTTGTAGGGTTACATAAGGCGATATGCAATGCTGAGTCTGATCTCATAAATTGTCTTCTTAGAGCTGTCACACGTCAGGACAGTTTTATTACTGAGCCTAAACCCATTCCAGCCTAACAAATCAGCATGTTGTAAAGGTTATTGTCATATCATAAAATTAAGAAAACCCAACTACGTAAAATAGAAGAATTATTCTCGCATCCTTTATTACCTGTCCCAATTCTTCTGTTTCTAATGAATCTCACCCTCTTCCCCTAACATTAATGCCTTAATTTACAGGTAAAATTAACACATCAAGATAGAGGTGGCAAGGTAAACAAAACATGGTCCTAATGGTGAAAACTATAAAAAAGTATTATTTTTTTCTCCTTAGCTCAGAGACCACTGAGCTTAGAGACCGCTGTGAGAAATTCAGCTGAATTACACTGAGATAGCATTTCTGTTTTGGGGTGTGCTTTGATGTCCCCTGTTAACATCAGGCACTGATGTGAAGGCCTCTGTTTTGTGGTTTTTTTTAATCATTATTTTATTTTTTATTCAGTGAATCACATCATATATTTTTCCCACTTTTATTGCGAGCAATTGCTTAGGTTGCAAGGGATTTTGCCAGTGTTGTTCTAGGGAGCGGTACAGCCAGGGCACAGAGAAAAGCCAAGATGAGCTGCTATTCCTGTTTGAAACTGGGGAAAAACACCAGGCATCAGCTAGGCGAGGCTCCAGACAGGTGGTGTGACTGAAATGGCGCTTCAGCTGCACTCAGATGACCTGCTGTGTGCCCAGGATGTGTTCAGACAGCCACCTTGTACTGGGTGGCTACCAGGTGAATTGCTGTAACAGCTAACGGCAAAGTTTCACGTGGTGTTCCTTGTTCAGATATACAGAAAGCAAGGCCAGAGCACAAAGGGGAAAGCAATGGTGCCTGGACCATCACAACTGTACGAGTGCTTTGGGCTCATAAATCAGCATCAGCCAAACCAAACCTCGCCCCAAAGACTGGGAGGTGCCACTGGAGATTTGCACCACAGGTCTGTGCTAGCAGCCCAGGCAGAGGAGAAGCACCCGGTGTCCTTAAGTGCCTAAGCAAGCTGCTGCACTCAGGTGCTCCCCACCTGTTTGCATCTTACCTGCCTGCACCCTTCCCCTGCTAGAATTAGAGATTGTGACATACAGTTTGGGCATGGGAATAGCAGAGCGGCAGGTGATGTGACTGAGCAGTCAGGATTGCTCGTCCCTTTGGGATATTGGACCAGGACTGCCTTCCCTCCTGCAGGCAGAGGATTTAAATGCTAATGACACTGATTTTCTTAGAAATTGGCATCCTGTATCATTATTTGCTAGTATTTGGCTGTGCTTGGCTAGCTATTGATTCAGCAAATACTGGGAGAAAACTGTTTCTCTTATAGCTTGTGTAAAGCGGGGAGGAATGTCGTGGAACAAAGGAGGAGAGAAATTTAATGGTTTATATAATCCCTCCGACTTGAAGCAGGAGTCTTAAAATAAGGATCAAAGCAGGATTGAAGTGCGACTTCCGTTTGGGGATTCACAGTGCCATTTAAAAGAACTTTATACTTAACTGTAACCGTTCTGAGTTTTGTCTCCTCCATCTTGGTGTTAAGCCCTAGACTTTTATTAAGAAACTTGGGAATTTTAGGTGTTCGGATACCATAATGATGATTCTATAAAAGTCGTTGATTAATACCTAAAAGTTTGAAGCAAGATTCACAGAATGGATTTGTAACTGAAAATGGCTGGAAATATCGTAATTCAGCTCTTCATCTCTGTTCTGGACTTTATTCTTATTACTGACTGCCGTTCTTATCATTTGAAATGACAAAATCACAACTCAGAAGCCCTTTAAAGTATTGCATTTATCATTTTCAAGTTAGACATTTCCTTGTGATGGTCACTGCTTACAATTTCTAACGCTATTCATAGGATATTGTGGTGATAAAAGCGCGTTAATGATAGGAGATTATAGTTCTAAATTAATTTCTAATAAGGTGAAAGACATAGTGATAGCTGCTACAACATATGATATGCAAGAGAGTTCTTCACTTATTATAATGTACTAGATAGTAACCCTAACAGCATGGCTGTTGTGTTTTAAGGCAGCTAAATAGCCTTTTACGTGTAAAGATTTTTTTTGTATTTTTGACTCCAGACAAATATTTAATGTGAAAATTATCTGAGTGCTTCACAGAAGCACTTCCAGCTCGGGCAGTGCCACTACCCCATGGGGCTCCCTCGGGCTGGTGGGGTGAGGGCCTTGCCTGGGGGTGGGCTCAGGTGGCCATGTGTCCCCAGGAGGAGCCCCTCAGGTGGCCGGGTATCCCCAGGAGGAGCCCCTCTCCCAGCCGGTGTCCCCTGAGCCCTGCCGCTGGCAGCCTGGGTGAGCGGCCAGCAGCCAGCAGTGAGCGGCCAGCGCCCAGGCTGGGATCGTGCCGCTGGGAGGACTCGGCCCTTGTAGCCAGCTGCCAGGCGGCTGTTCTCAAATGTTTTCGCTGCGTGGACATCTTGGGGGTGATTTTCTCCTGCGGTCCCCTTCCCTTCCCTCCGTGGTTGCACAAATAACTTCCTTCTCCAGTCATGGTCCCACAGTGTGCTGTATCCAGCTGAAGCGACAGGGGGAAATTCAGACACAATGCAATAAAGCAACTGGAATTTGTTTGTCATAAACCCCAAGGGCATGTTCTCATTACGACAACGAGTGGTATCCAGCAGTTATGCTCTTTCATGTTTGCATTACATCCCTCTAAACTGCAGAGATTAGAGCCCGCTTTTAGTGCTGTCTGTAGGTCTCTGCTCGGTTTGACAGGGAGGAAACATTTCAGCCAGGGCTTGGAAGAAAGAGACTTCCTCCACACGCCAGCCATTAATCCTACCCTCGCGGGTGGCATAATAGCTTCATTCACTGACCCAAACCAGTTGTTTTAAGAGGAGTGCAAGGGAGTGGGGACAGCTTACCTCTCACCTGACAGGCAGCAAGCAGCAGACAGGGTCGGTAGCAGCAGGCACAGCCGCGGGCAGGAGGTGTAGGAACGCCCTGGGAACCAATGCCACTGCCCGCAGGTGCCTTACGTAGCTGCCTAGTTTGGCGCTTCTTTTGTGCGGTCACACAAATACTTGACCAAAGCAGTGCTTTTTTTAGCATGTAAGCGAACTGTTAGCACACAGCCCCTGCTGGTCTGCGCTGTCTGCGGAGGGATTGTGAAGAACCAAAACTTCCAGGAAATAACCAAGATCACAGCAGCCACCACAGCGATCCAGGCGCTACCAGCATTTAAGCGCACAGAGCCATTCCGGCACAGTTATCTCCAGAGAGCAGCAGTAATAAAAATGCACCCTCCTATAAAGTGTTTCCTGACTGAACTAATGCAGGAAGAACCCAGTGTTGTAATTATCCCATATCCCATGGGTGCAACAGCGATTACTCCTGTAGGGCTTGCCTGAATTCGAGCATCTAATAACGCATCTACATTTACTCTCCTTGGACACCCAGGGCTGCGCCTTTGTGCACAGTGACTCAGCAACTGCATTTGTTCTGGCAGATGCGTACCAGTCCAGTACGCACATGTACAATGTTTTCCTAAGTGCAACGAACTTGTAGTTACACGGGCAGTAAAATTCTCACTCTATCTGTAGGATTTATATAGGGTTAGACTAATGCGTAGTATTTCCAAGTCATAAGCCACCAACAAAGAATTAGCAGACTGCTGCCATGCTAGGCAGCATGTTTGCACTCTCCGGGCTCTTAAAAATGCTGACGATATTTTAGAAATCTTTATCTTTCTTTCTGGATGGGGCTTCTTAAAGCTGTGAATTTCTAACTAGATGTGGAAGTAGAAAAAGGTGTTTGTTTCTCTCTTCCCTGCTGTCCTGCCCCATTCCCTCTTTTCAGCATTGGCTGGCGCAGAAATGCTTTTCTAAACCCCACCTCCCTTGGACCAGAGGAATTCCCCCATTTATGTTTTGGACAGGTACAGTGTGCATGGTCTAAGAGCAGGCTTCCTCAGGGTGAGAAGAGAATTGGCACTGGGGGCACTTTCTGTGGGTAGTGGGGGACTTGCTCGCCTCTCTTTCTCAGTTGTACCCTTGTTGGAAGACCCAAATTTAGGGGGGGTACCTAGCATCCTGGAGAAATCTACTAGTAAATGGACTGAGGTAAATAGAAATATTTGTTGCCAGGTTTCTATGGATGAACTCATAAAGAGATTAAAGTTAATCCCAAAGAGGGATGGACTGGGTCAAATGCTCAACTAAGAGCAGGGAGGAATACTTAAAACTCTTGCAAACTCAGGCCAAATGCCATTGTTATGTGGTGCTTTGCATTTAGAGATCTAGCTAGATGGATATACCAGCATTAATACACACACTCGTGCATGTTGGCAATGTACTGCCTCTGCCTCGTTAAGAACACAGGCTGCTGAGGCAGGGTCCTCTCCATGTGTTCGCACAGACCCGCCACGGGAAGCTGAGAAGTCAGCTGAGACCTTTGGATGCTCACTGCAGTGCAAATATCAGAGGTAAGACGTTGCCTAACAACATTTGCCACTGCTGAGAAAGGGGTGGAGTGTCAGCATCTTATTTATTTATGACTCAAGCAGACAGGTCCTTAAAACTGTTGATCTTATAGGCGAAAGAAGTGTTAGATACGGGGAGAATTACAACAGTGGAAGCAAATGCTTGCCCTTGTGAATTCTCATGAGCTATATTTAGAATTTATATCCAAGCATAATTAAACAGTGCTAATGAGACAGAGGGGCTTATCTTCATTTGGTGTATAATTGGTATCACTGATTTCCTCATTCATTTTTTCCTAGTTTTAAAGCCATCTTGTTCCAGTGAAATCTGATGGTAAAAGTTACCCTGCAGTGAGAAAGTACCTGGCCTGGAGCATAAATTCAGCTGGAAGCCTTTTAAGGGTTGCAGCTTTCTTGATAGCATCAATAACTGACAGCAAAGACACCTGTGAATGTGTGGCCAACAGTCAAGCAAGGCACTCTTCATGCAGTGTGCCTTGAAAAAATGCCATTTCACACAGTATTACAAAGGCCATAACGGAGAGGAAAGGATCACCTCTTATTTTTAGTGAGGCATATATGGGAAGACTTTTAATAGTGGTAGGTGAATATCCACCACCATCAACTGAGGTTTCTGCCTTGAAATATCCTCCAGCTCATCCAGAAATGTGGAGCTTGCACAGGAATTCCTGGTGATGTTTTGTGGCTGGCATCCTGCAGCAGGTTAGAGTGGAAGATCATGCTGATCTTGCCTGGCCTTAGTGTCAAGTCAGCAGCTAGAGCAGCAGCCTCTGTTAGAGCTCTGCCTATTGTATCCATTCCTCTGCTGGCTTTGTCTAGGCCACAAAAAAGTCCAGCTCCCTCCTGCTGCAGGTAGCTGTTGTTTTTTGAGCAGCAATAAAATCAGCCCTTGGAGCAGTCTATTTTTACTGACGTCCCACTTTGCTTTTCAGTTGTGTCTTTGATTGGCTTCAGGCTCCTTTTTATTATGTCTTACTGCCTCAAATGCACTCAAATTTTTGGAGGGTGTAGTCCTTTTACATCTGTTGCTGCAAACTGCAGCAAAATCAGCTCTTTCCTATGAGGTGCCACATTAATGACTATGTCTCCATACATTTCAGTGCCAGGGTGCTTGTGTTTGCCTGCTGACAAGTGTGCTCAGGACCACCATTCACTGCAGACTGGATGTGCCTCACATCCTGGTGGGAGTGCTTGCAGCCAGCTGGAATCTGTTCTCAGCAACTGCTTGTGGAATAAGGAGTCTCCAACCCCTCCTTCCTCCACAGTGACCACTGCTAACTAAATGCCCGTCCACCCACTGAGCCAAACCAGTTCAAAGAGGAGCACTGCAGTGGCTGTGAGCAGACTCTGTTGGATATGAAGAGGGCAGAGCGAGCTGAATCCCACAAAACAGCAATTGTTTTTCATCTTGCTCCAGTAATTCAGCACAGACTTGTTCTTTGGGTTGCTGAACCCAAGACTTTGTTTTGTCATTTTTGAAAGGGGATTTGAACGCTTCCCTGCTAGGATGGTTGTGCAGATTAATCTGAGACATAGGAATTATTACAAGTATTTGGTCTAAAGTTTCCTTTGCTTAGGTTCAAGGGACCACGCTGACCACATCACCCATAGTAAATGCACTTCCATCTTTTTAAGGCAGCCTTCTTGGACCACTTGGGTCTGTGCCGCTGTTCTAGGAGGTGGGACTTGCAGCTGTCCTCCCCCTTTATCACTGCCTAGCTGATAGCTGATAGTCTGTCAGCCCGGTTTCAGCTTTCTAGGGGAACGGATCATTTCAGAAGTTGTTCCTCCTCAAAATAAATGTCTTCATCTGCTTATAAATTTCACAGAATGGCATGTCTGCTCATGCTGCTTTTTCACATTACTGGTCTGAATGCTCAAGCAGTTAACACCGCCCTGTGGCTGAACAGCAATGAGAAATGCCACTGGTGACCTGAAGAACTGAAGGCAGCAGCCAGTACAGGTGCTCGGCTTGTGAGCAGCCCAGAGCTGCAACCACCTGTCTCTTTTTTTAGCCCAGCTAAAAAGATGCCCTTTTCCAGGAAGGTTTCTCTCTGACTTAGCTGTGAAGCAGAGTTCCTGTCTGGCTATGGCTATGAAGAAAAGCCCTACGGCTCTCAGTTTTGGTGACTTAAGTCTTACCAAATTTTAAAATCTAGCTTTGCCTTCCACTGCCCTAAACATTATTTTCAATTACATTATTTTTTAAAACCATCGTAGCTTAACTGCTGGGGAGCCCCACTGTCAGGATTGAACAGCTGTTTTGTTTCCTGCCAAAGGTGGGTAAAATGGCAAGCACCGGCTCTGCCTCCCTGGCTGCTGGGGGGCGGGTCTGGAAAGGCCCAACAGGCACAGGCACAGCTCTTGCAGACTGCTGCGGAAGGGAGCTGAGGGCATCAGTTGTTAGTTGCCTAATCAGTTTGAATTCAGAAAGCACATTCTTACTGTTTGTTTTGTTTTGTTTTTTCCTTTTTTTTTTTTTTTTCCTTTTTTAATGAGCTGTATACAGGTCTTGTTGACCGCCCTTCTCTAGTGAAGCACACCTGCTGGATAAGCAGCAAAACTCCCCCTTGCACAGGACCTGGGGCTAGAAGCAAAGGCCTTGTACTTGAACCGCACTGTGTGCGCTCCTGGGCTGTTCTCAGCGTGAGGCCAGGAGCAGAGGTTGCTCACGGTTAGCCCAGTACGCAATAAGAACAGCTTTCTATTACTCTTAATCCTTTTGGAGAGTTCTCCGTGAAGAGAGCACGGTGTCTCTCCTCTAACAGGCGACACAGGTGTGAGAGCAAGCAAGCTGCTATTGCAGCCTGCCACTTGAAAACCGCTTGTGTGTGCCTTTGGGGTGCCTCGGGTGTTGGGCGCAGAGCAGTGTCTGTGGGTTCTCTCCCATCAGCTGACTCGTGGCCCTCCCTTGGGCCAGCCCGCTGCTTCCACCCCAGCCACAGAGCTCTGCAGGGGGGGTGACCAGGGCGTGCAGGCCACCAGGCAGTGGATGTTGGTGCCTGCGTCTGTTTCTTTCTGCTGGGGCCCTGAGAAGTTCAGAAAGCCTTGGCTCTCCCTGGGAGGATAGCAACTGAGGAGTCTGAGGCAAGTGGCGACAGTAGGACCCCTCTGCTCTGTGGAGGAGCCAAGTAGGTTGCCCAAATGCGTTGATTAACAAGACAGCCATCTGACTTCCCTGTCCTTTAATAGATCTCTTTTAGTGTCTCTCTCTTCCTACACACCACAAAACAAACAAGCAAAAAAAAAAAAAACTTTTTTTTTTTTTAGCAAGCCTGTGCTACCCTTTCTGAGTGCTAGTGCATGGCACCACCCAGAAATAACACAGACTTTGGGTGAGTAAGGAAAGAAAAAAAATGGGAGTGGAAAAAGACAAGAATCTGAGATGCCCTCAGGCCTTACCCTACAATATTACCTCTGTAGCACAGGATATGTCAGCAGCCACTGAGGCAGCAAGTCCTTTGCAGAAGAGGCTGTTGATGTACTTACCGGGAGATGGTGATGAGTTGTCCAAGGCTGAAGCAAGTACTGCTGCTAGCTGGTGAGACCCTGGAGCAGACCACGCTTATACTGAACTCCAGCAATCCGAACCTGCCAGGTAAGGCCATGCTAGTACATCTCCGTGTGAGTGAGATATGGTAGTTCCCAAGAAGCATTTCAAAAATATTTGGCTCAATTCTTCAAGGTTCTAGCTATTTCACCCCGAATTCCCCAAAGTCTTGCTACTCCTTTGTGACATGTAGTTTAAAGCTAAAAATATTCAGAAGCACAATGCAATTCAGAAGGATGTTATTTTTATTACTTTTTTGTTGCTAGGAAGGAAAATGGTCAAGAAGTGGGTTGGGAACAGTGTGTTCCTTTTCATTATTAATCAGGTACTTCCCAGAGACTTTTTTTTTTTTCCCTTCTCTCTGACCAGGTGTTACTTGTAAGATGGATAAGAAATACATTTCAAATAAAAATGTAACCTTTAAACAAAAGGTATTAAAGATATTATTTTTTAAAAACATCATCCATTTTGAGTGCCCAGCATGTTGTTTGGCAACACACAGGCTTCCAGTTGGTTTCTATTTTCTTAGCAGTTGTAGTTGTTTTCTAACAGGATTTTATCCAAGTACCGTTTATATGTACAAAAACATCTCCTGATGTCAGACGTCTGAGCCTTAGGAAACCAGTGTCACTGCCTGGGACCTCATTTGTTCTGTTCTCTGTTTCGTGTGAACACAAGCCCACCTTCAGGCATAAACAGTGTTGTGAAATAACTTCTCATATCTTTTCTTACAAGTCTAGCTTTTAACATAGTTGATTAAGCTTGACTAGGGCCTACTGACTGTTAAAATTGAGCCTCTGTTTATAAAAATGTCAACATTTGCTTCCAAATTTTTATGTTTTTTAAACAAGCTGTGCTATTCCTCTGTTAGCTTGATTTCCCAGATCTTTTCTTTAAATTGTGTAAGCATTGCCTGATGGTACGTGCCAGTCCCTATCAGTGCACATCTTCAAGCCCATACTATGGGTGTGTAGAAATTCCACGATGGGAGGTCTGAAGCGCTCAGTTTGTTTTTAAAGATGACTATTCTGAACATTCAGAAAATGGAATTTCTTGAGAAGTCAGCTTGAAGGATAAGGTAGAGATGGTAGCAGGGTGGACGCTGCTAATCTCAGCTACTGAACTAGCTGTGCGACACACAGCACACGCGTTGCAGCATGGAGAAATTGAAGCTATTTCTCTAATAGCAGGTGAGAACGTAGTGGTGTTTGTTTAAGATACTTGGTTATTTGTGGCTAACATTCATCTAATGAGCAAGAACAGTGAAAGGAGCTGTTTGTTCATGAAATCTGCCAGCAGAGGATGGTGCTTGATTGCAATGAGTGGGAAGAGACATCTTCAAGGAGCTTGATCTAGGCAGTGCTGTAAGTGTCCTTGCAGCACACCAGAAAGTCCAGAACAGCCAACCCCTCAGTGACCCCAATAGTTTCAACACCCCAGTCAAATGTAAAGCCTGTAGCTCTACATTGCTTTTACTGATGACTAATAGTGGAGAAAGGGTCCTTGAAGTGAAATCTTGATTTATCTTCATAATCTTTTCACCTCACCAGCAAGCCTATGTCAAATGCAGGCTTTGAAGCTTAGGTTCACCACTTACTTATGTTTCATTTCGTAGTTTCTGCTGGGGTTTCATAGCCCACCTATAAGCTGCAAATTCCATGAACAAAGTATATGAATTTGCAGCCACTTGCCTGCAAAGAGTAAACAGCTCTTGGACATGAGAACTGTTATTAAAATGGGTTGTTTTGTTGGCAGAAGTGGCTTTCACTGTTGCCATAGGTTGCCCAAGGTGAGCCTGACCTCTGTGGTCTCTCTGAAGCTCTCTTGTGGGTGAGCTGAGCAACACTGGAATGCCGCTTTTAAGGATTAGCTGAGCCCAACAAATACACAAAACTGTGCTGAGAAGGTAATACTACATTGCACAACAAAGGAAAAAACTTATCTCCTGATCCTGTAGGATAACAGTTCCAAGGCTGAGAACTTGACTATTTGGTAGGGCTGTACTCAGCTTGTAACTGCAGCATAATCATGTTTGCAGCCTTTTCTCAGGGCAAAATTCTGCCTTTGCAGGTGCAAGAAGGGGCAGTGGAAGAGGCAGGTGTGTGGCCAACGGACAGAGATGGGACTGTACTCTCCTGCTGCAGAACGACGAGGACTCTTGCCAAGGAGTAAAGTAACAAAACATGAAACCCCCCCCCTTAACCTTTCTCGATCAGAACAGGCCTCCACCTGCCAGTCCTGACTGGGCCTGGGCTGTGGCCTTTGAATTACGAGTCTTGATGCAGTTGCTCGTGCCAAGTATATCACAAAAAACACCACCTTGGTATTAGCGTACAACTGAAATAACGTGCAAAGGATGTTCCTAAGAAACACCAGTTGGCCCTCAGAGTGAAATCCTGATTTGCTAGCTGTACACTGTCAACTGAATGTGTTCACAAGGCCTATGGATAAATGTGAGTTGAGGCTTCTAGAAAAGGATGTTATTTGTTCCTTACTAAGCTTACTGCTCCTATCTGCAAATCTCTTAGCAACTTGCCATGTTACAAAATATCTATGCTTTAACTTTTATGGAGCTTTATCTCTTTGTCTGGGGCAGGTGATAGGGCGAGCAGAGCTGTTGAAGAATCACCAATGGTAAATGAAGTTTTATGTTTGATTAAGTGAGCAGTTTTTTTGAGGTTATTCTTGCATCTGAACTAATTCACTTTAAAAAAAGTACTATGGTGAGTGTTGGCTCCTCATACTACAGCAAAAAAAAGTTTCCATCACAGATAGTGTAGGCAAATCACATAAAGATTTTTTGCTTTTACTAGAAGGCCCAGCACAGGGCTGTACAGATATATAATAAGTCATTGGCAATGCTCTGAAGAACGTACAGAGCAGGATGACAAAGCACAGATTACTTACGAACTATAAACAATTACAAATGTATAAATATTTTGCGGTCTACTTTTTGCCTACACCCATTACAGGATTCAAATCTAAAACAAGACAGATTCTAGGTGCCCAGCTCCAACTGGCGAACCAAAACTGAGCTTGATGCCAGTGAGGCCTCCGTGATAGGGAGGGATTGTCAACATTTATTTGACTTGTACAGACAAAGCCTGGTGTATAATTGAGGAAGACAAGACATCATGATCAAACATCAGTGATCCTTATCCTGCCCCCTTAAATTTAATTCCATAATCAGCACTTACATCACAGAGAGGCTGCAGATATTACCCAGGCTTCTCGTTCAGCATTGCACTATCTAAAATGAGTCTTGCCTGTAAGGATCTGTTTTCTTCAAAACTTTGATCCTGCCCCTTGGTTAGCTTGACAAGCTGCCAGCGAAATTCTGGATTTTAGAAATAGCTTAAGCTCAGCCCATTCCTGCCTTCAATCAGTTGGTTTTACAGTTATCTGTAATTCCTCAAAGTACTATCACACAGCATCCAGCTGGCATCCATTTGAATACAGTTGCTGCTGCTAAAGGGGAAAGAAAAAAAGATAACACCATCATTATGAAGCCTAATCTTGCAAATTCAGCAAAAAATAAACTATTGAACGCCATCTCGTGGCACTGCACAGCTATTTCCTGGCAACACACTGGAGCTCCAACCATGACAGTGAGGTTTAATGTTTGACAGGGTTGCTTAAAAAAATGGCCGTCAGGGTTAGAAAGAGCCCATTATATGGCCACACTAAAGCTACGAAGCGTTCATCATCACTAATGCTTTATCCATACTTGCATCTCAACTTTGTAGCCTCAGCAGCTGTCTCCTGGAGCCGCAGCAGAGCCTCAAGCTGCAGAATGCACCTCTTTGACACGTGCTTGTGGTTTTCTCAAGCAGAGCCATAGAGATGCTCCGCACCCACAAAAACATCTGAACCACTGAACACCACTGCAGCCTTTTGTGGAACAGGAAAATACTCCCATCTTCCAGTAAGTCACATACACATTAATCATTCTTAATTATATGCAGGACTTAAGATGTTCTTGGTATGTCTACCTTCTTGTCTCCTGTCAGCACAGGAAGAACTCCATATGTTGATGTTTAAAATAATGCTGGTGTGCTTATTCATAACTGTTCATTAACAGCTGAATGCATGAACTCATGGAAACAAGGTTAGACTAGCTGTCAGTCCCTTCGTGTATCTTAAGTCTTTCTTCCTGCTTACTCTTTTTAAGGGGAAAAAGTCATTAAAGACCCTTGCCACGAAGTGATTAAGCTATGATTTCCCTAAATCAAGCTAAGGAAATCAAAACACAAGGGCAGAGTACAACAGTAGGAGTTCAGGTCCTCACTTCTATTCTAAGTGACAGGTTTTTGGTTTTGATTCTCACTTTTAATGACTTCTTAGCTGGGAGATTAGAGCTTAAATTCTGCACCATTGAATCGTCTCCAAATTTGAAGCTGTGTTGTCTTTAGCAGAACTGCTGATGACTACACTTACACACTGCCTTGCTTCCACCACTCACACCTATCAGGATGCTGGATATATTAAGGTCTCTTCTTGATTGCTTTAAGTAACAGAAGCGCATGACTTCAGACTAAGCATTCTGATTTGTTTCTGCTATTAGAGAGAACTGCACAACTATGAAAGTTTGCAGCTTGCAGTTGGAAAGCATAGAAACATACCAGCTAACCTCAGATATTACTCTAAAGGACACTGTGCCATCCTATAACAATAACAAAAAAGGCATCTGATTACAATCAGTAATTACAATCTTGGTAACAATTGCTCTAAATTTGGTACATGACAAACCTTCTATTTCTACTGCTCTTGGGTTAAAGAAGGAAAATAACAATGATGAGGACTGTAGCTGGGGAAGGTTGTAAAGTTACAGAAAGGACTGTTAGACCTGTAAGGCTTTATGAAGCTCCATAGTAACAGACTTTCTGTGTATACAGTAAAGAAAAGAGGGAATATCCTTATTCTCATTCCAAGGTTTAATTCTGAGGTATGTGACACTGGATTTACAAAAGTAAATAAAAAAGTACATTTCTGACAAACAGTGAGCCCTGTACTTACCAAGGCAGAGGAGGCTCCAAGCAGTTAAGAAAATAAACTGCTCACAGTGTGAAAAAGTAAAGGTTTTGGGGCATTTGACAGACCTTTAAAGGGATAACAGCTGATGAGGAAACATGCAGCAGTGGGCCAAAAGAAAGACAAATACTTAAGTGATAAAGATAAGACAGGACAACAGGTATTAGATAAGGCTTCCACTTGAACTAATTCTTTGAAATGTTACGATCAGCAATTAGATGCGCCTTCCAGACAGTGAGCAGGCACACTGCATTGCTGAAAGGGATTTTGTGGCTGTGGAGACAGACTTGGTCTCCAGCTTGCTGATGATACTTTGAACATATTTGTAGCAAACACAAACACAAATGAAATCCCAGTAGTATAGAAGGACTGAAGCAGCACAGAAGTTTTCCACATCAGCTGCACCTGACACCTGGAGCTAAGGCTCTATCACCTGGAGTACAGCACACATACCAGGTTATACAGGTGTATGTCTACAGTTTATCTATAATTTTCATCCTGAACATCAATTTAAAAAAAACAAGTTTGAAACATTTGCAGGCAGATTTCATGACTCATTGCTACAACAGATCTAACCACTTCTACTGACCCCACCTGCACTAGAAGTCTGGCATTCCCCTCTTAGATCTGTTCCTCTGGACAGGAGCCCTTCCACTGATTTGTGCTTGAGAGTTAAGCTCAAAACAGTTAAAAGAATTTAAGCATTAAGCAAATAAACGTGCTATTTTGTCACATGGGATAAAATTCCAGGAATTTATTGCTGTATGTATGCTTAATCCATTAATTTGTCTTACAGTAGTCATGAAGTGCCAAATTGTGTGCTACATTTAACATTTCCTGCATTCCCTTCCAAATGCCATTTTACAGTGGGCGTGTGAAACAACGCAGCAGCGGTCACAAAACATGGCTTGAGCATCTCTCAAGAGCTCAAAATAAAGATTTGTGTACAAGCTGAATAACAAGATGTCAGTTAACAGGTCACTCAGCAACTTTAATAGAAATACCTTTAGGTGGAAGTTTTGCACTGTTAAAATTTACAACTCAGACTAAACATTCTCATCCCCACTGTAGTAACAAGATACTTGCAAAGACAAGAACTATGGTATGTAAATGTCACACGCAAAAACTGCTTCATTTCTATCAGAAGCAAAAGTTGCTAATAATAAGCAAGGAGAGGCCTAGCAGACTAAGGCTATCAGGCTATATTAAAAACATATACCTCCAAGTTTGGCAGTGGAATTCTATTTACCACCTTGAATTTTATTTTATTTTTTTTTTTGGCTAAGTACCAGTACTCTTCCTCCCCACCCACCAAGCACACTTTATAAATCCCCTTTATTTTTATTATACCTCCATATTATTTACAGGATTCCTAAAGATTAAGTACAAACTAGTATGAAATTAATGATAGTTTGCTCTTCAAATATGTATCCCATGGCTAAATAAATACCAAGCCAATCCAACAGTGATCTGGAGTTATGATTCAGAAGCTTGTGTATCTGTGGTGCCAGATGTTTTCTCATTAACGGCCAAGGATTCACTTGATTTGTCAACAATAGTCGCCTTAGAAGTTGGGGTAGTGCTATCCAAGGTAAGCGTAGAGGTCTGTTCTACATTTACAGTAGTGCCAGGGTCAACGGAAAAGCTTCCGGCTTGAGTCATGGAGGGAAGCAAATCTGTAGGCACTGTAGAAACCTCTGTGACCAAAGGAAGCAGGGGAACACATTTTGGTGGCATTGATAGAGGTGTTATTCCCATTAGATTCAGAGGTGGCAAAGACGGAAGAGTTGGCAAACCTAAAAAAAAAAAAGGCAGTGAGCTGCTACATATCACAGATCTGGATAGATTCTGTTTTAGTTTAAAATCTTCCCCTTCTCTAATCCCCTACTTAATTTCAAGTGGCTACCTCTTCTCCAAGAGGAGCGTGAGCATGATATACCTGCAGCACTTATTCAGCAGACGAGTTTCAAAGCCCAATACATTTTGGATTTCGGAGACAAAGAATCAGGATAAACTCAAGTTTGTTTCCACCTCCGCAGAGGACTAGGACTTTAAGACATTAATACTGATGATTAGATTTTACTGGCTTTCACTTAAACTGCCAGAAACAAGAAATTAACGAGAACCTTACTTCATGTAAGCTTTCAATTTCTTTTTGCTTGCTCCATATGCACCTTCAGCAGTTTTATCTTATTCAAAACCATAAATTTAGCATTAGTCAGTACTTTTGGCATTCAATCAGGGTTCTTCAATCTCCTTGTCCAGCAAACAAGGGAACACCTCATATTTTCTTCTACCCATAAAACTACATACTTTCTTTCTTGGCACAGGACAATCTCTCCTGGGGTTATAAATCAGGTAATATGAGATGAAACAACTAAACACAGACACAAGTTCAGAATTAGTTTATCTCAAAACATATTCCTTGCCTACCCCACCTGGGCACTAATGTCAACTCCTATCTCCGGCAAACGTTCAATTTATCCTCTTCAGGACTCCACCAGATGGTTCTAAATTAGAGTGTCAAAGATCATCAAGGAGAGACCTGCTATTACCATGTTTCAGTTTGCAGAAGCACTTACCAGGCTGTATGATTTCTGGAACGATGTGTGGTGCCGGTAAATTAAGTTTGGACAGATCAGTCAGGTTGGGAAGCCCTGCTGGTAATGGCATCAGACCTGAGAGGAAAGTGGAAAAATGACAGTTGAAAATTTCAAGCTTTTTTTTGTTCCCATCTCTGGGATCTTATTAATTATTTGAAGTTGTTTCATATTGCTTTACATCTTGATCATCATCTTTACATATAAAAATGCAAATTCACTTGACTTTCAACTTCAAGTTACACAATGAAAAAAGTTACCAACTGCAGGAAGATAGGACTAGTAAATACACAAACCCGATCTTTCACATTTTCCTGAGGAAAGCAGAATCTTATTTTAAGGAATAAACATTTTTTAATTTCAAAGTTCAGCTTTTAACAAAAATAGTTGTTTCACTGCAGCACTGTACCAGAAGCCTTCCATTCCTAGTTTGAATGTCAGAAGATCATAATATGAAATACAGGAAAAAAAATCAGTATGAAGGATCGGAAATACTATTCTTAGTCTTTTCTATTCAGTTTATAATTGAAGTTAAACAAAAATATATAGAAAAGGCAAAACAGTAACTTTCAAGGTCAGGAAGGATTGAAAATACAATACAAACATACAATGAACATAACACATGGCCCTTCATCATTGTGTTTGCTGTAAAACATCTTTCCCCTCCTGATTCTCCTGTCTTAGAAGAGCTGCATTTCTGATACAATGGCTTTCTTCCTACTTTATAGTTAGTTCAAGGATGTCTAATTCTGAGGTAAATTGCTAATATTACAGTAGCAACAGGGAGAGGAGGGAGAAAGTCTAAAAACAGGCAACTGTACACAAATTTTGATTAAAAAACATCTTTCTATACCTACCTGAGAATTTATTAGCCACAAAGGCTGACATCATCTGAGTCAAAGAGCTTTCAGTTCAGCTATAAGCAACTTTGATTTTTTTAATCTGAAAAAAATCTGAACTTCACACAAATTCACTCAAATATTAAACCTCCTATATATTTAAGGCTTACAATTTGCATGTCCATACTCATGAAATTGTAATGCAATATTCTAATAACTTTCAAAAAGGCAATGGTACTGTTCTAAGAACAAGGTGGAATAAAAATTCATATTTGCAGCTGTTTGAGGAGAGGGTTATGGATGCAGGAAAGGAGAAGACATTAACAGAAGCTAACCTTAGTGGTTTACTATTTTAGATATGCAGTACAAGATTAAAGTTCCCTGCTCTTGTATGCAGGCACTTAGCTCTCCTACATAATATTTCCTATGTTACAGACCATACCTCCATGCATTACTTAAAACCTTTATCTACATTTCTTATAGCCTACAAAACAAAACACAGTTCCTTCAGTGTTTTGGAAGTGCATGACTGAGTCCTGTACCAGTGCATCAATTACATGGCAAAATCCCATACAAAACTTATCTTACCCACTATAAATATTTCTGGAGTACTAGTGCTCAAAACACTTAGTATCAGGAAATAACATACAGTACTTTGGAGGCAGACTCTTGCTTTTATTATACAGAGTTTAGTTGCTAAATAATTCAGAAACAGTAACTGCAACATATAGTTCTATACTGTTAGCCCTCTGCTTATACTAAGAATGATCAATCTGAGCATTAAAAAGGAGCCTCCTAAAACTGAATTTTTAATAGGTGAAAGGAATGTAGGAACAGGCAAGGTATGCCTTCCCGAATCTTTTTTCGGTCTTTATGTCTGAACGAAAAGGACAAACAGGAACTCTGAAGCTACTTGCCAGAGTATTTTGCACCATACCATTTATGAAGTATGGCAAGTAGCGATGTATCAAATCAAGAAGCGTTGCAAGCACAGCTAATACCTGCCATAGAAATCCAGAATGCTACATCTGTTGTGCAGGGGGGCCTGAAAGGTAAGTGATTATGAGCTTTCTTGCTAACTCAGTCCTCTGTGCTAGAACCATGTGCACAGCATGTCTATAAAAAAGAAAAGCTCCTAACATTGCAGAGGTTGTATAAAATTGTTCTGATATGAAATGCCTAAGCTGTACGAAGCTACATCCTGCAGCCCCAAAAGAGGGGTGGAAAAAGACAACACTCTTCACTTTCTCCTTTGTTTCAGAAGTGTTTTAAATGTTACCTACTCACCTGGTAATGTAGTTGCTGGATTAACTGGTGGCACAGAAGTAAGGGACTGACTGACTTGTGGTGGTAATAATGGAACTGTTGGAACACCTGGTGGAGTATACAGGAAAACAACACTAATTTTAAGCATACAACACTTCATCTCCCTTCCTCAAGGGAACACATGCCTTAAATAACTGTACAACACTGACGAAGAAAATCATTATTTAAAATAACACATTTCTGATAGAAGTTACCAAATCTTTTGTGAGCAGTGCTTGTGTTATGCTTGTGTTAAAGAGAATATAACTATTACACTACTCTAGCCTTTGTTGTTAAGAAAAGTTTTGGGAAGAGAGAAGTTTGGGGGAAGAGTCCCTCTTCTCCCTTTTATTGAATACATGGAAACACCTGTGAATCGAAAAAAAAAACACGTCAATATACCTATGCATTTCAGAAGTTAGTTACTTCCACACTAACCTGTACTGAGAACATTACTGACAGTAGTTGAGGGTGAACTAATTGAAAGTCCGGAGAGACTCTGTTCAAGTCCTGCTGGCCCAGGGGGTAATGCTGGTGAGGGATTAACTGATGACAGCTGAACCTTTCCAAAAGAAAAAAAAAGTTACATCATTAGGGTTTGTTTTCACAAGAACCAGTAAAAGCAGAAAAGCAAGATAACATCATAATCCATTTTACGAAGCTAAAGGAGTGACTACAACTTACCTCTGTAAAGCCATCTTTGAGGGGACTGAGAGATGCACTAGGCAACTGTCCTGGGAGAGAGATTTTCTTTCCCTCTTCAAATGGGCGTGTAGGTATCCTGTGCAAATACCCATAGCCAATGCCACATCCTAGGCTTTTAAAACATGAACATTTAGAAGTCAGTAAAGCAACTTTATACTACAAACTGCACATCAAGCAAATGCATGAAAGACCCAAGATGCCAACAGGTTTCAAGATAAGTTCTATACAAATATCTGTGTTTACAGGAAAAAGCTAAATATTGCCTCATTTTCTATGGAGAAGTAATCGTTATGAGACAATAGAAAGGAAACTGTAGCTTTTAGCAATAAATATTTAGCACAAGTTTTATTGTTATTTGAACCAAGCAGCTGTATCAGGAATATACCTTTGCATTCAACTCACACCTGTTGTTTGCAGTCCTGTTCTGGGTACAGTGCGATACTGTACGAATATACTACAGCCTAATGTGTATTTGAAGTCTCATGCAGAAAGCAATCATTGCACTCCGTGCATTTTTGAACCAGCTAATTTCCTCTGCAAATATATCCCCCCAGTTAGTAACTAAATCTGAATTTCAAGTATGTATGTAATTTACTATAGCAGAAACACCTTGGATATAAGAACAGTCTTTTCCCAGTTTTGCAGAGAACTTAAGGAAGCAGCTTTTAGGCTAGTGCTACTAAGAAAGTTGTCCCACTTTGCCCCAGCTCCCATGACATATTTTCTTACCTGCCTTCTCCACCCCAGGCAGAATTTGGAGTAATCACCACTTCCCGACAGTTATCTGTGTCTGTGTTGTATACATACAGTTTTAATGGCTTTGCTTCATGTGTTTCAATAAGGGAGAAGAGATCTTCAGACTGCAAAAGGATAATAACGAATGAGGGCTCTTTTGTCCTTATTTTATCACTTGATATGAGAATGATTATCTTCCTTGTCCTAACTTTCTGTAACAGAACCTACACGGTGCTGTTGTTGCGGTGCTGCTGTTTTATCACAAGGACAACTTTAAGTGCTTTGCTGGCACAACTCAGAACACATGTGGGACAACCCCAGATCTTAAATCTGCTATTTGATATATTAACATCAGAGTACAAAATGTTTACATCTGACTTCGTAATGACATTTAAGAGCAATTTTTATTTCCAGAATTGCATTTAAGCACAATGCAGGGGCAACATGCCAGAACACCTTCCTCTTTGTATCAAGTTACTTCAATTAGCAGCGAACAGACAGAATAGATGTTTCAAACCGCCTAGGTGCTGTTTTCTAGTTTAACAAAAAAAAATCAAGATGTTACTTACATATATATATGTATATAACTTATGTATATGTACATACCTCATTCATAACAGTATCTGCTCCAATGATATAGTCACTGTGAGGTCTGAGTCCAGCCAATGCAGCAGGAGAATTTGGTTCCACTTCCTGGTTTTAAGATGGAAAATTACGAAACAGCCAGAGTGCAGCAGAACAGTTACATATGCATTTCACACAAGTTTTGAGTGAGACAAACTCGTTAAGTTTTCAACCCAGTTAGTGAAACTAGTAAACTGAACTAGTAAAACAGCAGTGAGGTGACAGTCTCATTAGACACCATCACAAGGAGTTCAGAATACTGTGCAACAGCACTGATAAGAGATTTGATAACATAATTCTACTTCAAAAGCCTTTCAAAAAACAAAGCCAACAGAAAACAGACCAATTTCATCTCATAGCTTGCATACCCCCTTGCAAGTTACTTTTCTGTAAAAAGACTGAAAAACATTAACAGTAAGCAACATATTTTTGCAGTCAGAAAAATACTTGGAAGTCTGTACATACCAATACATGCCATACATTTTCGTTGGCTCCATCGAAGCTGCAGAAACGAATGCTCACCCCCAGCAGGCCCTGTCCACCCCACATGTTGCTGGGGGTCACTGATGTTTCTCTTAGTTCCAGCGTTTTGCTACTGTACACTAGCATTTTTACAGGTTTTTCAACATTTGCTTTCAACAGGTCCTTGAGAGTGTCATTGTCTTTATTCTGTTAATGTTGAAATAAGAGCTTGATTTAGCGTTGAACACAGTGAGCATCCAGTTCTATAGGATCACTATTGCATGTCAGAATTCCTATAAACACTAAGCATTATCAGAATATATCTCTACAGCTATTTCATAACAAGCTTTCAGTCCCTTCACAATTCTATAACACACCTCCAGAGAAAAACTGTGGTTTCACAGTAATAGATCATATATTCCAATTGTAAAAACACTTCAATTAAACCTATATATGATATGATATACGGGAAATTAACATTTAAATATGGAGATATTCCTGTTTCCCATTCATAAACTTGGTACCTGTAACAAAGTTCACATCAGAAACATTCAATTCCTATAACATTCAAGTAATTAATGATAGAATTTATGCACTGATATTAACTAGCTCCAGTAACTTGTTTTTTGGTTACTCAAAACATAGAGCAACAGCATTTTTGGAACTATCATAGATGTTTGTGTTTTCTGTTGTGTTTTTTTTTTTTTTAAAGGACCAGTATATCAACAGCATCTGAGGCCATGTTTGCAAGAAGACATTGGGAATGCCTCTCTGGCAAGAGGGAGCAGAGGACAGGGACTGAGGCACCCCTGAACGAGCCAACTCTAGATTGTGAAGCCACGTACCAGCCCCACATGGGACCAAAGCCAAGTTGCACTGCTCACAGACATCCTGGTTACAGACTCAGTTACACCACTTCAGGCTCCAGCTTAGCATTTAATACAGCACTGTATTTTGCACATGGACATACACGTTGCTCTGATTAGTTTAACAGTCCTCAGGTAGTGGAATCTTAGGCCATGTAAACACGGACCTGTTTACTCAAAACCCACGCAGGACATAATGTGCAATTCAAATTCTTAACTCTGCAAGTAAATCTGTATTATGAGAATGCCAGAAAACTGATTTGAAACAGCAAGTTTTGAGAACTAACTACAGGGCCTACTTGTCATGCTTCCAGAGAACAAAATCACTTAAAGTAGAGCAGATATTTCCACAGGAGAGATAGGATACTTCTTCCCACTCTGAGCTCTTTCCATATGTTCTTAGATATGCCCTGCAGCTTTGCAGTCTTTCTTGAACCAGCTTCACTGGAAGAGTTTACCCACAGCTGTTTTTTTCCACTGCTCTGATGGTTTGCTGTCTCACAACAGCTCAACTTGAAAACTTTCTCACATGATTCCTGCCCAACTAACAGCTTTGACAACAGTTCTTTCAACCAACTTGTTTTGACTGAAAGGAGTTCACAAGTTCTCACACAAGCAGTTTTACAGACTGAACTGAAGGGGGCACTCGCACAAGCAGCTAGAGGTGGGTCAACAGCTAGTATTACCTTCTGCTGGCAGAAATGGTCACAGAGAGCATGTCTGTCTGCACTCTTACTCTCCAGCTCAATTTTTGATACAATTATAAGGTAAAGGAAATTGATTTCTGATGTAATTAGGCATTCCAATTTTAGACCAAGGATCAATATTATATATATATATAAATAAATATAATTGTTTATCTATAGAAATAAGATTCCCAACATGTTGCTTGTATTCAGTCAGTATTATAAAATAGCAGCACACTTACCAGTCTCGAACCATTAATAGACACAATAAAATCAAAGAATGGCTCCAATCCAGCCCTATGCCCTGGTGAGTTTTCTTGTACCTAACAGAAAATGAAACAAGAGTTTAGCAACAGCGTACCAATGCTGGTTTATAGATTAGAATTATATTTCTGGTTGTGCTATGTGTAGTTCTAGAAACTACTGATATTTGTACATACCATTTTTAGCATGTTCAGATATAAATTTTTGGACCAAAACAATACCTCCCTTAGGAAGTGTAAAAAGATCACTATATTTTATTGAGGAAGGACAACACTAAACAACCACTGGGACAAGCACTGCTTCAACATCTGTAGCAGTTAAATTGCAGACATTTATTTCAATAAAGGACATTATGGTCAATAGGCAAGCATAACAAATTCTGAAAAAGTTAGTTAAAAAGCAGCATCTTTACCCAAGTACCAACACTGGGCCCTGTTTTTCATGTTACACTTATTAGAGAAAAAGGAGAGTTAAATCTGCATAAGCAGAGGTTGTTATCTCATGATTAAACATCACCTGTTGACATTCTTGAGAAATAGAGGGCATGTGTATAACCTATGATTCATTAACATACCAGCAAGCCACAAGAAAAGGGAAGGATGCAGTGTTGCAGCTATGGCAGCTCAAATAATTCAACCACCCCACTAGGACAGGCTTAAATGTTGGATATGCATTTGTCCCAGAATCTTAAAGTATGTTTTTAATTCCAAATGGAACAACTGAGAGACATATTCTGCCAGTGCTGGCTTTTCACTGTTACACGCATTGCCAATATAGACAAAAACTCCAACATGGTTGTCAGATTTTTCCTACAGCCTTTGGAGCAAAGTGTATCTATCTTTACTTGTCAATTGATTCATTTTACTTGCTGGCTTTCTTTTACATCCTACATTCATCTTCCAAATGCTCTAAAAAGCATCATTCCTAACAGTGTGGTTTCTTACATTACGTGTTAATCCATCTGACAAAACTGGCACAAATCTGATAGTTTGTTCAATACCAATCTGATCCTGCAGGAATTCAGTTTTCTTAGGATGAGTCATCTAAAAGAAAATATTCTAATATGGAAAGAAGTTAGATTGCTACTAAAACTGGCGTCAGACTATTTATCTCCACCTGACACAATCACAATGTCAGGGCTTGGAAAAAACACAGAATACTTGTGGATAGCCTTCTGTAACAGATGCCAGAAGCCTAGAATATCAGTGTCACATAATCGAAACATGAACGAAAAATAATTTGGAATCAGTAGTTCCATTAATTGCTGTCAAAATTTGATAAAGCAGCCAACAAGTACAAATCCAACACTATCTCAGCCAAAGCAATAAAAACAACTGAGGTAGAAATAACAGAAACCCACATTTCCAACAAGATCCTGAAGTGTGTCTACAGAAGTGTCTCTTCAAGACACCTGCATGCTCCTTGGAAATGAAAGGTATTATCCCAGGTGCCAGCTATTAACTGCATGGGACCACAGCTCTCACTCACCAGCGCAGCCCAGCGAGCCAGAAGCACTGCACCACGCTATGAGGCCAGTCCGTGGGTTCAAGATACCTCTTGCCAAGAGTCACTAGGGGTAAGAGAGCGAGCTGCGCACCGGGTCAGGGGTGAGAGTACAAGCTACACTCCATGTGGCGGGCCCTCTGACACGATTGCACAGAAACTCCTGGGCACACTGAGGATGTGTTGCTTTGACTTCAGTGAACTGTACCCAGAGCTCATCTTTAACTTCAGGTATTAAAACTTCCAATAACATAAAACCTCAGAACAGCGTCCACAAACAGAAACTGTAGCTTATGAAAAATATTACAGAGAGGCTGGGTGATTATTCTGCTCAAATACGGAGAGCATTACCTTGCTAAGTCAGGTACTCGAGGCTTTTCCACCAAAGAAAGGTTAAACAAACAGTTTCATGAAAGCAGTAAAGAACTCCAGTTTCCGATGGACATGTTCCATAATTGCATTCTCAGGCTTGAAGCTTCTCCTGTACTCAAGTCATTCAAAACATCCTTTCCTCAGATGTGGTTCTTCTAGTAGCTAATGAAGGATGAGCTTGTGCTGTTTGTTACTCAGTTTGGGGAGGGCACAAAAAAACGCTTTATAGGGTCTCCCTCCCTCATTCCACCACCTATTTCATGCTCACATTTTGTATTTTCTAATATGCCTGACAAGAAGGCTTTCCGCCTAAACAAAATCAGCAGATGGTTTCAGAAATTATTGGGAGAACTCGTGAAGTCAGAAAATGTCATCTTAAACCTCATCAAGAAAAATGAGTAAACCCAGCAACCCGATACATTTCTTCAGATAACATACCAGATTGTTAGACCTAGATACACATCATGGCCTTGAAATCATGAAAAGCCAGATGTCAGCCAGCAAACAGCTGCAAAAGCAGCCCTGACATGGTCCGCTCTTCATTCAGAGATTTTCCTCCATTTCTAAATGCATTCCTTAAAAGAAGAAGAAAAAGCCCAACCCCTCTGCCACAACATCCTTCCCACCACAACCTCACATATGACAGATTACATCCTGAACCTTTTAAACCAACAGCGACCAGTATTCAGTAAGGTAATCTTTTAAAATTAGAAAAACCTACAAAAAATGAGAATTACATACACTCAGCATCTATCAATGTCAAGCTCACTGACACATGAAACGTATGGATTTGGTATTCTAAGTACATTACTTACAGTCTGCCCAAAACTGATGAAGGCACAGTGAGAGCTTCCAAGTTCTGAATGATTAGTTCGCAGAAATTATCTGTAGATGTTGAACACTTTCCCCCATATCCATCTGAACCCTGAACATCTTTACACGGTCTGTTTGTAAAAGTGCTTGCAGAAACCGCCAGGAAGCTGTCTCTGAAAGTAATCAAGCTCTTATAACTGCATAAATCACACAAACATGTGTACCTCTACCCCTTCTGTCACCGCGTGTCCTCATCCTGTGATGTACAGGTTCAGTCACAAAGTTTCATATTTCCCTAGCTTGTTTGGGCCCGATGCCACTGATGGAAAAGCATTTTCATGCCTGACGGTCCCAGCAAAACCCCTAAGTGCTGCACTTGTTCCACGTGAGAGTTCTCCCCCTTGAAGAAGCAGCACGCTCAGCCCTGCGTGACACCAGCAGTGACCCCACACAGCTCCCACGCTGCGCCATCGCGTTTTCAGCCATCCATCTGCCACCACCGCTGCACAGCGCCACGCACACAGCACAGCTTTCTGCTCCAAGCCCTGGTCACGAACTACAGCAATGAAGGGTAACTAGGTGTCTTAGGAAACACGAGGGCACAGGAACCTTGCCGCTAGTGATGGAAATAAAGGTTCCATTTATAGGTACATAAATTCTGGGCCTCCTGAGCAATCCCGCTTTGTGCTTCTCTGCTTGTATTTCCCAAGTCGGTCAGTAACCAGCCTTTATAATCGAGTAAGGACTGAGAAAAAAACAACACCAAGTATTGCCACTTACAACAGATGCGAGTGCAGGCAAGATACCATCCACAGCAGCTTAGGAAGCCTAATTCCCTAAAAGCCAGCTCTTACTGCAGCCGTGTAAGTTACAGCCACCTGTGGGTAAATGCCCTGACTTTCTGTGAGTACAGAAAAGCAGCGCAATAGACTACCAAGAGGAGCTGTGGAACTGCTGCCACCAGAGGCTTGTAAGAGCAAGCAAAGAAAATATCAGGAATGCCGAAAGTCAGAAGGTAGAAAAGGGCTTTATGGCCCTTCCAGCCTCATATAATGCTGCACGCCCTCAGCTTCTCACCGAGGAGGCAGCACCCAGACAGCAGGGCTGCTGAGCACATACATCACACACACTACTTACTTCACTTTTAATTCACTGTCAAGAATTAAGCAAGGAAAAAGTTTCAAGGTCAAGACACTAATAATAATCTGTACAACAAATAAGATTTCTTTTTCAGTAAATACATAGTATTTCTTCTTGCTAAAACCCCTTCTCAACACTATCCCTTGTAACTACATAGTATATATTTATTTCACACATTACAGTATGACTGCTTAGCAACACAGTGGTCACAATTTTAAGCCCTGAGCCTCCGATGCTACAGCACATGGAATTAGGCATGGAAACCATGATTCTCAAAAGCAGATGAAGGCTCTCGTCACTTTTGAAAGTCACATCTTACACTAGTGTCCACTTAAACCTTTCAGAGCTTGGCTGCAAGCACTAAATACACAACTTCTAGGGAGCAAAAGCTTCAAAGCATTTTTTTTTTTTCCAAACAAGAAATCCTAAGTAATATTTACTTTATTACCAACAAAATGCTGAATAAAGTTTTTTTTTTGTAGTTCTTCTGCATGTTCTGTAATAGGTAATAAAACTTCATTACGTATAGCCTGTGAGCAATTCCTCTGTTAGGGCTTATAACCAATTTTATTTGTCAGCTATTATAACACATTACACAGTATAACTGTATTGAATTTCCTTATGAACAACCAGCTTTTAAGAGAAAAAGCTTTATAAGCTTTTTACAAGAAAATAGATTCCCTCCGCACAGCACCAAGTTTTACTTTTAACACAGAGCATTCACACTGAGCACTTAAAAACCGAGCCCCCTTTAGAAAAGAAGAATCCTCTTCATGGCTACATACTTGCATCTCTACTATAACAAACCGAAGCAAAAGTTAGAAATCTAAACTTCAGGCATGGTGGTTCACTTATCTTTTTGTGAGAACAGCATATGACACAGCAACATACAGACCTCTAGAAGATAAAAATTATTGTATTGTTTATTTTTGAAAAAATTGTCAAATTGAGCGTGGGCAAACTATAGCAGTTTTGCATTTGCAATGCTGGACAGTAAAGTTTTTCAAAATTACACTTCAATCTGATTTGAAGAGCAGACATAAGTGTCTACTGAGAATACACAGAGGCAGACAGTCGCCCTAATCCACCACGTAATTGTATGTTAAAAAGTGTTTCCAATGTAAGAAGAAGCAATGGTGAAAATCCCCAGAGTTAAGTAACAGTGCACGCTATCAGCTGGGGAGGCACTGGTTAAACACAAGATTTATCAGCACATTACACAATCCAGTAAATGAAAGCCTAACAGCAGAATCATGTATAACGAATAAAAACATGTTCTAAAGAACTGATTCAAACACAGGACAGACAGATCATTAGGTGTACCCGTGAAGGGGTGATGGCAACAAAACAGTCTGCAACTTTATCTCCATCTTAAGAAAAAAAAAAAGCTACATTTCAGTGCCTAGGAACCCCAACAGCGCAATCCACAGCAGCTTGTCCCATCGGGGATGAGTGTGATGAAATTGCTTTCCTTCTACAACGCTTCAGTCCTGGAGGGTTCATATTTCCTGTTACAAGTGCACTGATAAAAAAGCCCACAATGAAAGCAATGCTGCATTGCATATGAGCAGGAGCTGCCAAAAAGACTCAAGTAATCTTTTAAAGGAAAGTGAAAAGAAGTGAGAAATTAGTGATTAAAAAGTCTGTATTATTCCCTTGGCTCTCTGTTCTGGTCCTGCTCGGAGTGACGGGAATGGCACTTGCTACCAGCCCCGCAGGGAGGCAGCCGGTGCGGTCTGGAAGGCTCGCTGTCAGAAACCCATGACGTGCAGCTGCCTGGGCAGCTTCTGTGTGGCTCCCAGGCCCGCCAGTCTGATTTATGTGAGTAAAACACCGAGCTCAGAACTCAAGTTCAAGCTTGAGTATAAAGTAGAAGACAGCAAGACCACTGCTCAACGCGCTGCCAGAGGCTGGGCCACACAGACAGGCCAAGTATTTGTGCAGAGCTCCTCCAGCAGCAGGAGCTGAGCACCTTGCTACAGAACACCAACTGCACAGCTCAGCTTGGGGAAACTAAGTTGGGAAATTCTGCTCACATACATTTCAATTTAAACATTACAAATTATAATTTTATGAAACTTCAAAGCTTTTCTCAACTTTGAAACTACAAACCTAACAACGTATAAGCACTGGCCTTGCTCCTATTAGGCTGCGATCGTGGTGCAATTTAAGATGCCTATCAACAGGAAGAATAATTGTTCATTGTCGTGGCATCTGAAGACTCAGCAGGAAGATAAAGTAGTGAAAAACAGAAACATCAGTCTGCTTGCAACAGCCTGCAGGTCCTTTCCTGTATTTAATGGAAAACTGGCGGTCCTCTCACAAATCAACTTCTTCAACGTGCACCTACCAATTATAGTTAGAGACCAGTAATCAAACACTGCCACCTCAAGTCACAGCAAAACCATTACAACCAGAAGGTGCCTAAATGAAAACAAAGTTGCCAGATTCAAGTAGGATTATAATAAAGAAGCAGATTGTGCTTCACAGAAGAGATGCACCTCAGTTTACTAGCAAGCTTTGACCAAACCGCATGAACTGCTGAATCTGACAGAGCTGACATTCTAACTGCAAGCCACTTACTTATTTTACGGCCCCTGAAAGTAAGAAGATGGTATTTACGCTATTCCATTCTAAAGAGTGTCTTCCACAACATGCCTTTTTCACCCGCCATCCTAAAACAAGGTATTTTGTGGAGGAAAGGAAAATCCAAAATGGATTGTTATATATTACTAACATTATAAAGGAGAAACAAAGACCCCCATGACTTCAGCTTACATGGGAAATTTTCTACCAGACGAATAGGTGTTATCAGAATATCAACATTTGCTTTCCAAAAGCATCACCCAACATTTTAACACCTAAGAGACGACCTCTGTTCTTCCCCTACGTACAGCTGTAGCTCACCGCTAACAGCCACACCAAGTCGAAGAAGCACTAATCCACACGGGCACGCTTCTGCAGCTCCTTCACACCCCTGGCACGCGGGGCCAGCCCGAGTCGGGGAGCTGACGCGGTAAAACCAGGCGCAAACGAGCTCCTCCACAGCAGCGCCCGCCCGGAGGGTGCCGTGAGGATGCCCTCGCACCGGCCGTTGGCCTCCAGGCCCCCCCAGGGCCCGCAGAGGCGCTCCCGGAGCCGGCCGCTCCTCGCGCGCCGCCCGCAGGCCGCAGCGCCGCCCCGCCGGGAGCCCCCCGGGCCGCGGGAGCCCAGCCCCGGCCCCGGCCCCGGCCCCGGCCGCTGCTGCCCCGCGGTGCCGCCGGGAGCCCCCGGGCAGGGGAGAGGCCGCGGGGCCCTACCGGCCGCGGGGCCGCCCCCTCCCCTCCCCTCCCGCCGCGCGCCGCGGCCCTCACCCTCAGGACGTGGTAGCCCTCGGTGCCGCCGCCGGGGATGTCGACGCTCTGCGAGGCGCCCATGGCGGCGGGCGGGCCGGCAGGCAGGCAGGGCAGTGCAGGCAGGGCAGGGCAGGCCCCCACGGACGTGGCACCCGCTCCTCCCGCCCGCCTCGGCAGGGGCGGGGCGCGGCGGCGCGGGGCAGGCCGGGACGGGGGGGGGCAGCGCCACAGCGCCCCCTGCTGCCGCCGCCGGGAGCGGGAGCAGCAGGACGAGGGGGCGGGGCCGGACGGTGGCCACGAGGGGCCACGCGCCGCCCGCCCGGCACTGGCGCCCCCTGGCGGCGCGGGGGGGGGCAGCGCCCTGCGCCGCCCTCAGAGCCCAGGGGCGGTGCTCAGGGAGCGCTGCGGCCGCCGCTCGTGTTCAGTAATGCACGAAAGAGCAGCGTGTGGTGAGCCGGAACACGGCGCTGAAGATCCTGGGTATCCTGAAGATCCTGATGTAATCACTTCATTACAAGAATTCACCTCTAGGATCACCAAAGGCAGCAATACAAAGGAAAAAGGCAAAGCAAGTAACACGTAACTAAACTCTATCTGAGAAGAAATCCTGTGGTCTTCATAGGGTACGAGAAACTTACTGCAGCACATTGTAACACCTACATGAGTTGATAAAGGAAGAGTCACCCAAACGAGGCCAAGAATTTTACCAGCTGAAGTACATTTTCTGCTTCCATACATACGCCATTTCAATTCTGAAAGAAATTCCCAGCCATATTCTTTTCTTTCTTTGCTATTAGCGGTTTATGAGGGACAGCATCACAAGACATCCAGGCACAGCAGTTTTGGTTCACTTCCCTTTATCCAAAGCCTTCTACAGGATCCACAGCTGGTGTCAAACTGCCACCCATGGTCATTCTTCTGTGCTCTTCTGGGAGAGCAGCTCCTTATGTTGCTAGGCAGGTGCCATCAGTTTTGTGGACTGCTTGTAGGTGTTCCATGGCCGCGAGGCAGATGCTGGACAGGTGCTGCCCTCCCGGTTGGCTGCCTCTGCCATGCCAGCCCCTCCTTTGCTGTCTCTGTGGCCAGACAGTTGACAGCTGCTGCCTCACACTCAGCAGAGGCTGGCCATGCCCGCTGGCATCCTAGCTCCCCGTTTTCTCTCCCTCGGCTCTCCTGCCATCTCTGCAGTTACTTTATTTGTTACATGGTAGATTTCTGCACCTCTCCGCACTAAAGGCCCAGGCTTTGATTCCCTTTTGTCTCAGCTTTTATTATGGCTTCCTTCTGTCACTTCTGGCCCAGGATGGATCAGTGACACAGCCAGGCTCTAGCACTGACTGGCTGGGGATACATTTCACCGTGTCACGCCCTCACCACACAGAGGAACTCAGACATGCCTGAGTAATGATCTTCACAGAGCAACCTGAAAGGAGCTCTGGATCCAGCCAGGCCCCAAACTGCTGGCTCTGACACTGATCATTCAGGGTGTTCAACCTGTGGGCTTATCACGTTATTTTAGACTTTGATTTTGCTGATATTTCATGTGCTGGTTTTAAACATCAGTGGTTCTCAACACCTCCACCCCTTCACAGCTAGGCAAATGGCACATCAGCTTTTTGGTTTGCTTCAGCTGGTCCCATCTAGACCAGTTCTCCTGGGGCACTGAGCACAGATGCACCAAACTGTGTAAAAATACACGGAGCTGTATCAGTTCAGAAACTACACAGTTACAACAGGCACAGTGTCATGGGTAAAACCTCAGGGCTAGTGGGGAAACAAGACAACAGAGATTTGTGACTGTGAGTCTGCTTGGACACTATGTCCTCTGAGAGCTGGTCGGTGCTGCTGCTTTTGTTGTCAGTTTGTCTTATTCTCACAGACACAAATAAATTCTGTTTCCTTCTTCCCCAGGAGATCTGTAAACGTCTCATGCCTGCACGTGGTGCACCCCTTCAGAGAAATAGTAACCTGGCACCTCTCTGGAGATGTAAGCCACATGCATTACTGCAAGCCCTGAGATGCTTTTTTGTAGGAACATTATTAGCCTTACCACAGCATCTCAGGTTTCCATCAAAATGCTGTCACTCCTTTTGGGCTGGTTCCGCTCTGGTGAAGAAGGATGTTCTTTGTCAATGTCCACTGACTCCCATTAAAGGCTGAACTGAAACACCAGATTTATCTGATGAAGTATCTTTGGTCTTGGTCCAGCATTCTATAGTGAAAGGCTAGTCTGTGAAGAAAAAGAACATTTAAAACCCTCTTAAGTGAAAAGACACAAAACTTACATGGGAAATATGGAACAAAATTGGCCGAAAGTATCACTTAAGACCTAATGACAACAAACTTCATCTGCAGAAATTAACTAACAATATAACCTACCTGTTCCTTTCTGTATGTAACTCAGCAGCTGCATTTCAAAAGTAATTAAAGTTAATGAGCTGTGCTTTGTGGTGGAATCATGAAAACTTAATTGGCATAATTAGTTGTGAGATAGCAAGTGCATCTTCCTGGATAACAACATGTCATCATTTGATAAGAGTAATAATGAATTAACAAATAAATCACGGCCCTTCTAATATGCTAGTAAAATAATGAAGGAGAAGAAACACATATGTGCAAATGATGAATTATTAGTCTGGAGACTGCATACAATTGTCTGCATGAGACGGATGTTGAAGTGGCCTTCTTGAAACTGTCAGCTAAGGCTCTTGGCTAAAATCCAGTTCCCAACAGATGAAACAGCCACGCTGACCTTTGGAGAGGATGTATTTCAAATGCTTTCAGCACAGGCCAGCATCCCTCTGCAGAGCAGGAAATACAGTGGCTGAAGAAAAGCAGCTTACTTTCCCTCCTTAATCCCTTCTGTATTGTTGGTGCTGGGCAAACAGGAATAAAGATGGATGGAGAAACCAGTGCATGTGCAGCAGGAAGGGAGCTACTGAAATAAAAAAGCACTAACCAACAGGTTTGACCCAAAGCATCCAGGGGCTAAGACAAGCAGTAAACGATGATTTATTGCAGAAATGTCCTCAAAGTGAAACATACACAAATACACCAGAACAATAGCTTTTGAAGCGTTATTAAGAATTGGTAAATCATTTTAATTACTGTGTGCCTTTAAAACTAAATTAAGTGAATATTGCCAGAGTTATGGGGAGGCCTGCATCTCCAGTGGATAAGGTAATAAAAGGGATTGTCCCAGTAATCAAACACTAAGAGGAGACAGTTTTAGGCAGAAACAGAGCTGCAGTGTCCAGTGACTGAGAAAAGGATGGGACACAAGAAAGTTCTTGGTCATAACATCTTTTATCCCTTAATCAACCTCATTCATTCCTGCCGTAAACATATTGCCCAGCACAAGGAGCTGCAGGTCAGCATATCTGCTTGTTGAGTCCGGTCACAGCGTAGCAGGACTGGGGTTGGAAGGAGCCATAAACAGTCTGATGTATGTCTAAAAACAACTCATCTGTTAGCAGTGCTCAAGGAGATTTGATCTCCTTTGCAAGAGTGCAGGGAACAAACCATGGCCACTTGGAAGGCATCCACCTGGCTTAGAATTTCACATTACTAGAGGGCATAAAGCACAGACCCTTCAGCTCTATGGAGAAGTAGCTCTAGGCTGCGCAAATGGCTGCTAAAAGCCTGCTGACACAGAGAAGCCTTAAACCCATCCATTAGGCTGCACTAGTACCCACATACACATACTCACTGCCTTAGTTCAGGAGCCGTAGGAGTTTTGGGACTGAGGTTAGCTAATAAAAAAGTAAGCTAGGGATGGTCAGCATTTGTGCAAATGTGAGAGTTGTGAGGCTGAAGAACCTGTGCTTGACCTGCTACTGGAGACAGCTGTGAAAAGAGCAAACCATGTGTGAAATGTAAAGAGAAGTAGCATTGAATCCCTTTGAATGGAAGCCAAGTGTTAGTGAGCCTCAGACCAAATAACCCCTTACAACTAGGCAGGCTGTGATTAAATACTATGGTCTGATGCTCTAAAAGTTAATTAAATGCAGGAGTAATGTGGGGCTTTTTAGAGCTGTTTTTATGGTCGTTAGTTGCTATGCAGCTGAAAAGAGAATGAAATGCAAACAAGGAAGGCGCTAGCTGGACAGGTTGCTCTCAGATGCAGTCTTCCCAGGGACGATGCTGCAGGGCTTGCTCTCCCTTGTGCTCAGCAAGGCACAAGAAGACCTCTCTGAACTCAGAAAGCCAAGTCTTGACCTCTTGACATTTTTTACCACTACAAAAAATCCAACAATTTTCATCGTATTATTGCTGAATTACATCATTGCACAAGGGAGGAGAAGCAGTTTGTGTGAGATAATTAGGAAAGACTTGTCCCCCCCAGAGAAAGAGCTGGAGCTAAAAAAACTTAGCTGAAAACTCAAACTTGCAAATGCTGTGACATGCAGCAGCTTCCTTATGTCAGTGGGAGGGAAGAGCCACAGTGTCAGCAGGATCTGACAGCACACTGTAGGGTGGCAGATAGCTGGCAGAATTGCTCTCTGCTTTTCCCCCAGAGCTCCTGGCATGAGGACATATTAGAGATGTAGTCAGTGTTGTCATGCTCTGGTTATTATCAGGAACAGCTCCTCTGGCTGCTGTAATTTGCACTGAGGACTGCAGATGCCATCAACAGATCAGAGGGAGAGGGATTGTAAAGGTAATCTACAGCCTTCTTCCTCAACTGAATTGAGTCCAGAATTGAGACTTTCATTTCAGAAATCAGAAACTCAGCAGAACTAATTTGTGGAGGTGCTATTAATAAACCACAGGAAATTAACTAAAACTTTAATTACTTTGCTAGTAGAAGTGATTGGCTGTAATATGGGTTAACTCTGCTTTTTTTCCCAAAGCTACTGAAGCCCTAGTTGTTTTCTTTGAGTTGGACAATGACAAGTAGTTTTCAGACAAATTTGGAAGGGGCATGGGTTTGACAATTAATGTATTATAGTAGTCAGTTTCTGACAGAATAGCTTTTTATCGTCTGACAACCTCTACTTGTTTCCTGTGGACACAGTGGTTTCACTTAAGACTAGAAGGCAGTAGATGAAATCCCCAAATTGACATCTGCTTCCACAAAGATTTGAAAATGTGTGCTTCAGTCTTGGAATGGGCTCAGTGAAATGAATGCCCTCAGCCTTCTGCCTCCAGAAGTTATTCCTCTAAACTTGTAATCCTTACTCTGGTTTGTTTTCCCATTTCATATAGCCAAATCAGATCCCGATTTCTGTCCCAAAGGACAACAGTAAGCATTTTTAAGGAGTGTATGACTAAGAACAGGCATAATAGAGAAGAATAATCTTGAAATATGTATCCTCACAATAAAAGATGCATTGGTGAATTGTAAAGAGAGGGCACAGAGTTAATGGAAAATGTCAGAATGTCTCAAAGATTCGCTTGATTATTACCTAGGAAATAACACAGTGTACATGAAATCATGGACAATGGGTTTGCTTCACTGTTAAAACAGAAAAGAAGTCTCTTTAAATTATATTGGGCTGAAAAGAGGGTTTATAATAGAAACATTGATAGAATCTTAATTATAGAAGCAAATTGCTCAGACTAAGGTTCTGGCCACCCAATTTAGGAATTAGAATGCAAGTATTTAAGACGCTTAATAGGCCTGCTACTATTCAGCTGCAGATAGCAGCTGGCTTTAGAGGTACTGTAGCTAGAGATGTTGTGTAAGGAGGGATTATAATGGAGGATAAATTAAGTAATTTTAAACCACTTCATTACATGATACTTACATGTGCTATTTGTCAGTCATTTTCAACCCAAGTGGTTAGCCAAAAATTAGGAGTTTTAGAAATAGCTTACAATAAGAGACTTGGGTGATAGTCAAAGATTTGCTGCTGCAATCCTTTTTGTTTACCAAGAACATGTTAAATCCTGTTTTGTTAAACATAATAAACCAAACAAAAGAAGTGTTTTTGCTCACTAGAATCCCTTCTAGAGTATGTCTTGGTTGTCCAGTACTTTCTACAGTGGTATGTACTATTCCAGTTATGGTTCTATAAAAGGCTCTAAATTCTTTTATTTTAAATGAAGAAGTCTGCCACACTTTGCTTCTAACAACCCTTATTGAGAGTTCAGAATGAAACAGAAATGACAAGCTTAGGTATGCACAAAAACAAACAAACAAAACCCCTACTTGTGAGTTTCCCAGCTCAAGGTTTATGCATTGAGACAAAACAGCAGCAGAACAGAAACACAAACGTACATCTTGACTGTATTATCTAATTGCTAGGTTCTGCTGAGAGATGTTAGGAACATCTATTGATGAAGACTCTACTCAAAGAAAGCAGTACAAGAGAAAGGCTTATGCTAAAGAGGTCTCAAATTAAAAATGGACCTTGTATTAAATCTTTTACTGTCCCATCTTGAATGTTGCTCCATTTATTGTACCTGCCACAAAGGTTGAACACAAGGCCCTTCTTGGCAGAAAGTCCAGACCTTTTCTATAGGCCTTAAAGAGTTATTGCAAACATGCTAAACATTAAGAAAAGAAATTGCACTTGGCTTGACAGACTTGACCAGGAGTGTCAAATATAATTATTCAGTATCAGGAACAAAAGACAACCCTGTGATGGTTTCATCCCCAGTATTTCATTTTATAGATTTGGTCTTCACAGACTTGGCTCTCAGATCACAAGAGCAGCTCTAAAAGCCATAAGAAACAGGAATGGCATATGTATCGAGGCACAATTACAGGAAAGTTGCCTCTCTGGGAAACCCTGACGTTTTCGTCTGTTTGCCTGAATACAGAACAGTGTCCTTTAGAAACTGGTATCATCCACAACAGCAACTTATATAAATGCTCTCATATCCCACAGATTGCTACTGCTGGGCTTCTGCCACTTTGTCGTGCCTGGGACAGGCAAATAGTACGAGAGAAGAAATATGTAGGACCTAGAAGGTCCCTCTTTACAGAAAGAAGGAATAAAACAAATGTTATCACAGAGAATTTGGGTTATGCAGGACAAATAGCACACTAGGACAGTGACACTGGGATGATTTGACTACATAGGCTACACGTGCTGTTCACAATACTCCTCTTCCCTGCTTATGGAGCTCCAGCTCTCTGACAACCCTCCTACGAGCTTTCATTAGTCACAGAAGGCCACATTCCTCCATCTTTTGGACAGCTACAAACTAAACACCATTAGCCTCTTTCCAGCCATGCTTGAAACAATACATTGCTAGCTCAGAGAAAGCAATCTGCCTTAGCCTCAGGAAAGGATCTTTTTAGTCTTCGTTATGTTTTGAGTTATTTTCATGCCTGACATGTTCTATGAAAGCTTCCACAACCATGTATTTCTTAAGCTATCGTTAAGCTCCCTTCAGAAAAATAAAAATAAAAATCTTAGCTTCTTCTTCTCCTTTATCTTTTCTTGCCCTGAGAAGTCTTTTGTGATTTATTTTCTTCTGCCACAGCAGCTGATAACTTTTTTTCTTTCAGGCCTTAAGGGAAAGGATTCTTTTATCTTCCACATGAAAGTCTTTTTATTTTTTGGGTGGGGGTGGGGGGTGGGGAGGGGGAGGCATTAAGCAAGAGTAGGATCTACTAAGTTTTCACTGTTATTTATCACATCACTGAGACAGCAGGATGCCTCTGCTGGGACCTCGTGAACTTACTTTATTTATTTGGAAATTAGATTTGGAAGTTTGAATGCTATCAGACAAACTGGTAACATAATACAATATGTGCCCTGGGAGTGGCAATCTTCTATGCTAACATTTCTCAAATCATTACCTTAAAATCCTAGTAAAAATGCTACTTGATAGCATATGCTTCAGGTAAAGTTATTAAAGCCAGCCAGAGGATCCTTCTTTTTAAGAATTGCCACTGGAGGAAACAATAACAATAAAAAAAAATGGTTAGGAAAAAACAGAAGTATTGGGATATAATCAGATCCTATGAGCCTAGCCATAAAGCAGTGTCATCCCAATGCACTATCCTGCCTTTTTCCTCAGAAGGTTGACTTTGTGCTCTCACATGTACTAATGAAAGTGGCGAAAGGCTGAAGTTGAGGTGAATTCTTCCTTCACTGGCTAGGCTACCTGAGCACTCTTGGCACTGTTTCCAAAGAGGAAATGCTACAGGACTTCCTGAAGGAATTAGCAAAACCAATGAGTTTTAGAAAGAGTAAATATGTCAGAACTTACTTCCACTGCTATCTAAGTATGTTAAACTAAATTAAAGTATAACTCATGATAAGATGCAATATCCCTGCATAGGCATTTATTTCATGTGGGTTTTCCATTTCACTGCAGACAGACAGAGCTCACTCTACGTCCTGCAGTGTCCTAAAGGCAGCAGCAGAGGCTGTCACACACGTGTTGAGCTTAAGCATCAAATGAGCAGTTTGTCATCTGAATTCACCACAGTGAAAGCCAAATGACACAGAAAAATAATGCTTTTCCATGTTGCTGATTCAACGGTCCTTGCTAATACCACCTGCTCAAATGCTTTTCTCAGCAAACACAAAGTATGGGAGATGGGAGCTGGTGAGTCCAGCTGGGTCCCAGAAGAATGTGATGGAATGTGTTTTGTTTACTTTGAGATGAGATTCGCAGGTTTCAACGTAATCAACTGAATTGGTGACTTAGTGTAATGTACCAGCTGGAAGACTAGTGCCACCCCCTTTTTTCCTTCAGTCACTGGCTCTTCTCTTGCTGTTTGAGGTAGATCACCATTAGAGCTAAGGTGTTTGAGTCCTGCAGGGATCAGCGTACTTCTCTGAATGCAGTGACTAGCTTTTAAGTACAACACACTGTGAGGATAATTCAATAATGATTGCATCTTAACCATTAGAGGGCTTCTTCCTTCCTACTTGTAGGGGTAGCATTTTGTCGTGTTGTAACTGATGAACAAAGCATTAACTAGGACTTTCAAAGATGTTTCTGGAAGACCTTACAGCTGTTTTCAGGAACACAGACATCACCTACCTAGTGTATTTCTTTGAGTGTCTTGCCTTGATTTGGTCTCAGGGCCAGTGCCCTAAGGGATTTTCCACACGGCTTTTAGATCCCATCACAAGCTAGGATGTTACCCTAAGCTCAGGCACTGCTGGAACAGGGGTCTGGGCTGAGAAACTTCCAAGAAGGACACAGCAAAGCAACTTGAAGAAAATGAAAGACATAATCATTTGGGATTTTTCCTACTTAAGTCAGCATGAAGGGGAAAAATGCAGTCAACATCAGTCTAGCAAACAAGAAGTGTGGAGGAAATTACTGTGGCCAGGAAACAAAAGGGGACATGGCAGTTTACCCACTGGTTTCAAGGGAAGCCACAGAACTGTTTAGAAAAGGAACAAGGAGTAATGCAAGAGTCTGAAATTGCAGGCTAAGGCCCTGATCCAGCAGGAGCTGAAGAAGTCACAGGCTGGCAGTCACAGCCTGCCTGGGAGCAATTCTCAGATTCAGGTCTTGATGCGAGCTCTGTCCTCACCCAGCCGCCTGTGTGCTATTTTCCACCTTCTGCCCTTCCCTCCAGTTATTGCTTCTCTTTAATGACTACTGAGAGCCCAGTGGGAAACACAAAATCTGCTTAGTGGGGGTTGTATGCAAACTTTACAGAAAAGTATTTTTTCATATTAAAATAACAAAGGCAGAGGTACTACTTCCATTGCAAATCTCCATTTTGTATAAGCAAATTTTGTCTGTTAAAAATGCATTGTAAGATTTGTGGGAGATTCCTAGTTCATTTCTTGTTTATCTTGTTTTGACTCCTTGCACCCTCTCTAATAAAATTGGCTACTGTCTTTTGCTCAGACTTTAAAATGTCCATTCTCCTACCATTCTGTGCAGCTGTATCACAGCAGCAAAGATTGGCAGGTTAAAGCTCTTGGATGTTTAGCCATGAAATATGGACCTGAAGCTATAGGGATGCAGGATGCAGAGCATCTCCTGTGGTCACCCTCAGCTCATTCTCCCTCATACCAGTCTATTTCTCCTACTGTGACCACATTCCTCATGGAACCATAGCAGTACACCTGGTCCTAGTCCATTAAATTTGGCCCTAGTTTTTCTTCATTTAATTTCACTAAAATACAACAGAATTACACGAGGGTGAATTTACTGTTTTTTTGTTTAAATTCTATATTATCTTCTTACTTATGCTGTCAGGTCTTAATCTGTTAGACAGCCATCAACAGATTACAACCTAACTGCATAAACTGTTAACATTGTCATTTGTTGATGGTTTCCTGTTTGTTTTATAAAGCAACCCCACTAAATCCCAGCAATTACAGTCAAATGCAAAACAACTGCAACGATTACTGAACCAGCTAAAAGCAATTCAACTGCTGTATCTTCTAAGACATTACTGAGTCCAGAGACCTACAAATTAAACATACCTCATAGTACTAGTTACAATTACATTGTGGCTTGTAGAGCATGGATAAATATGAATTGCATGATAAATACCTTCAGTTTATAAGGTAGTTAAAAAGTAACTTGTAGCATATTACTAAAGAAAGCAAAATCAAATGACTGCTAAGTTCTTCCTAACAGTTTATATATTTTATATATGCGTATTTTAGATCTATTTTGTAGTTTTCTTTACTTTTTATTGAATATCTAATACAGTTATTAGCTAAAAGTCAGATATAGAGACATACATGTATATATACACACAGTCCTCCATGAGAAGGTTCAACATATCTTGCTATAAAGTCTTTTCAAACAGTAATTGAATTATAAACGTGTGTGTGAGAGACAGAGAGTGGAAGTGTGAGTTGGTTTTGGTGGAAGAGAACCTACCACATCTCGCATCCCATTCACAAACAGGCATAAAAGCCTGGTTATAGAGTGATAGGAAATGGGCCCCAATTTTTCTGAATCCTTGGTACTGTTTATTTTAACTGACCAACAGCTGCCCAGATTGTTGAATCTGCATTTCAGAGAGCACATTGGATACAAAGCAAGAAGAGAGAAGCTAGTAATCTGTTAGCTCACATCACTTGCTTCTGTAAGTCATTACAACAGTTATTCATGTGTTTTCCACTGTTTTGCATTGCCTTTTGCCATTTCAAATGATTTCAGTTACAAAACTTGCATTATTTAGTCTAGGAAACAAACACATAATTTGATAGGCATACACACTATCAGCAGATGAACATGATTTAAAATAGTTGAACATAAATTAACATGGGTAAAAGAAAGCTTTACCTTTCTAAACAATTCCTCTGTTCCCCTTTGCTGAGCGATGTGGATGGTAAAAATTTAAAAAGTGTTTCTAGTACCTATGGATGTAATGGAAAATATTACTGCTAGAAAAATCTTGTGCATATAAAATTACATAAATAAATAATTAGTGACAAGTAATTATTCACGTACACTCAATGTATTCTTACAAAACTACATACTTTAAACCGGTATTTATTTCAAACTATAAGTAGTGAGCATCACTTAGAGTGTAGATTCTGTTATCAAGTAATTTATTGGCTTCTTCTAATGCTTTACTACTTTGCAAATTATTCAGTCTTAAACGCGCTGTATGCTTGCGTTTGTCTACTGGGCAATTTTACTATGCAGAAAAATATAGCAAAATAAAGCCCTGTGTGACTGTTGTCCTCAGCTTGGGACTATATGACTCTTTGGTATATCACCACAGATCACGTTATCTCTCTTTCCCCTTTTATTTGTACCTGAGACACCCACCAAGGTCAGGGTGTCTGAGCTGTTTTGCTTTCTCACAACAGGAAAACCACCCCATCTACTCTTTCATTCAAACATAGATACGAGTCTGGTTTGGTAGCCTGACAGAGAAACCTTTCTTGCACTCACTCACAGGTGTGCATACACGTGCGTGCACACAAATACATGCACTTGTACGGATCTCTTCTTCCATTCAGTGGAAGGATCTGCAATGTGCAATGCTGTGAAAAGTGGATGGATATTTACCTTCACCTGATGTTGCAAGCCTACAGATGTATACTTGTACATGAATTATGCTCGCTTAAATAGATGAATTAGTAGCGTACTTTATAAACCCTAATGTGAGGACAAGGTCCCAGGCAGAAGCCATTTGTTCACTGAAGCTTTTTTAATTAATTGTTTTTGTTAAAAGATGAGACGGCAAGAGGCATTCCTGTTGTAAGTTCGAGTCATCTACATTTTCTTAACTACCCAGGTCTCTATGGCACAACCCAGTGATCTCAGTTTCTTCTTTTGATGACTTTGTCAGCTTACTGGAAATAGCTCTGGATGGAACTACAGGGTGAAAGGAAGCCACCAAATTCCTCAGACACCCTGGACTTCTTCCAGTATACCAGTATTTGTACAATTATAGAACTATTATATATAGGAAATCAGCGTATGTTCCGAAGTTTTTCAACAATAGCAAAGTGTAATTATTTACATTACAGACACAGAATTTCTGGGAATAAATAAATAAAAATTAGATTTTTGGGGAAGGAGACTTGTAGAAATAACTGGCCTGATTGCTCTCTTATAAGTGATGTTGATACATTCAAAAGGAAGAAATGTTGTGTTTTCTTTCAACTGCAACACTAGCTCTAATGCTGCAATCAGAGTCTGTGTGTACTCACTTAGGAAAGCAGAGGGAGCTGTCTGATGGCAATTACAATTCTCACTGCTAGGGAGCCAGGTCACAAATTAGCAATCTGACTTCTCGTTATATCTTGCAAAAAAAGAAGACCTGATGTCCTTTGGAAGACAAGAGAATATGCATTGCATTATACTGTAACACAGCAGAGTTGGTAATTAACCTACAGAATGTTTCACGACGTCTAAGTAATAACAGCAACAAAAAAGTCAATTCACTGATACAGGGCATTTAGAACAGGGAAACTAAACCTGACTCTTTTCTAGTGAACTGGCAGCACTATGTGTGTAGCAGAAAAGTGCATTAGCTGAAACAGACACAGTCACTTAGGTCCTTTTCTTTAAAGAATGCTCATGGCCAGACATTGCAACAGGGAATCATGAAAAAGTCAAAGTAATGGAAAGAAAGAGTTCATTTTATACAATCTAGTGGTCAGTCTGGCCCTATTCCCACAAATGTCAGTCTTACCCTGCAGGCAGATTTCCCAAATGTAAAGCAAGAAGCTTAACTGAGATTAATGGCCTTTTTTGCTGGGGACCAGGAAAAGTACTAATTAATAAAGCAATATATTGAACAGCGATCATAATTTATATGTGCAATCTTTAGAATACTTAATAAGAACTGACCAATATGACCCTGAGTGAGAATTGTCTTCTGCCTATCTCATGTTGCTTTTAATATACCTTGTACTTGTCCAGCTCAAAGATAATATTCAAGCTTTCCTTATTTTAAAGGACAGTATGTTTCCTTTATATGCCAGGATTATCCAAACAATTGCTTTTATCACACTTTCAGTGGATAGGATTTGAAATCAGTTTATGTTGTGGTCACAGATAAAAGGCCTGTAGGTCTAAGTTAAAGTAATTGCACTTACATTTGTTGATTTTGCTTTTACTGTCCATTTCTAGGCTTTCTTGAAACATTCAACTTAGTTTTTCTCCACTTCCTATCACCTGTAATACTGTTACATATTTTCGCTCACATTGCCGTGGGACAACTGCTTTCTATATAGAAAAAAGCCAAAATTTTTCACACAGTAATTCCTGGATCAAACAAACCATTCTCAGATTAACTAGGAACAGTATCCTGTTAAAAAGCATATAATTTAAGAAATTAATGACAGAGATTTAATCATTCATATACACATAAACATACACACATTTTCAAAGGTAAGGGAAAAAAATTTACTACCTCCTTCATGATATACTAGTTTAATGTTATACTTAAAGAATCTTTGCAGATGTTCCACAAAATGGTCAACATCATGCAATACTTTTTTTTTTTTCTGATACATACTATGTACATGCACGTGTCCTATATCAAGGAATATAAATACACTCACAAATACACATATAAAGTATACTTATCCAACCTAAAAGAATTATATTCAGATGCTGAACAGATTACCTAATAAACAGCAGAAACAAATCAAGTTATGCAATATCTTATCTTCTAATTTTTCTATTATCAACGTTACTAAATGACGTTCCACTTTTCCTTGGTAGATAAATCTATTAAAACAGAGAACCAGAAAGTTTATCTTTCTTCACCGGTCTACTTAAAAATTTCAGCTTATCTTTTATTCTAATCATAAATTTAATTCTGCTTTGTTTAGAAGTCCAATTCTCCCAAATGGTCCAGTGAAACCCCAATCCTTCCATGTTGAGCAGCCATCCTTTTAGACTTTGCTTTCTGTTGATACTTCATCTTCTCATTTCCTCTTCACTAGCTTAGTTCCAGTTCGTGATGAAGTACTCCAGATTCATCTGTTATCACCCTAAGCATAACTGTCGCAATCTGCAAATTATAAAACACTAAAGAAGAAATTTAGGGAGATATGATTCTATTGACATCAGTGAGCTGTACTAACTACCAAATCTCATTCGTATCCTAACATTTTATTGATTAAACAATCTTTGCATAAGCAGAAATCTCCTTAATACTCACAAAAGATAAATTCATCTTCCATTATTTTATTTTAGTGCATTACATTATTTTATCTACATGCTATGCTTAGAGACTGGACTTAAAAAATTTCTTTGCAGCATATAACTTTCTCATGCCCTTTTTTTTTGCTGCATAAAATTTTTTAACTTGGAAAAAAACAGTTCTTAATAAATCTCATCCCACCTGCATGATGCTCATCTTACCCTAAAGTAATCTAAATCAAACCTGTGTTACATGTTATTAAAAATCAATGACATTTCTATGGATAGTGCACAAATGCACATGGCAGTAATTAATCACAGTTTGTCTATATCATGAAAAAAAATCTTTTTATGCTTCTATGAATTCAAAATTTATTCTTATTTTCCAATATATTTAGTATACAAAGAATTAAAATATTTTGACTCCCACAGTAGAATGGCAGGTTACCCCAAAATATGGTCTAGAAACCATTTTTTTTAAATTACCTTTTTCATGTTATACATGATACATATATCATGTATGTATCATGCATATATAAATTGATACACATATATTATGTAATTCACTTTTTGCCACAAAATCATTAGTTCATACTATATTTACACAGGAAAAGACTTGTAGCTTGTAATTATTATGCTTCATTTAAGTCTGACTAGGAAAAATTAAACAAAACAATATTTCCCTGAAGTTATGCATTCTTACAGACTTTACCTTTCAACTACTTTCTGCTCAAACTCAGTTTCTGGTGTATTTTAAAACATATGACTCTATAAAACACACTGGATTTGTTTGATGTCAATTGCATTATGCATATCCCCCATCCCCGTTTTTTTATTTAAGAGAATATAAGAATTTCAGTATATTTTTCTACCTCAAACATAGGGTCCCATTCTGTTCAAATGGTCTTTCAGTTCCAGGAATGGGTAAGACTGATTCATGCAATCAGCAACAGTTCTTCTGTGGAGTTCTGTGATAGTAAGATTAGGCTTCCCTTGTACACCTTTCCAAAATTATTCTTACACAACATATTTACTTGACTCACAAATGTAAAGTTGCCAATCCTTGTATTTCAAGGAAACATTTCTACTGTAAAAGACTGCACATTGTAATGCTTACTACAAAAGTGGCTGAACCCTCATCCAAAGAAAGACAGTTCTAATTGCACTGCCTGACTAACTATGATAAGAATAATCACAGATTTTTTGCTATGCAAAATTTCAACACTTGCAATCAGTCACTCAGTATCCCATAGCACTGATATCACAGGGTTGTCGCCATGGGGCGCTGTGGGGTCTCCTCTTGTGGGGGCATCCCTGTATCTTTCTTGTCAGACAAGCACTTAACTGCTGAAACATAATACCTTTCAAAACACTTTTAATCCTAGTCCCATTCTTTTTTGTTGTTGTTGTTATTTTGTACAGAAAAGTCCTTGTACAGAAAAGTGCATAAAAACATCATAGTTCTGACTGTGTGCAGATTTAAATATGCTTAGTAAATAAACACCGAGATCAAACAGTGGCATGGTAAAGCAAAATTAACTGCGTATTCAAGTCTTCCTGAAAGTAAGACCTGCATTACAAGAATATAAATTTTATAAATATATTCACAGATTAAATAGCATCATTTTTACCAGAACAGTTTGATCTCATTTTTTTAACCCATTCCGAACTTCTTTTTTCACTTTCCTGGATCCTCTGTATGAGTAAGTTGGATGAGAATTTCAGAAACCACACAAAACACCATATAGACAGATTTTTTTTTTTAAAGCATTTTTACACATTACTAATATCTCAACTACCCTCTTCAAAGATCAATGTTCAGAGCTTGGAGATCTTCCTCGGTCTGTGTTGGTATAAGATGACATTCAATTCACAATTAAAACTAAACAGTGGCCTTAGAATTTGCCTTTTTTTTTTGATGTGAAGGATATTGTATGGCTTTTGTCTCATATTCTTAAGGAAACAAAAGAGCTCACAAAAATTATATGAGACAAATAAGACAGTTTTAAGATCAACTTTTATTGAAAAATTAAAACTGCATTGCATATCTTCTTTATAACTTCGACATTTCTTTAACCACAAAACAGAGATTCTGTTTAAAAAATCTCTTCATATTTGTCACCATTCAAAAAACAGATTATGAATCATCGTTCAATTATTTTAAAATCCTGGGCTACTCTCAAGGCCCCTGATTCTTTCTGTCTGCAATGAATGGTATAATCTATCTTCTCCAGAAAAGTACCTTTAGTAATACAACCAGAATTCTTCTCATTCAAAATCAACAGCTGCTGTTGATTTTCATCTAATGATCAGTCTTTTCTATAAAAATTGCTTCAGTTAATAAGCTCTGCAGCTACATGTTCAGCTAAAACCTTGCCTATTATTTATTTGATCTGAACTCACCCGGCCAAATTACAGTGATTGTCAGTGTGATTTTAAACACAAAATTGCTATATTTTAAACCTCAGAAAAGCAAAGTTACTCACCTGGAATTGTAATGCTTTGAATTAGTCAACACTTCTGTATATCCATACTTCCTGATCTCTCATGGTTAATAGCGTATGGATTAAAAAACAGGAATATTCCAGGAAAGCTTTTGTTTGAGAAGCTGTAACATATTACCAAGATGAAAATTACCTGATAAGAAAACACAGATGAGTTTTCTTACTGATGACCATAATTGCTCTGTTAAAACCAGCTAACCAGGTCAGAAACTAATATGAGCCCTGTGCATATGGAAGCCGGTACAAGCACTCTGGAGCTGATATTAGAATTAAAAGCTTCACACACACCAAAAACAAACAAATAAACAAACAAACAAAAAAAACCAACCACAAAACTAAACTAAAACCAAAACAACCTGTAGGTATCACCTGTGTCAAGACAACACTGCAGAAAGGCAAGATAAAATTCAGAGTGTAGGAAGATGGATTTAAAGCTCCAATCTTTAGAGAAAGTACCTCTGTGATAACTCATTTGTGATTTCTCATTTCTCAGGCAAGCAGGAGGAGCTCTATTATTTCTCTCTGTATAAAAACCATCAATGGCAACAGCTAAAACCTCTGATGCTTCTTACCTCCAAAAAGCAAGATACTCCACTAAATAAGGAAGCTGAAATTCTAGTGAGCAAAACACGATACACATGCTGAGGAGATCTAGATCTATTTCTGACTAGATCAACAGACTGTCCAAGCCTTGCCATATGAATGCCAGTAAACCATATTACAGTATTTCCTGCAGTTTTGCAGTCAGTTATATCAGATAATTCTTTTTACGTAGTTTATATGCTTCTAGGGGATATAAAATTTCAAATACCATAGATTGTTACTACCATATCAAGATGATGATCTGGATACAAGATCCATGAGGTTAAAATGTTAAGGTTAGAGGATTAAGGGTAAATTGTGATCTTCCAGTTTTGTAATACTGTTGATGAAATAACCTGACAAAGGAGGTGCAGGAAGTTAGAAATTCTCACCTAGGAACTGGTAGAAGAAATCACAATGACTATGGTGCTGCTGGTGTGGAAGACACAAAATATCCTAGTGAAGTAAGGTCAGTAGTTAAATACATTTGCATTGATTATCCTAGTTCATACTGTTTCTCATAAACCAGAAGAACTAAGGACTCAACCTTCTGTAGCTGGACTTCGAATAAAGTAAAATTGTGACAGAGACCAGATCTCAGGCAGAAGCCTTTGAACTGAAATGTGACAATGCTCTCCCTTCAAAACAAACTTCATTCTATAATCCTAAAAAACAGCTTAAGTGAGAGGCCCTCAGGTTTTGATGAATAGCTTATATAGCTTATATAGCTTATTGTGGAACTTGGTACTGAAGTCAATATTCACACTGCTTCTGTGGGGCAGGCCTCAGGTCTTACAGCATAGCAGTTTACATCAAAAAATGTTAACTAGTGAAGGCATGGTAAGATATCAGGCTTATAATTAAGGAAGGTTATGGTTTAAGATTAAAAAAGCAAGATACCAACTGCACTATCTTGATGAAAAGAACCTACTAAAGAAATACTGTACTGCTGGGATTAGTAGGGGTTTCAAGGCTTAAACATAATGATGTATATAATCTTTTGAAGGTCATAACCATAAACTTAGAAGACAGTGACAAATTTATAATCATTTTAGATTTAACTTGGATGATATCAAGAAAAGGTTTTGCAGAATGTTATGGAAAAGGGATGAACAATAGTCCTACAAAAAGTTGGAAAGGCTGTGCTATATGACGTGACATTTACTATTTCACAGATTCTTCTTTCTACCTGTTCTGACCCAGCCGAAGATATGAGACAGCATCCTCAGAAGACAACCTGTGGGACCCTGCAGGATGGAAGTATCTGCTGTCTGTAGCTGTCTGTCCTTCCACAGAACTGAAGAGGGTCACAGAAACTGTGAATATGGCATAGTGTGACTGCATTTCACTGAATATTTCTAAAGTAATTAGATTTTATTACTGATTTGGAGAAGAAAAAAAAGAAAAAGAAAACACAACTAATTATTGACTTGCATGGGTAATAGACATAGAGTCATGTATGAAGAGGTTTGAAATCAGCATATTCCATTTATCACCATGACAGTAATTCTGTAGACAGAGAACTATTGAATTTTCATTTTGTTCCACTATTCTGCTTCCAGTATGGAGTTTTCCACTTTGCAGTATTGATTATCTAATGATTAAAACTGAACAAGCTGCAGGCGACTCTGGTGTCTATACTTTTAAATTGTTGCAACAAGCCAGCTGTATTTAAAAATTCTAAGATGAATTTTGTTTCTATTTATTTTATGTGCTCCAACCACATAGTGAATTTAATTTCACTAAAAGAACGGTGATGGTTAAGACTCTCATATATATGCTATAGACCTTCAGGAATCTTCCCAAAGAATTTAGTTAGAATGGTCATACAGATCAGTCCTGAAATACAGCTCAAGACCAGGGGCCTTGGTTAGCAACCCATATTCACTAGAAAAGCATTCAGAACACTGAACAGACATTCTGACATTACAATAAATAAAAATGAAAATTCTAATAGATTAAGGGGATTTCATTATTTGACAACCTATATACAATGTTAGAATTCTTTCTAATCAGTAAAATTATCTGTAAATTATTATTTTAAGGGCACTAGGATTTAAATGAAAGTGTCAACTAATATTTTTGTATTTTTTCTTTGGCTCACGAATACACTAAAATACCATAAACATTATTTAGAACTTCAATAATATATAAATAGGATACATTACAAATGGAAGAAAATACAAGACAACTCTTCAGCATGGTAAATCTCTGCATATAAATAAGCAAATATTTCATATACCTACAATTCAACAGTTATCTTGCTGTAAAACTATTACATTTAAATCCTTTTACACAAAGTCAATTAACAATAATATACACAATCTACACAAATTAACCTCTAAAAATACAGCAATAATATACCTGTTACAATGACTCTGCTACTATTATCCCCTGATGTGACACTAAAGGGGAAATACAACTATTTTACTCAAAGGTGCTGTTAGAGATTGCTGTTTTGTATGTAAGAGAAGCACCAACAATAAGATTTAATACTGTTATATGTTTTCTTTAGCTCCTAAGAATCTACATTTTAGAAATGTTTCTATATGTCTATTTTTACCTGGCAAAAAATCTGTAGCACATTATCCACGTCATTAGTTGTTGAAGGAAAACTTAATTCTCTTAAAGTGGAAAACATGCTGTGGCTTAGGTCTAAGTTTATAACCACTTTATATATATATATATATGTATATATATGTATATATATAATTATATATATATTTATACTGTACATATGTACTGTGCAGAGTTCTTAATTTTCTATTTTAGTACTTACTAATTTCCTGCTGACTACAATAAACAAGACCAATGTGAGAGTCAACAGTACTTCAACTTCAAGATAATACATTTTCCCTCAGTAAAATGATCTACCAATACACGTATGTTTTAGTAGCCTATACCTTGTTGCTGCTGTTTAACGATGTCTTAGGAGATTGGAGCTTACAGAAACGGAATTTTCCTTAAAACATGTTCTGCAGAACTGGGTTAAAAAAATAGCCAGTACTGGAAAACAGTGAATTAGAGAAATAAATAACTCGACCATTGCACTACAGCTCCTGCCCCAGTCTCTCTATTTCCTCAATGAGGAAGTCTATGTCAGACTTCGTTGCTGCTGGGTTTGAGATGACCATTCGGAAGAAGTTGACTTTATCACCCTGTGGCTGATATCCAACCATGGTAGTACCCGACTCCATCATCAGTGCTTTGATTTTCGGTGCCACCTTTAGAAATTAAAATGAGAGAGAGAGAGAGATTGAAAATTTTTTATATCTTTTCTTTGTATACCACAACCTTTCTTAATTTGGGAAAAACAAAAAAGAACTAAGTGGGCAGATCAAAAAGGCAATAGAAGAGCAAAAGCTTGAGAAACTACATGTGTGTTTAGGATTGGATACTTAAAGGAAAACCGACAACAATAATGTCCACCTTTTAAGAAATCTTTTTTGATTACGAGATAGACACTAGCATCCTAGTGTATTCAGTCTGTAATATTTTTATATATCTAACGTACATATCATTTCTATATGCTGATTAATTAATTTCTATTCTTATAGCCTGAACAATGAATATTTGAATGACAGGTACCGGAAGTGCACAGTTCTGCTACAGTGTTTGGAAAAAAAGAGGTATGGATGATTTTGTCACAAGGAATTTTATTCCGCAACCCCCTTCCACCCCCCCCAAAATACTCCGGAACCAGCTTTTTGAGGGTCCTGGATACTTCCCATGAAAATATATTTGTTCTCAGGGCCAATTTGCTAGCAGGGCAATAAGGGGGATGGTGGAAATTTTTCAACAAGATCTCTGTCATAAAGAATATTTTCTGCTAGCATAAGCCATGGAAACCTTCCAGTATTCTTGCAGTACTGCACATTTACCTCAGTCTGACTTCCTCGCTTTAATTTATAAGGAATACTGTTCCAACAGTCTTAATATTTGGGATTGAGTAGGGCAGTTTTGCTGTTCAGTTCTGTCTCCTGCCCTACTGTCTGCCAGCCAAGGTCAGATTTCTGGTTCTCAACTATTTTGTAGGATGCTTTATAACGTTCTTTAACATTTAACATGGTCAAGTCAAACATTTCATCCTTATTCCCAATCTTATCTATCTTCCGTTTTTCTCTCACTTTTGGCAATTTCTTTATCTAACATATCACTGGGTTGATCCAGGAATTTTTGTTCTCTCCCGTCCTCTTTCCCAGCGTGTTGCAGACAAAACAGTATCTACAAAACCTCCCAATTTGGCCCATTCTTCTTCCTTTCCACACATAAAAAAAATGCAATTCATTTTTACAACTATAAAATCATTCTTTTGTCTGCTTAATTTATTTCATTCCACTTCTATCTGATGAAAATGCTATTACAAAATCAATGTCTTTCACTTCCCTCAAGTCCTAAGTAACAGAGAAATTCTTCTGGTGGTGCCTCTTCCATGCCTTCATTTCCCTCTGTCATTTCTTAAAAAAAAAAATCCCATAGTCTTTCAGAAGGTATTCATTTTCACTGAAATGCAGTAATTAGTTAAATATTACAAAATCACCCATTACTAATCAAGCACATTTAAAAACAAAATAAAAACTTGAGAAAAGACTTACAGGTTTCCATGTCCTTTACCTGTCCGTTTCAAATAACTACCCTTTCATTTCTCTTGCTGATACGGTGTTCAAACAGGTTCAAACTGGATGGGGACCTTTTTTGTGCCTAGCTACTTTTTAAAAACTGTTATATGCTTTATGGACCACAGAAGTAACAGAAAACAATGAATAACTGAGTTGTTCTATAGGGAAAATGTGACTTCAGCCCCAATAGGAGACAAAGGTGAATAAATATCAAGGTCGTAACAAGCAATTAGAAAACTGATGTCCCAGAATCTGGAACACGTGTCAAGACATGAATGTATTATTTTGAATTAACAGAATACTTTGGGTTGAAATAGCAGAGTATATTTTTGCATTAAACGTAAGTCTCACCCGGTGTAACTTTTCTCGTCTCTCATCGCAGTCTGGCATGCCCCTGAGACTTGGTGGAATATACCAAAAACATACGTTTGTATGCTCTGGCTGCAAAAAGAATAACCAAACACATACATCAATAAACAAAATAATACAGATCAATCAGACACTCTATGGGCTAGCATATTATAGCATAGACTTGGATGCCAAAAAATAAATACAGTACTGCTTTTTGCATCTACTATCTTAGATTCCCTATACATCATCCCATTTGCAACATTTTACAGTGCTAAGTGTCTATGTCTTCTACCTTCATGCAGTTTTAAGGGGAACTGCTTTTCAAATTCCCTACAAGGTCAACCCCATTTTCCTTTTCGTAGTAAATGAAGAGATAATGGATATGCTATTCTATGAACCAGGAGTTTATACAATACCAGGAGTTTACACAGAACACAGCAAAACCAGATTTGCAGTTATATACATGGCAGCACCTGGAATCTCAGAACGAACAGATTGGTATAAGGTAGCCTTCATGCCCTAAACTCAAAAGACCTCTGGAGAGGAGAGAGAGAGGAGATAAAGCTGACATCTATGATATAAACCCACATGTAATTGGCCAAAAAATCTTCCAAGATGTCAATAGTCATGTAATTCTTTGGAAGATAAGCGCAGTTCTGCGTAACTGGGTTGAACTATGAGAGGTGTGAAGACTGTTTTCAGAATTCCATATGGATTTGGCTCCTACACATAGGCTAAATGAAAGAAAACTTACCTCTCCTTCAAAAACCATTTCAAATTCTTCTCTATTTTTGATTTTAGTATAGAGATATTCTGCCAGTTCCAGGCATTTGTTGATCTGATTTTCAAATCCTACCGTACCCTGTTTTAAAAACAAAGTAAGTATTAATCATATAGTAATATTTCATCCCCTGATGTAATCAACTTTGCAGACAGGCTTCAATCTTAAATGGCTTCAGATGAATCATTTAGCAGAATTATCTCTTGTAATTTAAAAGTAAAGTTAATCAATCACTACAGAAGCGGCTAAATATGTCCTAATTGTAATCACTATTTCCTTTTGTTTTGTTTTTAAGAAAATTTATGATGATAAAAACAAAGACTTCTGATATTTTTAATAGAGTATTTTTTTCAGTTTTCAAATATAAAAATACTGTGTCTTGGCATCCCAGTTCTTGTTGAAAGACCATGAACATGGAACATAAACTCAACTGAAAGGGTAAGATCTGGGAAGTAATTTATTCATCTAAACTGTTTGCTAGAACTTTGCATTTTAAAAAGTCAGAAGACAAAAGCCTGTTTGCTTAAAGTCATTGTCTACCTACTGGTCTTCTGTAGTATCTGATTTTTTGAAATATCATAATCCCAGAAAAAGTAGATGAGCATTGATAATAAATAAAATAGGAAAAAAAACAACACTTTTTTTCTTATACTTCTTTATATGAATGAAGAAGTAAAAGAAAATCAAAATTATCATTATTATGCTACAGGACTATTTCTGAACTACACTGATCAAGTGACTTAAAACTTTCTTATTATTTCCAGCCAAATTTATTGATGGCTAATGTTGTCCTACAAGTTGAATGGTTCTTTTTTTACTCAATTCTCAGATACCTGTGTGTTTAGAAATTGTGATTATGGAAGTGTTAAAAAAGCCTTCCATTACATGAATCTTATAAATTAAATAAATAATTTCTGATATTTGAACTCTAATTTTATTATTTACCTTTGCCTTCCACATCAACCAGAATTTGAAAATGTCCACATGTCGACCACACTGTATTGCCTTATCTCCTGTGTCATAGGATACATCATACTGTTTGTCTTGCTGGAAGAGATATCCTGCACACATCTGATTGCAGCCTTGAAGTATACCCTGTAATGAAAAGCATGTACATATATGAAACATATGGCGTAAGTTTGAATCTGTATGCATTAATAATACACAGACTGTATATCGAATATGTACAGAAGAATTGTTCTTTAAAGGACCAAATAATGAAATACTGACCTTCTTTTGTAAACCTGAGCCACAGATGCAATTTTATAACCTAGGGTGGTTCCCTTAGCAGTTCCTGAGGAGTCATATGGTTTTACACACCCAGACATCCACAACTGAAAAAACGTCCTCACATGCATTTGGATTCTTAATTTCCAATACTAATTTGGTCCACTTCACATTGTAAAGCTGTGTTTTTAAGACTTAAACATTAGATGTATTAAATTATACACTAGAATTAAGTTGTGGTTTCTCAGTGTTGCATATAGCTACAGAAAATATAGAAAAAAAATCAAAGGCTCCAACTTCATATATTTTCCAGCTTAATGATACTTAGCATTAGTGATAACTATAAACACAGATGATCTAAACTGGATGTTTTTTGCTTAGAAATATTTTAAAATAAGCAAACAATGAGAAGGAGTGCATTACAGCCTTTAAAATGATGATCTACAGACCAATAGAGATCTACGGGCTACAAGTAAGGATCTCTGAAGGAAACACAAAGGAGAAAATTCCTGTATGTTACAGAGTTTATATATGCAACATTTCTAAAGCGGTCTGCATCTTCTTTAGAACATATTAGTGGTCTTTTTAAGAATGTCAAAGACCACAGTTGTAGCTGATGAACACAAAAACACGCATCAAAATTCCTTCACAGAGAATAATTTTGCCAAAATCCTGCAACAATTTGCATGATAAGCATGCATGCCACTAAATAATGGCTAGTGCTTCCCTCCAATAGATCTCAAAGTGCTTTATAAAGGCAAGTATAACACTTCATGGGAAGTGTTCAGTTTAGAGATGGGTCACCTGGAAAACAAATGGCTGATCTAGGACTGAACCCTACAATACCTACATCTCTGCTCTACAGACTGGCACCACTTCCTCAACAAACATCTTCTAGTAGCAAACGACATGTTAGAAAATAGCAAAAAAATATATAAAAAAGTAGTCCTATCCACAGATGGCATGACTTTTTTTTTTATTACCTAAAGAAAATACTTATAACAAGAGAAATAAGACAAGTCTTGCATTGATGGCAACAGAGAATCTAGAAGGAAGCCCTAAAAATACATAGTATGTATTTACACATATGGATTATGTGTTTTTAAAAATAAATAAAGCAGGATGGCTTGCTTTTGACAAAATTGAGAAACTTTTAAATTGCCGTGGAAGGTAAAACACTTGCTTTTCAAGTAAGCAGTTTAGACAGTGACCAATTACTAAAACCAAGGCTGTATGTTCAGTATATCATGGGAACAAAGGGGCAGATGCTCAGATGAAATGGACCAGCATGGCTGTTGTGTTGTTCTTAAAATATGCAAAGATCCAACAGCTGAGTATCTGACCCATATTGTCAACAGCTTTGACAAAAAGAAAAACAAACAAAAATTTCCTAAACACAATATAAATCCACATGATTATCCCTTCCAAAAGAAGTTTTGAAATTAAATGGATTTTGCCCTATTCTTTTGAGAAGTAGGGTTTGATAGTTACAGTTTTTTTTTAAACTGCATAATCACTAAATATAAAGCAGACCTTCTCCCGGACCAGAATGGCGGAACATTGCAACAATACTCCCATCATCTTGTGTGGATTCCAAGTGACTGAATTGGCTCTACAAACAAAACAAACAAACAAATAAAAAATACATTCAGCTAGGTCTGGAAAACAGAAACTCAACCTTGAGTAGTCACTTTAGTTTTCTGCTTTTAGCTGGAAATGTATGGAGATTTTGACCAGCTTATTTCATTAAGGAGATCATTACTATCTCAGATGTCTCCTTTCCCAGCTGTATCATCCAGTAAAGGAATTTTATGCACATTAACTCTTTAATATCAAACTTCTGCTTAGTTTCTATTATTATTAATACCAGATAATTAATGTCAGACTATGCTGATTAGCTGAAATAATAACTTCATCCCCAGACATGTCCAATTCTAGAAATAGCACTAACAAACCTACCAGAAATGGTCTGACAGGTTATTTTTGATTCAAGGTACTAACAAGGGGATGAAGCAAAGAATTAAGGAAATAATATGAAGCACTGGGAAAATACAGTTCTTTGCCGAACAGCTGCTGGAAAGGTTTAAAGCAAAGCAAAATATACTTCTAATGCTTATCTGCTGCTCCAGGTAGAGCCATAAGAGGCCTTTTCTATACTACCTTGTCAAGTCTATGGACTGTTAAAAGGCTATAAAACTTTACAATCCTATCATTCTGCACGTAAAGGTTAAAACTCCTTATGTGTAAGCACAAGTGGATGCATAAGATAACCTAATTTACTTGTCAAACAGATAAGATGCTCTGTATTTTAATATATCGTCCTAGACAGTTTAACGATGATGCTAAAATAAATGTATCACCATTGTATGTCCACCGACCTCTACACCCCAAGTTATTAATTACCAAACGTCCTCTTGATTCACTGCATGTTCCAGAAGAGGAAACCATATAATGACATTTCACAGACTATACAGATGTTACCACAATCTGGTTTAAAGAAAGTTCAAAGAGATTTCCTCCTCTCCCATCCCTGTCTCACAGAGGACACAGACGAAACCACAGTTCCTCTGTTCCACATTTCCTCTTCAACACAACTCCTTCACCCAAGTCTGAGGACAACTGATTCCACAAATACCCCAGATACAATTCCAATTTTCATCTGCGCTAGGTTAGATAGTAGCACACCTTGGCCAAAAGAACAGGGCAGCCTGGGCTGCACCTGGGGAGCTCACCCTCCCTCTAAGTCTTCTTAGGCAGTGCAGACCAGTGGGTTAATAGCTCAGCTGGTGTCTCTTTAGAGATCGGACCTAGGAGTCAAGTATCTTTTTAAAAACTTCAATAACAGTTCAGATGGAGTAGTCAAGAAACAGGAACTTTATATAACAGCTTGTTTCCTTCTGAGAGTGCTATGGTTTCAGATTTGCACATTCATTTAATTTTCAGGGTTCCAAACAAAGGCAATTTCAAGTAGCATTCAAAAGAAGCATTTGGTTTATTTTAACATGAAAACATCATTCTCTATTCTGCACAGCCAGACAGCCAGAGGCTATCCTCCTGCAAACAATCCAAGCTATGTACCCGTTGCAGCATGCCAGTCCTCCTATGTCCATGTCTCTGGGCAGTCCAAGTCTGCCTGAGTGTGAGCAACAGACCCCAGCTGGGGCCTGTGACAGTCAATTACATGGTACATGTGAGCCCCACCCCACGTTTGAAGATAGTACAAGCTGATAGAAAAGAAATAATATCATGCTTCGTGGCCTGCTGTTTTCAATATTTGCTAATTAACTAAGCTGACTGCCTGAGTTAGCACCTTTGGGTTTACCTCACATCAGAAGAGGTGTGCCAAACTACTTCGACTAAACCAGTGTAGCTTAAGGAAATTGTTTTATAATACTAACTTCATATTAGACATGTTGCCATAACATGAGTGACTGGCAAATTGCACTGGGCAGAGGCTTATACTGTTCTGCTGTTTTGGAGCTCCCTTACTACAACATCCCACTTTGTGCCAGAAGGGTCCATGTGCTTTTCCTACCAGTCTTTCCATACATCGTTTTTTATCCTGTACTTAATCTTACCTACAGTATGAAATGACCACCACTGGGAAAGTCTATCTAATGAAGAACTTTGTTCAGTGCTCTTATTTTATACCTTTATACAGTGCCCACATGCAGCACAGCTGGCTCAAGGAAGGAATTTTGTGCTAATTTGAGAGTACATGGGTAGAGTTTGTTTCGAATCCTTTTTTGATTCCCTGGAAGTTGATACCTGCAGTGATGGGAAAGACCTTATGTTTCTGGTTCTTCGTTACTGTTCTGATTATTATTCAGATGGGAAGCCTTTTATGATAGAGTAGTTTCAGGGAAAGTCTAGAGATAAACATGCCCATGGTACTACGAATACAGCATCTTCTACAAACTACAGTCTTATCATCACTGGATGTGGAAACATCTATGCCAAAGACTATATATGGGACTCCTGAGTCTGAGTCTTTTCATGAATTTGTGAAGTGTCATGTACCTTACAAAATTACTTAAATAACAAGATTACTAATAAGGAGCATGAAGTACCTTTCTATTCCATTCAATTTATGACGATGCTTTCGGGACATTAAGAGTCCACCTCCCCAAGCAGCCTGGAAGAGACAGGAATAAAAAGAGAAGAGTTGTTGTTTTGAAAAGCCTAACATATTTTAATTTACTCAGGATATAATAATAAATATTTTAATTCAAGACAAAATGTGTAAACTAAAATCCTCTATTGCCTTAATAACAGCATGTGAGTAAGGTACTTACATCTACATGGAGCCAGAGGTTATATTTTTCACATATATCTGCAATCTCCTGTATTGGATCAAAGGCTCCGTATACTGTTGTGCCTGCGGTTGCATTTACAAAGAGAGGAATGTATCCCTACAATAAAAATAACAGTATTAACGATAAAATCCAGCCTCTTTCAGATAAACAAAAACAAACAAAAAACATGAAAACCATTTTAGAAATATTGCTACCCCACTTTCCTGTCTGAAAATGTTTTTCTTCCCACATGAAAAGCACACACAAGCACCAACAGAAACTGAAAAACTGACTGCGAAGTAGGAACAAACTGTCTGTTTTTATTGCACTTCAAGTCCACAAAATTAACTACTCAGAAGGTAGAGAATATTATTTTCTCTAATTCTTTCTGGTGAGGAGATTTAAAGTAGCACACTAGCAATAGTCAACTACAGCTGAGACTTTTATAGAAATATAAAGGAAAAATAATTAAATGTGTAAATTGTGATTTGAAAGCTTGAAGTTATTCCTTTAATCTTTATCTACTGACAAACAGAATAGAGCAGAACAAAGCCATCTGAAACAAAAGTATTAAATGTAGAACTATAAGATCAAAATGAGACAATTTTGAGTTAGGTTAAATAAATGTGAACTGCAATTCCAAGTATAAAGAAAATAAAAAATCAAGAAAAATCTTGATACCTCTAACTTTGGTGTTTTTATATAAAATTAATGGATTTTTCGTTGTGCTGATTCAAGAAATAATAATAATAAATGCTTCAAAAAATTAAACTTACTAGGTATAGTCACTGACCCTGCAGCTTCACACATGGAATCTAAGGGAATTTTTAGGACTAACGTCTAACAGAATTTTTGATGTTTTTAACTAAACTTTAAAGTTTGGATAAAAGTAGTTTCAGTTTCGTGTTTTAGTATTTTTCCATATTATTTCCACACAGAAAATTATTTTAAAAATTCATAAAATACAGATGTGGGTCAAAAGTGTGATCGAGAGAGCGAGAGACTTTTAATAGTAAATGGAAACCATGGCAAGATAATTCCCTAAGCAATACAGAAGTGTATAATTAAACAGATGAAAAATGTTATTATAACATTTATATTATTATAATGTGTTTGTTTAATGTTAATCCTCAGCCTTCAAAGGAAGAGGTAACACATTTTACTAAGCTAAATATTTAAGCACTATTTTTTTTAAAACGCAAACCTTTTGTTTCGCTTCCAAAATTTTTGCTTCCAAATCAGCTGGTATTATTTTGCCTCTGTAATTATTGTAGAAACAGAAAGACAAAGAAAATTAAAGAGTGCATAGAGAAATACTAGCTACAGTTGAAATAATTTAATAGGATTTTCTCAACAGGCTATTAGCAACTTGACACACTGTATTGAACCAGTCCTTAAGTACAATAAAAGGAATTTAACAGATGAACACATTTAATATATCAAAACATTAGCATCCATCCTACCTTTCATTGCATTTTATCAAGATCACGTTGTCTGTTCCAAATCCAAGTGCAGCTCCAGCTTTCTTTATTGAGTAGTGACTCTGAAGGAAACCATGCACATTTAATGGAGTAGTTATTTAATAATGAAATGTCTTCACAATATACATCAGTAAGTTAACAGAGTATTGAGCTCACATGTTCTGAGGTAAAGAGAACCAGTTTAGGGACTGCGGCCATGCCTTTGGTTTTGACTTCAGGGAAATATTTGTAGCGTGCAGCCATTATGCTGTACATATTGGAAATAGCTCCTCCTGTGAATGAACAAATAAATGAATGAAGACTAAAACAGTGATAATGAGAAAAAAAAATCCTATTAGACCAAAGACATACAAGACTCACTTGTATTATCAGTGAAAGTGACAGTGAACTATGAAAAACCAAATCTCCAAAATATGTAGTCATCTGTCTAAACAGCATAGGGACAGATGCTCTATAAAGCCATACTGATAATCTATCATCTCTTTCAATTGCTAATATTTTGAAACACATTCCTAAAAAGGTCAGTTTTCATTTCATTGCTTTTGCATGACAGCTTCTTGTTAGCATGAAAAACAGGAAGTTATTGAATTCTTTGTGTCTGAAGAAATGTCACATACTGGATAGATTTATCCTGTCTCATTGAAGATATAGAACTAGATGCTAACAGGTAGGTTTCTACAGCTCAGGTAGTTATCCTAAGCTTCCTTTCTAGTCAGTTAAAGGAAAGAGTCACTTTGCAGACTGTGACTCAGCTAGAATATTTCGATACTTATTTTTGAAGAATGTGAATTGAAAGAAAATATCAATTTCCCTTTCTTTTCTTCTAAAACGAGCTCAGGACAACTAGCTCAGTTGAACAATGCAGATAAGATTTAGTAAGAAGAATCTTACCCATAAACTTTAGGGAAATTTCTTCCTATACTATTTCTTAATCAACTAGAACACTGGGCAAAATCTGTATTTTTCTTGCAGGTGGGACTAGAGACCAAGCAAGAGTGCATTCCTGGATTTTACGTAGGCTATTCTAAAAGGAGCTGGAATTTGCCCTTCATCCTCTGAAACAGGGTGGCTTCCCTTGAACAACAAATCCAGAAATCTGGAGTTCTGCTGGGTGCCCCTGCTTCCACATGGTTTCCCAGTCTTTTCTGACACTGTTAATGGCTTTTATACTGCCTTCATGGGAAGATGCTTTGGCTTGGTCTTCAGAATGATACTTTTGAGAATCCAGTTGGATTTCTGGGAAAATTATGCCCCAGAAAGTAACATACAGTCCTTTTTCTTAAGACTCTCAAGAACAACTGGTCAGAAGAAGTTGTGGTTCTGCAGGTCAGCACCTCCAGAAATGACATGAGAAGGGGTGTCTAAATGCCTAATTATGTGCCAGAGCTCATAATTAAGCTTTAAAAATGTCAGCCATCATAGACAGACATACCCAAAGATAAAAAATCATTTTTTTCAACTTTTTTTGTGGGATGTTTGAACAAAGCATGTACTTGAGGTGGGAAATTCATACTTCTAAAACTGACATGTCATTTTGTCTTGAAGATATTTCAAGCAGAATGTGGACATTCAGGCACGGCTTCTGTTTATTTGAATATTTGAAGCTTTAGTCAAATCAACAAAAACAAAAGAGAAAAACCCACCAGGTGAGAATATTCCGTCACCATCTTTATTCGACCATCCAATAATCTCTCTCATCTTTCGAAGAGTTATTTGTTCCATGAGAACAAAAACAGGGGCAATTTCATATGTAAACCTACATGGATAAAGCAAACAAAATAAACAAAATTAAATATAGATTCCAAAACACACAATCAATTCCCAGTCTAAATTGAAAACTAGAAACGTTAAAATACTCAATTCATAGAAAAAAAATTTAGGAATCTGAAGCATCTGATATAGCAAACTTTACACAAGCAAAAATCCTCAGGAAGACAATATGTGAAATATTGGTCAATAAAGACCTGCAGTATCAATAACTTTTCTATTATAACCAACATGAGACCTAATGTTTATCATCAGTGTGCTGGGGACTGCTGTGCTGTCACACATTTGTCTCCCAAAGTGCCAATTCCTTATGAAAACTGTGAACTTCACTGAGCTAACCACAGCCATAATTAGAAGTATTGAGCTAGGGCTTCAAAGTCTAAATACAATTAATTATGTGGATTTATTCCGTTGATGATCTCCAAGGACAACTTATTTCTACAATACCATGTGATCAATAACTGTCAAGAGTAATTAAAAATGATGATTTTCTAATTAACAATTACAAAAAAAACAAGACAGCAGTCAACTGTTGTACCCATTTAATGAGGGCAAAACACACTGCATAGTCTGGTATGCCATGATGTCACAGACAGCTCTGTGGATGGAAAGTGACAGCCATACAACCATTTTTTGGATAAATTGCTACTGCTGTAAATAAACTGCTTGCTGTGTATACCAAAAAAAAAGAAGAGTTGGGGGGGGCAGGTGCAGGCAGAAGCAGAAAGGAACTAAACAATTAATCTGTGATTTTTAACAGAATCTTTAAGAATACGACACCCTAACACTGGATCTGACTGATCATTTATGCCTTCCACTTGTACAATTTTACGAATATGTACGTTGTTTCTTTAATACTCAAATGACACTGATAATAAGTATGGCAAACCTTGAGGAGACATGCTATGCCTGAAAGCTTGTCTTTTATTTATATATACACTGCTGAGTTTAAAATACTAACTTTCATATTTTTTTTCTAATTATTATCATTGCTATTTTGAGAAGCAAAAATACTGCTTATTTTGCTTTGATCATCATCAGAACTGTCAGAAATAGCTGAACGCGGATCTGGAATTTGGGTGCTGCCAATAATTACAGAAACACAAAATTAACAAACTAGTTGGTGTCTGCAATCTCCTCAGTAGCAAAAGCATGACAGCTCATTTTGGTTTGTGTTTTTTTTTACATACTGCAAGTCTAAGACATATTCCAACCTTTATTTAGGCTGAATGTCCAACTGAAGCCAAAAAGAGCTCAGCAGTGTATAAACTAGTGTAGCCTAATACAGGACATACTTAAGTCAATGTGATTTTCTTCCAGCAGTTTAAATGCATTTTTATTTTTATTTTGAGATCTTGCACACTGATCCCTACATACTTCCTGGAAGACTTAATGGCTTGTACAGAAAGTATAAAATATTAAGCTTTTTTTTTTTTTTTTGTATTCAAAATACTAAATGATCACACGGGAGATTTAAATTATACTGAGAAGCAAGTAAAATAGAATTTATTTATTTTATTATGTAATTATTTTCTGAGTCTCCAAAGGCTTACAAAGAAGTCAAAAACCAACTGTGGATGATTATAAATGACAAGACCACAGCAGTTATACGAGAAGATGGCTAAGATTTTGAAAATAATAACTTGCTCAAGGTCAGTCCAACTTGTTTTAAACTTCAATGATTTTGAAAATTTTGCTAAAATGCAGAAAATGTGTTTGGCTCATAAGGAACTGTCCTACTTTAGAACCATTCTCCTGAAAAAAAAAATACTGACTAGATTTTTTTCATACAGTTACAACCTGTACAGGCATTTCTATGAATTAACTAAAACAGTCATGAGTCTCAGGTCTTCTCTAACAGAATAAAATAATGGTTTTAGCTTGGTAGTGCGTAGCGCTGGCTTAATTCTGCCCTCACCTAAAGGCAGAAGCATTTTTATTAGGACAAACCATTCTCTCCCTGTTCTCATTTCCCAATATTTAAAAAAAGCATTCTGAGCACAAATATAAAGCATTTTAGATTATTTTATATGTTACTTTTTCATAAATATGCATATTTATGCACAAACGCATAAACCCAATACTATCAACATAGTTCTCTCATCTCGACTAACAGGTGGCATAAAGCGAACTTCCAGACAGCATTATTGCTCTCTAACCTCAGGTGGCTGCCGTGTGGTGAGCGGGCTCCCCATACTACAGATCCCTAGAGCTGAGTGAGTAATAGCAGCTCCTGAAATTCCACCCAGAAAGCCTTATGTTCAGTGACTGAGCTATGAATAGCATGTTGATACATTATTTCCAAGTCAATGTGGGAAGCTTATTATGTTTAATTTAATATAGCATCTTCACAGTGACATTTAAGGAACGCTTCCTAACGAGAATATAACTTTTTTTAGAAAATACAGATGTTTTTTCAAAATCCATTTGAGAAAGAAAATATGTATTCTTCTAACTGTACACTAAAAATTTAAGTAGTGTTTATAGGGGGAAAAGAAAAACGGCAAATTGAAGACATACCCTACCACAATCCAGTGTTACTGTCACGTTACACGGTTGTGTAACTGAAATAGGTTAGAACAGTTTCCAGATAAAGGTCAGAACCTGCTCTTCCATGCTGGAACACCACTCAGAACAAGTGATATGTTCCCCAGAGCTTGAAGAATCAGTATGGCTATTGTTAATAACCTTGTCAGTTCTTTAAATTGTATTTTACAAACATCTTGCTTCAACTATACTTGCAATTACTGTGTTACTTTAAAGCAAATCATGTTGACCTTGGTATGTTGCTCTCTTTTCAGCAAACCATTTTCCATTTGATAAACATCAAACAAACAGATTCAATTTTAACACATGCAGAAAAGTGTTTTCAAGATAGCTTCATGTTTAAAGTACAAATGGATCAGAAACTAGCTTTACAGAACTAGCTATTTAAAAACATACTTTTAAAACGAAAATAAGACAAAAGGAACCTCATAAAAGAGTTACTCTTACAGAACTAAGCATGATGTTTTTAATAATGATGGTAACATTTCATAAGATTATCAAAGTCTGCCACAGAGCTGAATTCTGATTTGCCTTGTTATCCTTGTGCAATTTCATTGATTACGAAAGATAGCTAAGCTAGAATAACTAAGTCAGTCAAAGAAAATGAGGTCTGCAAAAAAGTGACACTTTAAAGTATGTTGTTCCTATGTGACAAAAACATTTAATCAAGGTTTTATTTTAGAAATGTCATCAGAATTGTTTTAGCTTTTATTTATGGTCCTAGGAATGAAAAAAAAACACCCTGTACTAGCAGTTTTACAATTAAAATGTATGTTGCTACTGTTTGTTTGTTGTGGTTTTTTTTTTCCTCTAATCAGCTCTTAGATCTGAATCTCTTACAGCAATTTTTAGCAAACAAAACTAATTGGAAAGATGATAATTGTAAAGAGCGGGTTGGTTTTGGCTGGAGCACCTTATGCAATTTTCTTTACTGCTTATGTCACAAAACAGGCACAGCTCCTAATCTACACAGAGCTGCTAGTGATCAGCTATACTTAATGAACCATTTATTCATGGATGGACCAGGGAAAACTGTTCATTTTCAGTTCTGCAGATACATTTCCTGTGTTCTGCCAATTAGCAACAAACTACCCAGACTAGAGGTAGCTTTACAGTTAAAACACATCCAATACAGGGCTAAAACAGAAGGCAGTTACCTGCCAAATATTTAGAGTCCCAGCACATTTTGGAACATATACAAATCAATACAGAAATAAAAACCATCAGAAAGTTTTCTTCACAAATGACACTGTTGAAAAAAAATCAGAGCAACACCTTGCACTTACTTTTTTGAAGGTTTCATTCCTTTTGACGTAAAAAAAATAAAATAGGAAGTTTTCTCACTGATAGGTTGTAGAAGTAAATTTTTACTTTTTAGCACTTTATTTATACACGACTTTAACAAATCTTAGAGTGGGTAATTCCTTCATTACTATCAAACTAATTTCCAGTGTTACATTTTTAACCCTTTTGAAGTCACCCAGAAGCAACTTCTTTACCAGCACATGCACAGGAAAAGGTGGCGGCCCAAGTCTTACCTCTGAAGTCAACAGGAGAAAATGCAAGAGTTGTGCTTATGTTGTATTCTACTGTTATTAAATGCAGAATTACTCAGTTTAAAGACAAATCTTTTAAAAAAAAAGTATGGAAAAGATAAAGACTAGTCCAAGAGAAGATAAAACCTCTCTATTAGAATCAGAATGTTAATATTATATTAGAATCAGCTTATTTTACTCACCACACGCTCTGGGATATTTGCATTGTATTTATCAGAAATATGAAACTGTTCAGCTTCATGTAACTATTTGGTCTGTATTACTGTCATGGGTGACACTTTTATTGAAGATACAGCAGTCAGCATTTAAAGCTGGTAACTACACATCTATCACGATGCACGTCTACCGTGACAGATGACAACCCCTTTAACCACAGCACGAGGCACAGAAGCTGGCAAGACACTGCTTACATGTTTGTGTTAGCAGTCGATGTCAACCACTCCCCAGCCAAGCCAATGATGTCCAGTCCTGTGGAGAGCTGATTGAAAAAGCGCGGATGACCTGAAAGACAATTGAGAGCGGCTCAGCACAACCCCAGGGCTGTCCCTAAAGCTTCCATTCCAACCCAGCAGCGTCCCTCGGCTCGGGGGGCGAGGAGGCCCAGACATCGCCCACGGCCTCGCTGCGGCTGGGGCCCTGACGGCTCGTCAGCTCAGCCGCCATTTCGCCGCCCTCACGGAGCGGGCCGGGCTGCGGCCCCGCTGCCGTTAAGGCGAGCTTTGCCCGGCCGGCCTCGGCAGCCAAATACTCGCCCCTTCGCTAGGGGCACGGAATCCAAACGCGGCCAGGCGCCGTCGAATATATCGGACCCCCCGCACACCCCGCAACGGCCTCCCTCTGGCAGCCTTCCCGCCATGGCGGCCCCACACGGCGGTGAGGGGCTGTCGCCGGCGAAGCCCCTCGCTGAGCCCGACACGAAGCGGCCCTGGCTCCGAGGAGCGGGCTACAGCTCCGCGATAAGGGAAGCGGCTGTAGGCGGCCACCGCCGGCTGATTGGGAAGGGCCTGAATAGGCGGGGCCCCGGGGTAATGGGCTGAAATCCACAGGGTTCCTTTATTGATGATTCCTAGGATTTCAGTCTCTTTTTCATTAAACGTCTGGCGAACATAAAGAAGAAAAACTGCAAATTCGGTGTCATTTATGCCCTCATTTACCTAATGATATTGCTCCCCGGAGATACAGACAGCTCGCATTTCATCAAGTGAAAGAGATTACGTCTTAAAAACTTGTTTCTGGGCTCTGCGAACAGCACCGAGCCCTGCCGCCAGGGGCGGGCGGCGCACGGCTCGCGCTGAGCCCCTGGGGCCCGCTCTCCTCACGAGAGGCTCCCCGGAGCAGTGCGAGAACCCACCTGTCCTCACCCCGTACTTGAGCGTGTCCCGGCAGTCCACCAGGATCTGCTCCAGGGACTCGGGGTTGTCCGAGAGCTCCAGGTTGAAGCCCTCCATGCCCTCCAGGAGCTGGTGCGGGTGGTGAAAGTCCAGCACTTTGGTGGATCTGTCAAACGTCTTCCTCACGTAGTTGAGGAGGATGTCCACGACCTCCAGCAGGAACTGCATGGTCTGCTCCTCGCCGTTCTTGGCGGGCAGCAAATCTGCGGGGCAAACCAGCCGTCAGCGCCTGCTTTGGGAGCGAGAGGCGGAGATGAAGCAGCCCCGGCCGCCCGCAGCCCTCCCGGGACCTGGACGCCGCGGCCCCGGCTCAGCCTGGCCAGGGAGGGACGGGGCACAGCGAAACCGGCCGCTGCCCCGGGGCCCCTCTCCCGGTGGGGAAGGGCGAGCCCGGGTCACCTGCGGGAACGGCGGGGCGCTCAGCCCCGGGAGCCAAAAGCCCCGCAGCCGCCCTTCACCTGGCCCGCTTCCTCCCCCGAAAACAAACAAATAAATAAATAATAATAATAATAAAAAGAGATTGATTTCTCTTCCCCACCCTCCCCGTAGCTAGCAATCACAGACCGTTTCATTGCTGATCTGTTGAGGAGGAAATAAAATACGAAATTGCTCTCCTCCTGGGAGCTGGCTCTGGAGTGACCCCGGAGGAACAGCTGGAGCTGAGCTGCAGATCAGCCCAAGGTACATAAACGTGCATTTCAGGAAACTTTTAAACATCGCCAGTGCGGCCCTTAGCAAACACGGTCACAGCTTCCTTCAAAAGCAGCCAAGCAAAAGCACGGTCTGAAGGTGGCTGCACTCGCAGGGGAGGCGAGGGCAGACTGCTAGGGGACGTGACAGGGCTGGAGCACGCAGAAGCTGCAAAGAGCGTTTACCTCTAGCATACAAATTGGAGAAGTCTGTCTCGGTGCGCCGGAACCTGGACTCCTTCTCGCTGTTCTCACACGCCAGCAGGCTCTTGGAGGACTGCCTTTCCTTCAGGGAGCTCACGATCCGGCCCTTGTCTTCCAGACTGTTGGTCCTTTGCAGGAACCCTACATTGTTATTGCAAGGTGCACAGGTCAGAGTTTTCTCACTTCCCAACATGTTTAGAAATACCTAAAGCAGCTCTCTAGACACCAGTTTGAAGCCGTGTTTGCTCTGGATCTAACTAATGAGGTCACGAATAAGAGTATTTATGGGGTTTATTTGCCTCCAGGAGGGAGAGCTGAAAACACCATCAACTGCAAAAACCCAGCCATGCAAAAAACAAATTTTTGTCATTTAGTGCAGTGGTACATTCTTATTAAGTCGATCAGACAGATTCCACTTCAGTAACCAGCCACTGGAAGAGAGTTCAGGATGAGTCAATGCTATTTCAGCCTGCAGGCGAAGTTTATGGACCCAGCAGACAGGGGCAATGATGTATGATTAAAATCAGGGCCACTTTTGCTTCTCCTCGCGGTGCTCTCACGCACAAAAGACACGAGAGCGAGCAGCCGTCCTGGAGCATCCCCCGCCAGGGCTTAGGGACACGGGTAGCACTCACCAAGCCCCCTCCCCGGTGCCAGTGGGAATGATGTCCGCACCGGCACGTGTCCAGGAGACGTGGATCTTCCGCCCGAGAAAGCGCTTCGACACCGACCCCAGTCCTCCCCGGGGTCCCTGCTCTCTCCGGACACGCAGCTCGGGCGCCCGGGGCCGCCGCCACCGGCCGGCGTGACAGCAGGGACGGAGCCACCGGCTCGGGAGCCACGCGGGGCCAGCCGGCTGCAACCGGGCGGAGCTGTGCCACCGGCTTCTCGGGACCTGTCCCGCGGAATCCATGCCCGCTAAAACACGCACCGTGCCGGCCTTTCCCTCAGCAGCGAAGACAGCGGCTTTGGGACCTCCCCGGCTGCGCCGAGCGCTCCCGGGTTCGGGGCAGGCGGTGGCACCGCACCGCTCGGAGGGGGCACCGCGCTCCCCGGAGGTTTCCTTGCTCTGTTTCGCTTTGAACGAGTAGCGACTGAAAGCAGGTCTCTTCGCGACTGGGGTCAGCCGCCAGAGAGGAAGACGTTGGAGCGGGGAAAGCCAGCGCTGTCACTTCGCCCGTCCGCGTCCCCCGACGCCGCTCCTCGCCGGCCGCACGCCCCGGGCTCCTCGCAGCTCCGACGGCTCCCGCGGCCCGGCCGGGCCCCCCCAGCGCGGTGGCGGGACAAGGAAGCGACCCGAGCCGCTGGGCCGGCCCGACAGGCTCGGGGCAGCCCCCGAGAAGGAAGCCCCGGAGCGCAGCCCCCTCTCGTGGCTGTGTCCAGCGCGCTTCTGCCGTTTTGCCTCTTCATGCTCCGCTCATCAGTTTCCTTCTACGATGCTTTGAGGGACGTGAGCTCTGTGAGACAAGCTATTTAAGTGAATCTCTCTTCTTGCAGAAATTAGGAGTGCGGGACCGAGGAGCTTTATTTGTATGCAGTTTTGTTACTGCTTTCAACGACCCGTGCAGTGGATCACGGGCTCCTGCACCAGCAAGTGCTGTTCGCCTGCTCATCGGGCCGCGCAGCTGACACCGAATTAGGTGCGACGGATCCGGAATGAATTCCGGAGTGACCGCCTGCACCCCAGGTCCCGCGGCTTCGTTGTGCTTCGTTTGGCCGCTCTTCTTTCCGCAGGGCTCCTGGCGGCGACGCTCGGCGGGAGAGCAGCAGCAGGAGCGACGTGCTCGGCAGGCCCCGTCGGGCTCGGGGCGGGCGGCGGGGGCAGCTCCGCAGGGGGCCGCTCGGAGGGCGGGGGTGCCGAAAGACGTGCCATCCGTACCCCGCGTGGAAAGAAACGAACAAACCAAAAAAGAGACCGGAGTAGGAGAGACCCAGCAGGCAGCAGCGCACGCCGTTCGGCAGGAATACCTCTCCCGCAGCGAGAGGGAGCGCAGCGCTCCCCACCTGCATGCCGCAGGTGCCCCGCTGGGAGGTATTTGCATGGATTGACACCAAAAAGGACCGAGCTTTTGAAGGCAGGGACCGACCCGGCGAGGGAGCCCCTCGGTCCCCGGAGTGCCCACAGATCCTGCGTGGTTTCACAACGAGGTTGGGCAGGAGACAGCGTGCGAGGGGCTCTGCGGCGATCCTACGGGCTGCGGCTACGGGCTGGGCCTCCACCACTGCTGCTGAAAGCCCACCTGCCTGCGGGGGAGCCGCGGCGGGCTGCCGAGAACTCAGCCGTTCGCCTTATCCGGGGCAGTTCTGCCACGTCGAGTCCTTCCACCGACGGCAGCAGGCGGTAGCAGAATCAGTGCCAGCGGCGGTGTTAACGGCCGGGGTGGGAGCGAGAGATGCAGCCCGCAACTCCGGGCGCGGGGGGCAATCTGCCCGTGCTTTGCACGCCGTGATGCTCCGAGACCTCTTCAAAACGCGTTATCTTTTCGAAGCGGATGCGTGCGGAGACGGGGCTGGGGGTGTGGCAGCCGCAGGGCTCTTTTCAGGCGGTGGCTTTCAAACAGAAAGGAACGGAGCTCGTCCTTAAATCGGTCAGTGGTTTGAGAAGAAATGACACATAAATCTCGGGTGCGTAATTACTGAGAATGTCAAATACAATATAGGAAACGGGTGGAAGGACAGACTCATTGTTCAAGACCTGCGCTCTCTTTGAGCTGAACCCTTATTTCAAGTTCGCGTTCAAAATGAATCGATTTCCGTGTGGTACACAGAAAGAACAAATCTGAGTCTTCTACAGCTTTGTAGCGGCACAATGCTTAGGGTCCGGAATAATGTCTTGTGGAAGGTAAGGACGAGACGATAATCAGCTCTAATAGTCGAACGTTAGCTGGTTTAGCACGCGTAATTAGGATCTTTGGCATCCTCAATACTTCACTCTGTATATTTACCAAAGGCAGCCTTCCCTTTCTGTTCCGTGAAGGTGTTAGATCCCAGTGTGAGGGCTCATACGAGTCGTGATCGAACTCGATGATTCCGAACCACCGTTACTAGCCGTGGTATGTTTTCCGTGTCAAACAGGAAAAAAAAGCAGCCAGAAAAGGCAAGCTAAAAACGAGCAAAATAAAAACAAAACCACAACAGCATCCTTGCTTGCTTTGATTTCCCTTCACAAAGGCACTGCTGTGCTCTCTTTCGCCGCTCTCAAATCCAAAATGGTGGGATATTTCATTTTCAGTGTGTTTGATCTGACGCCTAAATTGAGGGAAGCTGCGATGTCCCCCTGTAACCCCGGTAGTCTAGCAACATGGAACGAGCCTAACGGTGCGTTACTTTATCAGTTCTGCTTGCCGGGCTAAATTAAAATGATGATGAAAAAGCCCATCGCTCCAGCCACTGAAGGGACTGGTAGGGAAACGGTCCATTACACGCGGATCAGGGGCTATTTATAGAACTAAGCGACTACTCGTTAATGTCGCCTGCGGGTACCAACGAGATCTCTAATAGATACCGGGTTAAACACTTGCACCCTGATTCTTTTTCTGTCCAAACTTCCGCGTAACAAAACGTTTAGCTTCGACTCGAGCGAGTAGGGCAAGGGGCTCAGACATGTCTTTCCTTAGAATAAAAGCCCATTTCTCCCAGGAAATAATCCCCCGCCCCCTCCCAAATGAGGCAGCTGGGGGAAATCGGAAATAATTTCTATTCATAAGGGGCACAGGCTAAGCTGAACGATTCTCGTCATCAGCAAATGAAAATTTGACTGTTTGTCCCCGAAAGCGAAGGCGCTACTGAGAAATCTGGAGAAGGAAGACAGCTTGTTATCTGCAAATGAATCTCTTGCTATAACGTTGTGATCTGATTGTGCATTTGTTTCCCTTCCTGCATCTCATGTGCCTGCGCGCTGACTGGCTGCCAGCGCTATCTTACCAGCGCAGCAAGCTGACGAATTGCTCTTTAATAAGGCTCTCGTTAATCTTTTTCCCCCAGGAGATCCGTATTTTCTACTCCGATAAGGCTGAAAAATTTCAGCCGGCGAGGCGGCCAAACCCCCGTGGCTTCCCCCCGCCGGCCGCCCGGCGCTCCCCCCGCCTTCGCACCCCTGGCAGTCGCAGGAGGGGCGGCGGAAAACGCCGGGGCCGAAGCAAACGCACGGGAGGGCGGCGGGACCGGGGCGCGGAGGGGAGCGGAGTGGAGGGGAGGCTCCGTGCCCGGCAGGGGGAGCCCGAGGCCGCCGCCCGGGGCGGGGTCGGGGTCGGGAGGTCGGGCGGACTTACCGCATATCTTCAGCCCGATCTTCCTGGTGCACCCGTGCGCCACGCCACACCACGAGTCGTAGGCTGCAAGAGAGGGCAGAGGCGTTCCCTGAGGCGGCGAGACCCCGGCCGGGACCCCGCCGGCACCGCCCGGAGCAGCCCGGCCCCTGCGCTTCCCCCGCGGCCCCCTCGGGGGGCGCCCCGTGCCCGGCCCCCTCGGGGACGGCCCGCCCCGCCCCGACGGGGCGCCCCGGGAGCGCTCCTGGCAGCGGGGCGTCCCGGAACGCGCTGGCGGGGCTCCAGGGAAGCGGCGGCTTAAAATAAAGTGGCGTGAAATGGGGTCACAGCCGAGTTCAGGAATTAATTGGGTGAAAAATAGTATTTGACTAGATGATGGGACGTGCCTCGCTGAGCCCCGGCCGGACTGACGGGCCGCGGGCAGCCGTGATGGGAGACGCTCCCGGCCCCCCAGCCCCGGGCTGAGGTGGAGGGAGCGCCCGCCTCGCCCCGGGGCACGGCGACCGGGGGGCCGCCCCCTCCCCGCGGGTGACATGGCGGCCGCTGCGGCTCCGGGGGGAGCGGTGGGTCCTGGGGGGAGAGGGCGGCGGGATGGGGCTGGGGCTGGGCTCACCTGAGCGGGGGGGCGGCGGCCGGGGGCCCGGGGAGGCCCGGCCGTGAGGGGGCGGCTCGGCCCCCAGCCCGGCGCTGTGCCCGTCCCCCCGGCGGGGAGAAAGCCCAGCCCTCCCCCGGCCGCAGGGTGATGGCAGTGGAGCCGTGCCTGGCAGCCCTTTCGGGGTAAAATCTATTCCCCGCCTCGCCTGACAACCTTTCGTCTCTTACTGTTGCCCCCGCTTTGTCTCGCGTGCTTTATAGCATGGAGCCTCCCCATTTATTTTTTTATTTTTGGTAGGCGACAGCCGGAATTGCCCGGCAGGGCTGTAAACTGATTCTCTATCCACCTGCAGCAGCCTCCGCTTCCCACTCACACCTCAATAACTCAAGGCGAATTCAGAGCAATTAGGAACACAAGGCTTTGAAAAGCTACAATTAGCATCCAAATTTCGCTTGATTACAGGCTTCAGCGTGGGCTGAGAGGAAGCTGTAGCATTAGCATTTATAAAACGTAAGGGAGGGGGAAGAACCCGCTTCGAGCCATCGGTGTAACTTCGCCCTTTATCTGATTCATTTTCCCCGCTCCCTTTACAACATCCCGATTTTTTTTTGGCAGTCTGAGGCTTCAGTCTATTGTCTAAATCCGTCAAATGTGGCTGGAAGAGAAAGGCAGCGCTGGCTGCTGCGGTGGGCTCTCCCTCCCGGCGTCTTCCTCGCACGGCCCCCTCCCGCTGCCACCCGCGGCTGCTTTCTTTGTGTGGAGCACTTTCCGCACCTCGCTCAGCGGCGCGGAACGGGGCTTCACTGATTTACCGTTTCGTTTCGAATCTGGTCTTCCCAAGCCTAAGTGGAGGAAGCCTCCACGATGCTTTAAACGAGAAAAAGATTAAAACCTACTTGTGGGTCGTAAATTAGTCGGGGTGGGGTCCGGAGCGTCGTTGGAGGACGAGGGAGCGGAGGAAGCCATCCTTTCAGAAAAGCCCCGGTCCCTGGAGCCCGGGTTTCCTTCGGTATTTCTCCGAGCGCGGGTGGGCAGCAAGGAATTTACTGGAAGGAAGAAAAGGCGCTTTTAGTAGCCTGCTCTCCTGGAGGACCGCGCCGGAGTCCCGTGGATGCCGGCGGATAGGAGGCTGCAGCCCCCGCAGGCAGCGCAAGTCCCGGGCAGGCGGCGGGACGGGCTGCCGGGGGGCAGGAGGGGTTCCCGGGGGGCAGCAGGGGCAGCAGGGAGCGGAACCGACCGCTCCGGGGCCGCGGGGCCGAGGCGCTAGGCGTTGCGCCGGGAAAATGCCTCGACAGGCTGAAGAACAAACCCGTCCCTTCGCTGGATGCCGAGGCGCTGCCCCCCTTGCCTGAATGACGGATTTAGCAGACCGTGAAGTCTATCGCAATTATATCGCTGGCCGCAGAGCAGGGCGATTATGTGGCTCGCGTCAAATGGAAGCCAACGTGCAGAGCGGGCTTCGAAATTCCCAGCCCAGATGCCCTCCGGCCCCACACGGCGCCCGTTTCTGTGCGTTTCCAGCCCATTCCCGAAACACACGGCAGGCTCAGCGCTCGGAGCAGACCGACAGAGCCCCCCCGCCACAACAAAGGTGCATTTTGCCCGAGTCCGGCGGCACGCGGCACGCACGCATGTCCCGGCACACGCGTGTTTCAGCAAATCCGGGGCAGGACGTGCTCCAGAGCAAGCCGGCGCTCTCCGAAGCGAGCCCTGGCGCTAAGGGCGCCGACGGCGGGGGGCGGCGGGGCCGGGGGAGGCGCGGCACCGGCACCGGCCCCCGGTCCTCGGTCCCCGCGGGCGGGCACGGCACCTCCGTCACCCGCTCACCGGCGGGGCAGTGCCGGGCTCGTCCCCTCGTCCCCATGGCTACCTGCGATTTATTTCGTTCCCCTTGTCAAGAAAATGAAGGTCGCGGCAACGAACGAGCGCTTTCTTTGTTAGCTGCTTTCGCACGTCGGTAGCTAGCGATTCGTTTCCATTGTTGGGCGCCTTTACGCCCGCGTGTAAACGCAACGGATCGATGGTTTCAATGGTAAACAAGTATTTCGCTTTTTTTTCAGATGAAAAAGAAAATAACCATAAAGCAGAAGAGATTCGCTAGACAATGCCTGGAAGCGAAGTAACAGGTTAACGCAATGTCTAAGGCGCTGGCTGTCTCAAAACAGCCGTTATCCCTCTATAGGTACGACAGCGACCAAAACCGATTTTAGGGGGAAAAAAAAGGAAAAAATGTAAAAAAGCTCCAGATCCTGAAAGACGCTCCCGAAGGTTTGGAAAATGGGATGCGGATTAAGGAGACTTACCGAGGGGGCGAGCGGAGCGCTCTGGCTGCCGGCGTCCAAGCAGGCAGGGCGACTCCAGCCTGGGAGCGACTCGCCGCTTATAAACTCCGCCAGAAACGACGTCGGAATACCAATCGCGCCGCGGAATTTAATGCGAGATGACCTTTTTTTCCAGAAGTACTCGGATTTGCTTTTTTAAAAGCGTGAATCGCCGCTTGATCTGCTTCGACGCAGGCATGAGTCACAGGGCTGCCGCCACCCACCCCCTCCGCGCCGCGCCGTGCCGTGCACGGGGCTGGGAGCGGCGGGGCGGCGGGCCGGGGCGGGGACTGGAGGGGCGGCCCCCCCCGGCCCGGCTGCCGCCGCCGCCCGCTTCGCCCCGCGGCTCCGGAGCTGCCCTCGGCCTCCGACCCCACTCGGGGATTGTGCCTCGGGCAAGCGGCACCGGCGGCTTTCCCTCGATAGCACCGCCTCGCCCCGAGGTCACCGGCGCGAAGGCAAAGGCGACCGGGCTGAGCTCCGGGGGGGCCGTGCCGAGCTCAGCCCCGCGCCCCCCGCCCCGCTCCGCCGTCCCCAGCGGCGGCAGCGCCCTCGGCGCGGGTCCCCGCCAGAGGGTGGCAGAGGCCCAGGCACCGCCGCTCCCTCGTCTTCCCGGCCGCAGGGGAACACCTGGATCTCTGCGACCTCCCCTCGGCGTTGCCGCTACGTTATGGTTTTACACCCGAGCCCCTTTTGCTAAAACGCGACTCGTTCAGGCAGCATTCCTCGGGCAGCCCGGCACCCATTTTCCCCAGCCCGGCCCCCGGGTTTAGGTGCCTAACCCGAGCCCTGGCCACGGACAGGGACGTAGGGGGGAGAGCGGCCCGATGGGGGCTTTCAGCCCGTGCTGGGGGTGCTGGGCGAGCAGCAGGGACGTGTCCTTCCTGAAGGACTCGAGGGGAAAACTTCAAGGTCTTTTTGGAAAGGAGCCCGACCCACTGAGGGCATGAAGTAGGCGAGATGACTGCTTCGCCGAGCAGCCCCACTGTCTAGGAACTGGACACGGAGCAAAAGCACCGGGAGCACGAAAGGCAGCTTGCAAACACAGCTGTAAAGTTCGCCGGCCCTAGCTGCCATGTCCTGCTGCCATCTGTGCCAGGCATTCGTTTTCAGAGGTAGTTTCAACCGATCGGGCAAAACGTTTGCTCAGCGCGGAGCGGGAGAAACGACACCACAATTGTGGCTAATTGTCTTTGTAAGCGACCACAGACATCGCCAGGAAACGTGGCAGGATCGCAGCGCAAAGAGCCACCGGCAGCTCACGGAAGCCCCCCGGAGCCATGGGTCACGGCGCCCCGCCGGCTCCGTGCCGCCCGCACCGCCCGCCGCTCGCCCCCGCCCTGCGGAGCGCCCGCAGCGAGCAGCGCGGCCGCACCGCGCACATCCGCGGCCCGGGGCAGCCGCCGGTGCCCGCAGCTCCCGCGGGGCCGCTCGGCTCAGCACCACGGACAGCGGGCGGCGGAGCTGCGGCAGGCGAGGCGGCCGCCCCCGCTAGGTGGTGCTGCTCCTCAAGGCAGCCCCGCCGCCCGGCCCCTTCCCAGGGCGGCAGCGGCGGGCCGGCGGCAGCCCACGCCTCCCGCGGATCGGGGAAGCGCTCGGTCCTTCCCTAAAATCCCTCCCGCAGCCAGAGCACCCCGCCTCGGCAGCAGCCCGGCGGCGGGGCCCAGAGCCCCGTGGCCTTCGCTCAGCCCGGCCCCGCCGCTGCCTTCCCCAGGCTGCTGCCCCAGGGCCCCGCACGGCCGGCTCCCGGAGGGCTCCCCGCCTGCGCTGCGCAGGTGAGAGCCCCAGGGGCTCGGGGCTGTGAACACAGCGAGTCACCGAGGATGGGGAACGCGCAGGGACCCGAACCATCAGCAGCGTGCAAGCGGCTGAAGGCTGCTGCCAGCGCACCGTCAGATCACGCTCAAACCAGACCTCTTCCAGCTCCCTACCCGGACGTGCCAAAACACGGGTACTGAGTACCCTGGCGGGGTACAGGAGCAGAAGGGATGAGGGTCTCCAGCGACAGAGACCAGTCAATGATTATACAATGCTCATAAATGTGGGCGTATAAAACTGAGTGCTGAGCAGGGGAATAGCGCTTATTATTGCAGCCTGCAGGTCTGAAGAGTCATTGTGCTAGGAGCTGCATACAACATGTCGTAGTGTAGCATGTATTTCGAGATAGGAAAGCCTCCTGCCTACACTGTGAGGTGTTCACAATGTAACTACATTCCACTGGAAAAGCAAATAGCAGAAAGGCACTGTGCCATAATGTTTTTTTTTCTTCATATTCTGAACTATATCCCTATTATATATGAATTTATCTGAAGGAAGGGAAGTAAATTGGCCTTTTGACAATCATTATGATTGGTTTTCCTCCATGAACGTTCTCTCTCTGTTGCCTTTTGATTGATATTTTGTTTGTATTGTGACTATTTTAGCTCGTAGGGACCAGGCGTGCTCCTTTCTTAAAAATGAATACAACAGGATGCAACTCAACATCTGTGATGTTTCTGATTTTTTTTTAACCACACATTTATAATAATGTATAATCAAGGACATTATTACAAAACATATCAATTGCATCAGGTATCTTTTTTTCTTTCCCCACCATTTCCGGTACACAGTCATGTCTTATTTACCTGTACGTTTGATAGACTGGAATAATGTAAATAACAAACTTCCTTAAATCTTGACAAAATTAAAATTGGAGAACTAAGTATTTCAGAATTTTCCTGGCCTTCACCTGCAGTGCTAAAAAATACAGATATAAATTACTGCATGTCTGTAACCAAAAAGTGAACATGCCAAGGAAAAATAACAAACTATTGTTCTAATTACTTGTCCCTAGCCAAAGAATTCTACAAACGGAAATCAGGTGAAGAACCCTATTCTAAAGATAACTTTTGCTATCTGGTTTATGGCACCTGATAAAAATTCATTGAAGTTAAGAGAGAGGTTTGATTTGGGTTTTGAGATTGATCAGATGCTGATGTATCCAACTGTCCCAAATGTAAGGATCATGTCCATCACCCGAATTTCAGACAGCTCAAGATGAGCTGCCAGCTAGAACACTCAGCACCACTGTGATGAAGGGCACTTGGTGAAATCTAATCTGAAGCACATCGTTTTACATACTTTGTGGCTTCTTGTTGCAGGATGTCCCCTTCCTGATCCATGCTGGCACGTGTTGCTGTCTGTTTTGATCTGCTTCATCTGAAAAACATCCAAAAGTTTAACCCACATCCTGAACCAACAGCAGCAGCAAATCCCCACTCTCAATACCCCCAAGCAAACATGGAGGTAAAGAACATTCCTACCTCCAAACCAGAATAAAATATATAACAACAGAAAGTTTTATTTATCTGGATGGATCAAAAGAATTACTTAAATTGTGGAACTGTGATTATAGCACGAAAAATAGTGACAACAGTATACCCAGTAAGTCTGCTCTCTACCAGTTTTAGGATTTGCAACTGTTTATCCTGTGTTTAAAATAAAATTTACTTCCAGTCTGTGACATTAACCCTGTAGAGACAAGACAGCTAACGCCTGGATTCTCTCCTAGTGATATGTTGTAATTGTTACATGCCTCACTGAGCTGTATCTTTTTATCCCATTGGAGGGCATCACTTTACAATTAGAACATTCAGTAATTTCAGTAATGCTGCTGCAGAAGATAATGCAGTTTGTCTCTCCAATCCCAGAATGTATTTGTAGAGCTGGACTATGGGATCTTTTAATATATCATTTATTTAAATTAAGTGTATTTCATAAAGAATCCTTAGGAAACAGGAAGCATGGTCTTTTCTTTATTTTTTTCTTTCTAAGTAACGGCATCTCAAGCCAAAACTCACTCTCATGTATGGACTTTCCTAAGTCCCAAAAATTTTCACAATCATTATAGTTGTGTATTTGCCCCCCCCCCCCCCCCTTTTTTTCCCCTCTTTTTTTCCCTTTATTTTCTTTTCTCTGTGGTGAAGTCAGGTTTTGGCTTGATGGACTTGGTAGCTTACTCTAAAGAGTCATTGGTACTTGTGAAATAGTAGGCCTTTTGTAGCATCATACTTAAAAAGCCTGATCCTTCTGCTATCTTTCTAGCTACAATTCAGAAATAGAGATATTATTTATTTATTTCCAGAAATGAAGGTTCAATACACTCTGTTGAAATGAAAGTGTTTTAAAAAGAAACACGATATCTGAGTAATACTTACAACAAGGTGCAAACAAAGCATACAAACACAATGTAGAAACAGGACAATATGAACAGATACTTTGTCCACCAGAGAAAAAGGACATGCAGGTGAGAATTTTTTTCCTCTCTATGAGGAGAGCACGAATGAGCAGTTCATATTTCCTGTCTTGAGGGGCTTTAATTTTTTGCATTCTCACAATAAACAGATGCATCCAATTTTGAGGACTGGAGGAGCTCATGAGTTTTAAGCAAAGCCATCAGCTGTTACTGATGCCTTTCTTTTCAGTATTTAGTTTGGAAGATTATATGAGAGAACTGGGGACCAATTTTAGGTAAAATACCTCTTCTCCCAGATCGAGACACGTGATTCTAACGGAAGACACTGGCTCTCAAACAGAACTTCAGATTAACGTTGCATGTTCCTGACACATACTCAGACCTATTCATGTAATAAATTCCTGTCCTCTACTTTGAGCCTTCAAAACTTCTATGCAAACATTCATTTACCAAATGTTCTTGATTCCCTTTGCTGGCATTTTGATTGCTGCACTAGGAGACGATCACAGGAATGAGAAGAGCTGCAGTCATCAGGGTGGGTGTTAGCCACTCAGCACTAGAATAAGAGACAACTTTACTGCAATATCTTAAAGTTATTTTAAAGCCTATGCACATCAGATAAAGAGCAGCACAGCCCTGAACCATGAATTGAGCCTAACCTCTCTATAATCTTAAGGGAAAATTAATGTTGCAAGGATTTAACGGAAATGTCTGGGAAGGGATTCAAGGGAGTACAATGGATAGTGCTCTGGTATTTCTGATGGCCACATTCTCTACAGGACAGATAACAAGGCTACCTTCATTACTTTCTGACCCCAATGAGAGAACACCAACAAGGGACTTCACTCCTCAACTTTCACTTACCAGCCATCTTTTCTTTTCAGAGGCTACTAATCTCTTTAAGCAGAAGTCTAGACTAAATAAACTGAAAGTGAACTAGCAAAAATTCTGAAAGACATGAAAGATATCCAAGCTCATGCTATTCATACCATACAGAAAAGCTTGAACTTAAGAGATGTAGTTTCACTGACTGCTTCCTTCACAGGAAATTCTGTACAAAGGCTTTAGTGATCTGCTGACTGCAAAATGACCAACACATAACTTTATAGGATAGTCCAGAATTTTCCTCTCCAATATTCGACATGGACATGGAATTTGGCTTGTGTATGGATGTAAGTTAGCCCTCAATTACTTCAGATATTAACATATCTATGGCTTGCCAAAGGCAGGCTATGTAAAGTCCTGCAACTGTTTGCAGTCTGCAGTAAGAAAAATCGGTATACACATTAAAAAATACTGTATTTCCTTTAAAGAGATAGTCTCTTCCTCAAAATACACACAGCATGGAATCTAGGCAAATGAAGGATAACTACCAAGAGCTTTAAGAAATTCTTGCTCAAGCAGAAGCACTACATATTGACTTGCTACTTAAGTGTTTGTTGGCTAACAACCAGAGCTCCAAAATATTAATTTTAAGCCAAAAAAAGCACAACAAAAAACAACAAACCAAACAACACAAAAGACACCAAGCCCTTTTAGAAATTATTTGACAGATTTCCACCACTCAAAAGATCAAGAAGCATGTGTTTACTAATAAGGTTTACAAAAAAGCCACATTCATCAGACAGTGAAAATTAGTTTTGTATTTTACAGTTATATTTATAACTTGTGTTATTAGACATGAGAAACGAGATATATAAAAAAAATACTTAATTTCCTTTAAAATGTAAGTAAAGATAAACTGGCTAAAGTCTGCTTTCCAAACAGCTCTGAAAAGCTTTTGAGGCCTTTCACCTGAGAGGGGCAATAATCCTGTTCCTATGCTTTGCAGTCATGTGCAGTTCTAACTACTCAAAATTATCTCTATCATTTTTTGAGTCACCAAGCTGATCCTTCCAACAGGTTTCTAATTTTGATTAACCAGACAAAATTGGTTTCAGTAAAACTTGTGTATTACTCCATTTGTCCTTGCTCACGCTTTTCTGTCCAATTCCACAATAACAGTATGTGAGCTTTCCCTGGTCTAATTTATGAACACTGTCTAAAGGTAATGGTAACATAGTTATGGCAAGGACTCAAACTTCAGAACACTTGAATCACTCCTCATTCCCAACATGCCACCTTCCGAGTACTTTGATACATCTCTTTTTTTTTTTTTTAATGAATATGGGACTGTGAAAGCAAATGACAGACGTTTTAAAAGTAATTAGGGGAAAAAACAGTTATCCTTCTCTTTTTCTTTGTAGTAATTCTCTAGAGAAAGCACAAAGAACAAGAATATGCTGGTGAAGAGACGGATGACAGGAATGACCTTCAGAAGCCAATGAGATACATGGACAGCATCTCCACGCACCATTGTGTCAAGAAGTATTGGTGAATTACAAAGGTCACCTCTACAACACAGGAAGATCTCTTCAAGAACAAAAGTTAACTGGAAGACCTGGGGTTTCATGTCCTCTATGCTGCTGGGACATGCATGTATTTAACAAAGAAAGAGACACTACAAAGCCAAGTCCTGTAACAGACATAAGCATTTGATAAATCTTTGTCTTATTTACCCACACAGATTTGCATCAGGAATTACTGAAAGAAAACTAACACAACACAGAGATACTACAGAAGCTAAGGGCAACTAAAAAAAAAAGAAGTTTTTGTATCCAGGCACATCTAGCTAAGCATAAGAACTTTAACCAATTATTTCTCCAAGACTTATAAACTTAGATCATTTCACTATTACCTGAGCATTCCTTTCTCATATTTAAAAAAAAAAAAGACAAAGAATTATTCAGTAACATTTAGATACATCATTGGTAAATATAGGCTTTTCTCACACCAGCGTAAAAGGAAATAACACCCTTAAAGTTATAGCATGAAGTGGCTACTATGTAGTTTCAAACATCAATATCAGGCCTTAGAATTTCTGTAGTGAAAAGCAATACTAAACTTTAATGTACTCATGTCTTTAATAAAATATGTTTACTGTATCTTTTCTTCTGCCTACCCTAGAACAGCATGTTAGCTATGTTTGGTTTTCATTAGTTGACTTTACTGAATTTGATTACACTCAATCCAACTCTTCATCCCCATATAATTTGGGATTTTATACAATAAAATTCTTACTATTTAAAAAAAAAAAAACACTTTAAATACAGTAAGAGTTGGCTACAAGCCTTACCTGCAGTAAAATGGCTTAAATCAAATTATTTTTTTCATGATTTTAAAGCAAGAGAGTTGCACTATCTGTGCAGCTAGATATGTACCTTTTTATAGGCATGCCAGTCAACTTATATTCAGACTTTTAAAAACACTTAGCTTATTATCCGCTTCTTTCAGCATTGTAACATGGTTCACTTAGTCTTCGCCATGTGGACACCAACTGATTTGAGGTAATACATATGGCAGACATCCCGCATAGACATCTGCATTAAAAATGGCAGAAGATATTAGCACAAAATGTAAACCATCTTGAGTTTATATATCCGATCTATTCTTGAGATACTCTATTAAAAAGGGAATTTGCCTTTCAAGAGTATATCTGAATAATTTTAAAGTTTTAATGCCAGTCCAGAAAAATCAGCATATTGATAAAGTAGGAGGAACAATCCCCAGTCTATGAGGTTTCCCTGTCAGTTTTAAAAGCATGGATATGAATTCATTTAAGGCTTGAGCAAATGGTTCTCTCTCAGAAAATTCTCCAAATTAAAAAACAAGCAATAGGAGCTGAGTGATGCAGACACTAAAACTAGCAATTCAGGAATCACAGACTCAGAGGTCTTGATCATTTTCATCCCTTTCAATTTAGGTGAGAAAAGAGGTGCTCCACTTTTCTCTGGAAAGCAGATGGCTTACTTATCTGTTGTCTGCTTCTACAAACCAAGTTTTTGTTCTTTCTACAGCTTAGTTGTGGCCAGAGAAACAGCTGAATATCTGTGGTAAATTTACTCAAGAAGCTCAGTCCTGTGATTTCTTTATGCAGACCAAACTAACCAGGAATGTGAATGCAAACTTCCTCAGCTGAGTATGAATATTTTATATCACAGTGACACCTCTCAGCCACAGAGTATGCCATCTCAGTCTATAAATTCATAAACATTAACAAAAAAATTAATACTAAAGTGATACATGTCACAATCTTATGAGTTACACAGATTTTCTGATCAATTTTACAACTAGCATTTATTCAACAGTGCTATAGAGTTTCTCGCTAAATCTGGACAGGACAAAAACCTCAGGTAAAGCTTTTCAGTTGAAACACTCCTAACAGCTACTTCATTAATGTCAAAGCTATAAAACCAATTTTCAGCAAGCTGTGTTTTTATTTTAAGGTGGCGTTTCTGTCACTCAAAACTTTGTTGTCATTTTCCAGAATAAAGAGTTTCAAATAATCATACTGGAAGATTTATTTTCACCCATTCAAGTGGAATGTAGCAAACGTAATACTCCTAAAATACTATGTTTTGCTCAACTGACAGTCTAAACCACAGTTTCCATGTGACTTGCTGCTCCAGGGAGAAAATATTTTACCAATTACTTCTGCATATATCAAGTATGCATGTGTCATTAAGTTAGAGAACAAGGTTATTTTTGCAGGTATAAGTTTGAAAGTAACACAAGGACTACAAAAAATCCAAGGCCTGATATTAATGTTAAAGACTATTGAAATTCAGAAGAAAAATATTATTAAACAGTATAATTTAACATGCCTGTTGGAGAATCACAGAATCGTCTTCAGAAATACTATAGAATTTCCCAACAAATTTTCCTCAGAATAACAACTTTCTTCTTCTTTGTTACTGCTATTTGAATAGCTAATACTCTTGGTGTTGCTGTTTCTGCTTTCATCACTTTTTTCTTCATCATCTTCACTATCCCCATTTACAGGTTTCTGTTATCCTTCTGCTATAAAAATACACAAAATTATTTTTTGTTGTACTACATTTTGTATTAAAGAAGTTAAAAGGAAGCAAGTAAGACAATTAGTTTCACCTATTTTCAATTAAATCATTAAATACTGATTAATCCTTTCTAGCAAATGAAGAAAGCTCTGCAATGATTGTGTGGCAGACTGCAGAGTTAAAACTATGAAGTCATCTTGTATCCTGAAATGTGCTGTGACCACTTTGCACTTGGAATAGGCTCAACATAGCTCTAAAATCTACACAGCTGGTCACCAGAATATCACTCATTGGGGGGTGGGGGGGAATGCTCAGATGAATTAAGCCACTGTTTAAGTTTCTTTGTTGTTCCTGTTTCCTGTAGCTACATAACAGCAAGAGAATGGGAGAAGATTCCTCCTCCTTTCCCCTTTGCCAGGTGTCTTTATATGCTAACATATACAGGACTAGGAAGTCCTGATCATGAATAAGTAGTGTAAGCTAAAGTTAGTATGGAAGGAAAGAAAATGCACATCTAAACCAGGCTTTGGAGTATCCAGAGATGCCTTAAAGTAATCTTACAATTCTCTCCTTTTCATTGTAGTATATTACGGAACTCTGAGGGACTTGTTCTTAAGGTTAACATCTTTCAGCCATTTAATTTTGCTGAAAACCCATTTAATGACAAACGCGGCTAACACTTTGGCACAATTCAATCACCTTGATCACAGGTAACATCTCAGATCATCATCAGATGTTCTTTTGTGAATCTACTGAGTTCCTTTACTTATTGTTATATATTTGCTGCTGGAAGTTTCCTGCCCAACTCCTAGGAGTTTTTCTTCACTGCTCCTCTTCTACTTCAGTGCAGGGTGAGCCGAATTAGTTCAAGGTCTTAATCAATGCTTTGGACTAAAGTAGTTTACGCTATATTGACAGAGATAAGGGGAGCTCACCTGGCCCATTCTACCTGTTCTGAGTTTAGGAGACGGTTTGTAAATTCATAAGAAGGATCCTGACTCCTTCTTCCTCCTTTAATGTACTGTAAAATGAATACTTGAAATTAACAACTAGAAAACATTTACTCTGGCATTTTATAGCCCAAAGTAGCCTATTTAAATGTAGAAAATCCAGATCTAATACAAATGTTTTCTCAATTACTGACTTCTAAAACACAAAGTCAGGTTCCTATTATTACAATAATTCACCATATTTACCTGTGAAAGGCAAAAATGTCTCTACAATAAAATACTGTAGCTGTGATTTGCAAACTTACTCATCAACAACTTTTCTTCAAGAAGTGGAAAAAACTGCTTGGCCTCAGCATTTCCTGGTTCACAGATCAGAACTCCAATTTGACAGCATAATATATTACTAACATACATATGATGACAAAAATAAACAGAAAAACAGAAATAAGGCTGTCATTTATGGTTCATGAAAGTGCAATTATACCAATGAAGAATTTTACATACACACGTATCGAAACTGTCCATTCATAACCTGAGGAATGTCAAGCCTATTATTAAAAGCTCTGCTCCCAGGTAGCACCATAATTTTGATAAAGTGACTATGATGCAAAAAATTATTCTCAGTTAATATCATTAATAATTTCAGATGAAACTAAGTATAGAATTAGGATGGGAAAAAGATAAATGACATTTAAGAGTAATAATATCATAAGAATAATAAACACATAAAATCAGATAACAGGTTAAAAATCTGAAAGAAACCCCCAAACAGTAAGACATGAAAAAGCATTAATATTATTTTCCATACCATGTGCATGCATAAACCATAAAGTGAGCAAAACCTATGTAATTACAAAATTTTACATGAAAGAATAATCTCTGTATTTTCCTTAAGAGACAACCTCCCTCCCCCACCTAATCTCTCTTGTTTCTCAGAAGTACCATCTTTCCTCTTACAGTGCTAATAGATACCTAATTGAATTCAGACTATATTAGGATCTTAACTTATACTTAGCTTTGAAGTCTTCTGTATTGATAACATACTCGAATGAGTACTATGTCTGGTATTTGTGTACTTTTCCTCAATTACGCAAGTTGGTCCAAAAAAAGATATTACCTCTGCCATTGCGCCATGATTATGTTTTTAGTTCATTACCAATATAAAAGTGCTGCCACAGGAGTCATTCTCACATTTGCTTTTTCCTTGCTGACATAACAAATTTGTAATAGTATAACGGAAAAAGGCATACATCCAGCAAAAATGTCCAAGAAAGACCCTATCCACAATGGCCTTAATTTGCTGATTAGATATTTTTTTTTCCCTTGGGAGTGGAAGTTGAGATTTAAATCCCTGCAGGCAAAAGGAACTAAATTGGAGTCTGTTGAGATAAAAAATAAAACTTTCACTGACTTCCTCTGTAGAATTTCTTTACACTGGCCAAGTCTTCTTGTCTGGCATATAAAGTTATTGATGCTAGCAGAATTTCAGACTCACCAGCTTCAGAAAACACAAACTTTATTTTGACAGAAGTTATTCTGTAGTGTGTCAGCCATTGGATGTTTGTTCCATGTTAGTCTAGCTAGAGGGCATCCACCACGTACTTATGGAGCTCTGTAATGCACTGGTAAAAGCCAAATGTTTTCTTTTTGTTGCTATATAAAAGACTATTCTCTACAGAGCTATATTCAGGAGATAACGGAACTGAAAAACATGTTTCTTATAGTCTGAAGTATGTTTACAGGCAAATGCATTACAGAGATAAGCACTCATCCCAAGGGTGAATACTTCTCCATAATGCCAGATATAAACAGGTGCCAAGATGATATAGTCAGACCTGAGGAAAAACATTATTTTGCACAACTAAGCTGCACAACTATTGCTCATAACACGTACTACAAAATAACCCATCAAAAGCATCTCATTTGATTAGTCATACCCTAATATATGTATATATATAAACAGTAAAAATGACATAATTTTTCACTTAAGTTATCTGTAATAGCCACAGAAAAATAATACATCAATACGTAATAACCCTACAATAAATATTAATTTTCTACAGAAAAATGAGTTGGTTGAGAAATGAACACACATGTAACACATGTATTCTGAAGGACAAAACAGTAGTTCTAGTCATAATGTGATGCATGAGTAACCTCTCAAAGCTGAAAATCCCTCAGTTATAAAGTACCAGAAAGGAGCAGTCATTTAGCTTGCTACCTTCCTGCTTTCCACACAGCAAAAGAATTTTTATCTTACATTTTAACAAGCCTTCTCCTATTATCCATGCTTTACATGGAATATGATGAATAATGAATTTTTTCTTTGCAATTAATTCCAAGGCAACCCAGATCAAAGTTGGGTTCACTGACAAAAAATAGCTCTAAATTTTAGAACGTGTTTATTTCTGAAGCCATGTCCGGCTAACAGACCCATGCAGCTCAGACCTTGTTTTCTCTGGCTGCCCAAGATGCTGCCTTCCTCCCCTCTGTCTGCACTCACCCTAGGCAATGGCAGAACACGCTGACTGCAGCTGCTTCATCTGTGCCACCAGTCTCTTTGGCAAACCTACTATGTAACAGAAATTCAAGCAGGGATAGAAAATGTATAATTACCTGCACATCCTGCTAAACCTGCAATTAAAGACTATGGTGAAGGTAGCCACAGAAGCCGCTGTGGCAAGATTTCTTGCTCAGCACTGCCATCAATCACCTCCTGTTGACTGACCTCCCAATGACCAGCCATTGAAATATACTGGATACTACCTCAGTTGTTTAGAGGATTTAACACCTATTAAAAAATCAGGGCAAAATCAGACCTATTTTTAATGGATATTTTAGAGATTTGCTTTGCATGGGAGACACCATTGTCCAAATCCAAATCCTGAAGTGCCTTATATTAAAAAGTAATGATTTTCCACATAGGGAAAACAAAATACATTCTCCTCCAAAGTTACAACATTCAATGAAAGTACAGTATTTTTCAGTTTCTACTGAATGAAGTTAGAGAGCATCCAGACTATCATAGCAAAGAAAAGGTTACGATTTGAACTCGAATCCTAAGAAAAAAGTTCTTTTGCATACTTATTTCTCACTTCACATATGTATATAAAATTTATGACAAAGAAAGCTACACTAAAGTTCTCCCCCACACAGCAAGTACCTCTCTGGGGCTGACAGCATCATTCTGTTCTTCAACACACATTAAATGGTGGCAACTGTGGAGATCATTTATTGACACTGCATCCCTCGGCAGTTCCACTAACTTCCTTGAGCTTTGTCATTTACAGCTCACGCGTATTTGCCTTTCCTTTTTTGTGGTTCTTTGAGATCGTCATTGAAAACATTCAAGCAACTGAAAGTGCTCCGGTGTTTGTATACAGCAACTATGTTAAAGCATAAGTAATACTTCTGCTTTTTCAACCATTACATTCCCTCAATAATTTGTCATTTGAGGTCTTAAAAATAGATCAGTATTATCAGTAGCTTCCACAAACACCTAATCACCATCAACATGATTAAATCACACAGTAATTACGTGGTCAGTTATAAGGGTGCTGAAAGCAGTTTTCCAAGAAATAAACCCAGACATAGAAGATTCAAATGGGAACATTCAAGCTACAGCTACAAAGTTTGGAGAGTATTCATCCAGTATCCCACAAGGTTTCCCTTTATTTTTCAAATCCAAACCAGTAACTCTGCAAGAACAATTATAATAGTAGAGGGAGATGACAGAAATTCATTTAAGTACAGTTTAATAACTACCTCAGAGTTTCTGCATAATGGTGCCCACCCCAGAAGCATTTACTGCTTCCAAACGGCACACACCATTTGAATCACCATTTATGTCCACAAAAGGCATTGCCTGAACAGCTAATAATCTCTTTCAGTGCTACATTGAGAGCTGAGCAGAGCTGGAAGCTGATGCTACTTTTGCCTCCTTATGGGAGAAAAAAGTAAGACTGGAGTAAATTTTTTTCCTGGTCACGATCCTGTTGTTGCTTTGTTAAATGTTTAATGTATTTCTTTAACGTGGTACCTGAGCAAACTTCAGTTTGGAAACCCTTGAGCAGTACAAGGTATCAGGGCACATGGATAGAAAGTAAGGAAATGTTACATGTCACAGCTTTAGTAAAGCGCACACATTAAATTATGGGCAAACCATAATTTTTCAGTCTAGTCTGCTTCTCTGGAGTGAATATTTTTTTCAAGATAACCTTCCTGAGAAGTCATACAAATGTAATAAGCAACATTAGGTCTGTAGTCTTAAGGGATATACACATTCCTTGACTGAGTAAACCATTTTAAACTTCACAAAAAGCACAGAGGTAATGAAAAACAAAATCCCATTCTGATGCACTGAAATAATAGGATATCGTGACTTAAAGATTAGAAGTATTAAAAAAGCGTACCAACTGGTTTATTTGGCAAGCCCATAGTTTTCTCTTAACCTTGTAAGAACTTTATTTTTGGTGGTTAAGTTTTTCAAAGCTGTGAAGCCAACATTAGGTTGAACTTTGCATACATCAATGCCCATAATGAAGTTTCTATTGATGTCAGGGCACAGGATCAGCCGTGGAGAGACATTTTCACAGTATTTTTTTAAATTACTGTTTCTAATTATAATGTCCTTATGTATTCTACACAAAATATGTTACACTTATCTATCCATGTTTTTCTATAGGAGTGATAATAAAAACAGTAAAAACAATTATAAGACTAGTCACAGAACATGAAGATGTTGAAGTTCCTATAATGCAGCTTACACAATTTATTTTTATAGTATTTATTTTTTATTTGATTTAAATAACAATGGTGCCAAGTGAACCACGGATTAAAGAGTTCATCCATGTATTTCTAGTCTTTCAAAATTAATTGGATGACAAATGATTGCATTATCGAGCTCTAATTGCTTAAAAAAGCATGTAATAGATCAGCTGCAAAACCAAAGACTTCTTTCTATGGTGCTGCTTGAATTGATTCAACAGCCACTTTTGAAAAGCAAATACAAAACAGCTGTTTCACATTTGGTTAACCTGATGCAAATTTTGTTCCTTATCTCTGAGATTTCTTTAACTTGAAGATAGATGGTGATCTGTTTAGAAGTTCCACTTCAAATATGCACTACCAAACTGCTCAACCCCATGCTTACTTTGATTTTCCTAATTAAGTAACAAGTATTTGAAACGAGCGTTGTTTTAAAAGTTAAAAATTATTTAACAATTTACCTTTTGGTACCCAGATATATTTTTTTTAATTGTGTATATCTGTTTGCTCGCAAAACAGAAACAATAACTTTTAAAACTATTAATTTTCTATTTACCATATGTCATTACTAAATTCCTTATGCTGTGAAATTTTTTTGCAATTTCAATACAAATCCACAGAAAGATACAAGCTGAAACTTTGGCACCATTTCATCATCTATATGGATATTCAGAGCAATACAATTTAAAATATCATCAGTAGAATATCTAAATGAGAAAAGAAACACACCATTGGCATAAAAGAGGCATATATTTAAGTGCTGGAGTAAGCTGATGTTTACAGTCTTGGTCTCTGTCCTTTTTAAACAATTGTGCCTAGTAGAAAATTAAAAGCAAACAAACAAGAAACTTCATAAATATTTTTAACACCAGACTACCAGAATTTTTCCAAATAGACATGCAACATCAAAACAAATTGATTACTTTTTTTTTTTTTTAAACACTATTGGGACAACATGATTTTACCCAGAAACAGTTACTGAAGCAATTTCCTGATGTCAACTCCTAACTCAAAAAAAGAAAACAAACAAACAAAGAAAACCAGCCAGGACTTTACCAGTATTTTCTACAAGCTCATGAGGTGGGCTTCTTCCCTGGGGCCTCCATCTCTAGCAGAAGAAATCCATCCAGCAATGCACTGACGCACATGCTCTCACTCTACCCCATTATGTAAACAACCACAGTACGTACTTACGTCCTATTGAGATCACTGAAACTTAAATGTGTGCTTAAATCAATTTCTCTGTGGATTCCTTAGTAAGCAAACCACATGAATGCTGCTATTATGCTCTTTAACATTTATGAGGCGCGAGAATTTGTAATTATTGTTTCCAATGGCCTTGATTTTTCCACTGTTAGCAAACCACCAGCACAGACTGGTTATGTAGTACTAGTGGATCATCACAACAGAGCAATACAGAACAAATGTAAAATGATTCAAAAAATGTGTCTAATGAACACTCTTCGTTAGAGAAACAAAAAATTAAGCTTCTATGTTATGACTGCCACATATCTTACTCTAGAACCATTTAAAGGTCTTACTTGCTATGTCTTCTTAAAATCACAATTGAGTCTACAATAATTATGTCACACCCCGCATCCACACCTCAGACGAGCAGTTTAAAACTCACCTGGGAGGGAAGGGACAACATACAGCCCTTCCTCGTCCACTGAACTATGGCTGGCATTCAAGGAGAGACAGTAGGAGCAAGAGTGCTCCAGAGAGCTGTAGGCTGCACTGTCCCTCTTCCCATCTGGCAGATCACAACCAGGTAACTAAGCAGGGCTGTGCGACTGTACAATGGGGTTGCTCTTCAGTGCGTTGAGGAGGAACAGCAGTCTCTGGAGTTGTACAATAAAGAGACACACAGAAAGTTATTGTGAATTCAAAATGAAAAAGATTAATTGCACTTTCACAAGTACCTAACCTAAAAAAATCCTCCATCAGAAAAAAAAACAAAAAACAAAAAACCAAAAACACAACACTATTTTTTCCTCAACTGTAACTACAGCGTCAGTTATGCAACTACATAAAATCAAAATACAAAATTTGAATGTAAAAGTTTCAACAAAATTAAAGGAAAAACCCTTAAAATTTGATACATCACAAAAATGATGCCAAGCGCACCAAGTATCCTACTTAACCTACTTTGCCCTTCAGAATGTGCATTTTTTATTATAATTCTAATTTGGTCCACTGGGTGGATTGCTCCTCTTTTATCCACTAGGTTTGGTCAAATCAGGGCAATACAAGAACCACTGATGCATGAAATGATAGGCCAATGTAACCTTGTCATAGAGTAACATCCCTGCAAATCACAGTAAACAAATAAAACAATTCATTTTATATGCAAAGGGTTTTGGCATAAATTTCCAAAACCTAAAGTAGGAACATTTTTACTTCAAATATAATATATTGCTGCATACTACTGTATGAAAAACTGATTTAAATAACTTCTTAACAAACAACAAGGGGAGAAATTTACAAGCAAGTGGTAGCTGTAGCGGCCACTAAAAAATCCCCTTCATCCACCACTGGCTGCAGTAGCCATTAAAAACCCCCCTTCATCCACCACCGGCCATTCCCAGATAAGTATACCTGATTTCTTCTTATGGTCTTTGTACAATGAAGGCTTTGTACAAACTTTTGGCATCAAGATGTGTCTTTGTTTTCTTGTCTGTTACAGATGTCTCTAGAGTAAGTTAACCTAAACATCAGGCACAGTACTTTTAGCACAACTTTTACATGTGACAGATTTGGTGTTGCAATTTGTATTTTTCTTTTTAATTAGTTTATCAGGGCAAAATTAGTATTAGATTGTTAAAGTTTCCACCTATTTAAAAACAGATTTGTCTTTTAGACGATTGATGATCATATAAGAACTTTGTAAGACAAGTATAAAGGTAGTCAAAAACTGAACTACCACCCCAGTAGTCCCATACTAAGACATCATCCTTTAAACTGAATTGGAAATATTAATGTGTGGTTTTATTCTTAAATAAAAAAGAATTTTGTTTTTCTCTGCTGTGCATTGCTATTAATACAAGATCTGTTTTTAAAACTTTCAAAATAAACTACATATATGTTTGTGTGAACACATACATAGACAAAAGGTGGAAAATACAACTTACAAGGTTTGCATTGTGTGCTCACGCTGCTTTTATACAGTGGGAATAAAAGGTAATTTAAAAAAAAAAAAAAGGTATTTCATTCCTACTCTCCTTCCTTTCAGAAAATCAACACTGTTCTTTGTTCGGTTAATTCAGTAACACTAAGCTTTGGAGTAAATGATTTTATTCCAAATTTCTTAGAAACTTGGAGCTCATAATCACTGAAAATAGACAGTGTTATTACAACATACTGAAATATTGCTTGATGCTATCACTTTCACTAACAAGACATTCAATCCAAGAGCCATGCTGACTGTATCTCTCAGCTTTCCATGTGGAAATTTAAAGAACCCAAAACACTGTTTACAAGCACAAAGGTACACACAAGCACAAAGCACATACTTTGATTAATATTCTTTTTGTTAATATGACAGGGGGTAAGCTGAATATGTGTGGAGAATCCAACAGTTCTAATGTTTCCCTGTTGTAAAGCAATGGACGAATAACAAGTATGAAGCTAGCCCGGCATCTTAGAAAGTCTAAAAAATAAAGAAATAAAGGCAAATTAAAAAGTGTTATGTAACTAGAGGTCCTTTAGATCATTTTAAGGACACAAGTCTCACAAATTCAGCAGAACAGAGAAATCGGGATTTTGTGGGCCTGTAGACATCTAAGGCCCAAGATTTTCCATGACTGAGGACTCTTGACTTGTGCACACTCTCCCTCTAACTAAATCAAGCACAAAAAACAACCACAAAGAAACACAATTTAGATATTCTAACCTACACACTGCAGTACCACTAAGACACATCTGCCCAGGGAACTAACTGGACCCTCTTGATCTTAAAAGGTTTGCTGTATGCGACAGCTGTATAGAGGACAAATTATGTCTACTGCTGAGTATGTAACGCATACTGAAATGCTAAGTTTTTTTTTTGTTTTTGTTTTTTTCCTAAAACAATTTAAGGTAACCATAGGGATACTTTTCTTAATTAAAAAGTATTTCGTTTTATAAACAAACATAGAGAAACTATTTTAAACTTAAAGAATTAGTGAATGGAAAAAAATTGTGTTTATTTTAAGTTAGATAATGTTTAAAATATGCATGTAATACACAGCTGCATAGTTTAAAAAGAAAATATAGATCAAAATTATGGTAAAGTCTGAAATATATTGTTTATATTTATACATTTAACAGAGAAAAGAAGCGTTGGAAACAGGTGTTGAAAACATTCCATTTTTCATTTGGGAGATAAGCGGGCACACACACTGCTCTCATGATAGATACCTCAAGTAGGGTACTCCTGTCCGTGCAATTTTTCAGAAAGTGGACATGTCAACTACACAATTTACACAGTAAAACCCGGAGACAGGTCTATGCTACAATGCCATTGTTAACTTTCATCAGGGTCTGTCTGGCCACACAAAAGACAATATATTAATATTCTTAATATTTCTTAAAAACACAAACCAAAAATTCAAAACAAAAATATTAGACACTAAAATATGTCACTTACGCTCTCATATGTTAATAGCAAACACACTTGCCCCTGTTTTAAGAAAGAACTTGGAAATTAGAAACTCTTTACTTATCTGTTCTTTTTATCTGTTATCACAGATAGCTCCTATGAAAATACCATCTGGACTGATCACTTTTGGCATTCCAAAAAACTGAAGAAGAAAAAAAAAATAAACAAGCTTGGTCACCATATCCATTATAAAATCTACTAGAGATATACGAAGGCTCCTATGAACAGAATCAGTCGGTTTTCCTTTAACCTTAGCCTGAAAGGTCCTATGACGCAGTACCCATATGCCAAAAAACACTAATAACATTCGACAAAAAGATCTGGAACTCATCTGGATCAAAAATAAAGCTATTATTTTGTAGTCAGTGCTAAGGATACATAAATTTTCTTAGAGCATACAGATCAGAAACTCAGTAACAAAAAGCAGTATTCCTCAACACGCAGTAGCTGTGCATCCTTGAAAGCAAGAGCTATGTCTCTCTGCTCTCCTTGCCAGCACTGGCATTTGTAAATGTTTTCCCCTTACCACTATCTCACTTTGAAGCAGCCAAAGCAAGCCATATTTCAGTTGCTGGGTTTTGGCCTAACCACGCAGAAGGCACACAGCTGTCAGGAAAGCACAATGTTTTATGTTTGAATTCCACTGAAGGGCCAGGCCCTGCTCCCTTAAAAGTCAGAGAAAGTTTTTCCTTTGACTTAATTAGGAGCAGAAAGAGGTCCCAAGTAGCAAGTTTCTTCAACAGTGTGCCTATTTCAGTGGAATAAAGTGACAGGCAAAAAACAGGCCAGGAGGAAAGAATACCATGCTAGCACCTGAGAAAGTGGCTGAAATTCAGGCTGTATCTCATTGACATCCCAGATGTGGTCCTACTTAATCTTCTGACAACAGATGGCAAATGCCACTGAAACAGCCATGTCAGCCCAGCACAGCACAGGTGCCGAGCTGGTTTCAGTCTGGGGGTCCCTACCGACGCCTGTGCATATGGGCTGCTCCACACACGACAAGGCCTCTCCCACAATGAGCACCTACAGCAGCGCAGGTACGTGTTCAGCCTGCTGCCACAGAGCTGAACCCTTCTCCTGCACCTGGTCCTGAGCTCGAGCAGCTGGCACCACTGCCCTGCGCCTGCTGCTGCTGCACTTGGCTTGCTCCCTGAGGCGTTGCAGGTGCCCTGGAGCCCCGAGCACCCTGCCTCTCTTTGGTGCCCTGCAGCAGGAGACTTTCCAGCTGGCTGATGCCATCTGGCTCTGGTCCACACATTGCAGGGGATGGTTCAGAAGTAGGAATGAGCAGCGCAGGCAGAAGAGGGGGGATTAAAAAGAGCGAGAGAGAGCAGTAACTACTTCAATTGACTTAAGTAGCACAGGCTCTGAATGCTGAACCATGTGTCTTACGACAAGGATCCATCAACTGCAGTGTACAGGAAGCTCACCAGATCTTACGCTGCCTTGGAAATACATATATACACACCTGGAATCATAAAGATGTGTTAGGAAACTTATTCTGAGAGAAACGAAGTATCACAAGGGCTATCCCCTTTCAAACATTAACATCTTAGCTGTTCTCATCTGTTTGTTTCATGCAATAAAGGAACAAGATAAAAGTCAGGACTATCTGCTTGTCAAATCACATTTCATTCTTTTAAATTAAATCAGCTTTCATGTTATACAAGCCTACAAAAAGGTTTTGAAAGCTGTAAACCCATACATTTTAACTGTTTTAACTCCAAAGTCTTCCACTAATGGGGAAAAAAGCTTCAGGCTGCGCGTGCCAGCGGGGGGCGGCAGTGGCACCGCTCAGCCCAGGGACACCCCGTGGAGCGTGACCGTGTGTGGAACCTCAGTCTCGACGCCGATTATTACTATTATTAATTATTATTATTAAGAAGTTTAGAAGGTTAGAAGGCGGATCTGCAAAATGGGTTCCCGCCCGCGGCAAAGAGCCGAAGCTCCCCGGCCGCGGGCAGGCCGCTGACCCTGCCGGCTGCGCCTCAGCGTCACGGGCCGCAAGGAGGAGGCCGGGCCCTGTGGGCAGCGGCCCCGCCCGGCAGCTGCCGCGCTCCCTGAAGGAGGGGAAAGGCATCGCTGAGCGCAATTAAATCCCCTCAGCGCCAGCGAAAACTGAAATCGATGTCAACACAACACGCTCCTTCTCCTCAGCGAGGGTATCAGCCAGGCACACAAACAGCTATCAACAAGCGCTGCGGGCCCGCAGAGCGTAAAGCCGTTCGTAACGGGATGAGACAAATCCGTGAAGGATCAGTGTGTCGCGACTATTGAACGCAACAAGCTACATCCCATTCCAGCTCAGGAAGTTCCCGGAGCACTGCTTCCCAGAAGCCGAGAGGCCGTGCCCAGGGGAATATCTGTTTTAAATATGCCTTGTTTTTAATCCACTTTCCTTAAGCAGCTGTTACTGCAAAGCATGCTCCTAGGTCTGGCTCATGATAGTTACGCATCTCTGTTACATTTGCCTTTTCCCCTGAGAAAACCATTCTGACCTTTTCCATTCCTGCTTGCCGAAGGAAGCTGCGCGTGACAGTACCTCTCCAATGATTATTTATCTGGGTCTCAGGGAGCGTGCAGCTTCCTTAAGGTCATGGCCTGCCCTACCACCACCCAAGAAAAGGCACAGTTCTGAAATTATTTTAAACAGATGCAGCTGGGATATCATTAAGCCTTTCCTGAGAGGATTACCTTGGAGTGGGTAAAATGTTCTGACCCCAGGGGCATGAATCAGAGTACTGCTAAGAACTCAGAAAAAGCTGCATCCTGGTTAGGTAGAGTTAATAAAAATCTAGTCGCTGAGGCCTAAGAGTTGAAGGAGGCAAGATGCGACCCTAATTATGGTGTTTTTTTGCCACAGGCCACAAAAACTTTGGGGGCATTACCTGTGAAGCCAATGTGCCATCTATCTCCAGGCAGATCTTTAGGGCTTACCCTATCTTTTGTGAACCTACTCAGCTGAATGGTTGCTTATTGCAGTTTAGTTTACAGTGATTTCCCAATGACTTATTTTAAATAAAAATATGCTTGATATAAGTAAACGTGTGAGAAAAAGTGTCGCTTTACATGTTAGAATTTTAGAATTCAAAACTTAAAAATCCTTGGTATTAAACATCATTACTGTAGCTCTAGATGTGTCTCACACTAACAGGCTTTAGTGTTACAGATTAGTCGGTTAGGATTTTCTGATCAGCGATTAATAAAGTGTTCCACATTTCGAAAAAAAAAAAAGCGTTCCTTTCTGTCAGCCCAGCTGCTAAAGACAAATATTTTCTTTTTCAAAATTATAATTTTGATACTGGATTGTAATTGATGCATAGGAAACTTTTATACATGGAAAATGAGAACAGAGAATCATGATGGCCACTTAGTTTGCCTCTGACTGATTTAAGACTTCATGGCTTAACCAAAGAGAAGGACATCTCCTGCAGGCAAAAAATCAGATGAGACTATTTTATGCTTTTGATTTACCTTTTTGAATAAATGATGATAGATAAAAGTGATATCACTCTATAAAAAAGTGCTGTGGAATCAGCAGCAAGTCAAGAGGTTTGGTTGCTTTGATTAAGGTTTTTCATGTGGCATTGAGATGGTAGGAACTCAGTCATTTCCGCAGCAAGATTTCATGAGAGAGACTGCTCTTACTGCTTTTGAGATCAAGAGCAATACATTCAGGACATATTAAGGATGGTACATTACATAGTCTATTAGTTTTAAAGGGGTGAGGCATGCCTATAATTGGAGGAAATCTTGGTTGGATCATTTATCTTATTCTATTTTATAAAATGTGCTTTGCCCTATGATGTGCTTTTCTTTTATACATTTTAAACAGGAACTTTTTTTTTTTAATATAAGAACAAATAATTAACACATAATTGGCATATACTCCATAGGTTAAAAACAGTACGGGCTCTGATGTGATTTAATAGCTCAGCCATGGGAGGAGGATGAGGACAGCAGCATCGCTATACTACTGCTCCCCAGAAGGAATTGTGCATTCAGAGGAACAATTTCTTTCCTAGAAGCAATGCATAACTGCAGCAATTCCCTTGAAGGTTAAAGCTCCTTTTGTCAGAGTACCCACTTGGTTCACAGATTTATTTTATTTTATTTTTTTTTGAGAAAACAGACCCACGACCCAGAGCACCCCACCTGCTCCAGGGTGGCTTGTGTCCCTGTAGGGCACACAAGTACAGCAGCTCTTTCTGGACCTTGTGCAGAGAAGGGAAACTCCACATGCCCATACCCTGCTCTGTCTTGCAGATCTGTACAAAACCCACAGGGAATCTAAGCCTGCATCATCATTTTAATTGTTTTTACCAACATCTAAGTTTTGCATCTTTGATAGTGTGTGTATCTTAATTAGGAGTTGTTTCTCAAGTGTATTGAAGAGCAACTGAACAAACCAAATAATTGTATAATTCTAATAACATCATTCCGAGTATTCAAAATATCTAATTGCTGTAGCTTATTAAAACAAGCCTAAACTTACCCTCCTTCTTTCTCTTTCTTGAACATACCAAGTGGCAGAAGTTCTAAAATGTAGATCAGAATCCAAATCTGAGTATTACAGCTGATAACTAACACCTGTTCTGAAATAAGCCTAGGAGGAATTAATGTATTTAATAAAAAGAGAAATGAAGTTCTAATGTACTTCTAATGTATAACGAATGATTTTAATGTAACATACTATTCTGCTTTACTGGGTGTTTAATATTTAATATTCCTATAGCTGATTAAAAGTACGGTTCTAATGAGAGAAAGAGTTGACTGGCAAAACTAGAAGGAAATTCCTACATTTAAATATAAGTGATTTCCATACATTCTAATCTCTGTTTTTAGCTTAGGAAACTTTCTTCATCTTACATGCCATGGTATTTCAAAATAGTGTAACTGCACACAGTGATTTTTGGTGTGACAGGGGAGAGTGCAAAACTCATAAAGGCAGCGCAACTGCTGCATACTGGAACATCCTACAGAGATGCTTGGGGCTGGACCACGAGCTCTTGTGAGCTGTGTGGCAAAATCATGGGGAGTGAATCAGCTAAAGGCTTCTAGAAACTCTTGGTTCTTGTCTCTCCTCTGCATTCAGGGAGCAGAGAAGGGAACTAGGACTCTTTCTTAATGTTGATACTTGCAGCCATAAAATGATTCTATGATTATTATTTTCCTCGCCAGACTCAACACACGATAGAAAATGTAACCCATGCAAAAGAAAGGTTTCCTAGCTGCTTTGTCTTCTGTTGCCTAACTCTCCCGATTAATAGATTAATGAACTTCAGGTCTATGAACCTCTCCCTTCCCTCCCCCCCCCCCCATTTATAACTTTTACAAGCCCTTACCCTGATGAGAGAGGGGAAAAAAAAACAAAAACCAGTCCCCTATAGACTGTCAGGATGCAGAGATCATCTTTACTTCTGTCATTCTTTATATAACCAAAATGTCATGGGGATAGCAGAGTTACAGTTCAAGTGTTCACATGAATTAACTGAGTGGCTCTGGCCAGTTTTAAATAGTGTTTAAATAGTGTTACAGAAAACCTACTTCCCCTAATGAGATTGCTCACAGTTCTGTTCCCTTTCTAACTTAACTATTCAAGCACTGAATATACCCTTGATTCCAGTACTTTGGAAGTAGCTTGTCACTGTCGTCATACAATTTATTCAAGCATTTTATTAAGAAGCTCATACATAGCCTTAGGTCTCACGTGGGCATTTAAGAAGATTTGGTTAATATTTTGGAAAATATAAAAGTGTAATCTTTGCCCGCTTAAAACTATTTCTTTCATTCCTTTTAGAGCAAATGAACAGGAAGAAGTCACACTGAACAGGAAGAAGGAGCCACACTCCTAAAGGATCATGTAATGCTGAGAAGAATAAACCTCCTATATTTGGCTACTAAAGTGAACATGCAATGTTTTGTAACATGCTAAGTACACAGATGTCAAGTGTTTGGCTGGTCTTTGCAGGGATCAGCAAAAGCAAAGCACTACCACTATTCCTGGTCATTCTAGAAAGCAGATTATTTAGATGCAAGTGGGAGAAATGAAGCCATTTCCACACTCCTTTGGGATTTACATGCAGTAGCTGAGAACACCTGACATTCTCAGGCTGTGTTCTCTTTCCTGACTGATCTTGAATGAGGTAATAGTGCGCATTTTCCTTTCTCTTCTTCACATGTGCATCTTACCCTTACGGAGAGCTGTCTAAACTAAGGGGGAAATGTGGCAGTGTGACTGACATCTCCTTTCTGTGCAGATGAGAGATCTGCATGTGCAGATCACAGGCACACCATCTGATCCTGAATAAAGCATGTGGGATATGACCCCAAGTGAAGATATGGGCTTTGGTCTAATAAAATTTCTTTTAACCTGCTTTGTAATTAGAGCCTGTTTTGAAAGTGTGCTCTGTGATGGCTGGTTCATGTTAAAAAGGAAAATGAAAAATGTTTTTGAGTAGTATATAGGTTAATGCTGGAATTTTGTTTAAACAGCTCAGAACTGCTACAAGAACAGGGACTTACAGATAATAGGAATATATCTTTACAGACAGCCCTCCCTTTTAAAAACACACATACGTGCTGTTGTTTCTAATGAAGCTGGTGATATGGATATTTGTAAACAGAAACATTTAACTTATGACACAATAACTTATTTTTGAAAGGAAAAATAATATTCAAATGAGAATCTCATAAATAAAGTGTTCTTATGTGATCACATAATATTCACTTGGAACATCTCTGTCACTGTCATGGTAGAAGTCTGTGATTCACTGACATCAGGATTATTTCAAATGTAAAAAAGATTGCCTTTTATTATGGGTCGGGTTGACAGGAAGGGCAAATTATGACGTTGCCTAAAGTGAGTTACTTGCTCAATTTTGGCATCAATAGCCAGCAGAGACCAGTGAGTGCTGCCCTAGAAAAGAGGGATTAAGATGAGCTAGATGGAGGCTAGGGAGGTTCCCACCTTAAGGCAGATTTTATACCATATTAGACTAGAGAGAACAACTAAATCTAAACCATAAAAGTCTGTGTTCACTTGAGGAGGAGGTAGACCAAGGTTTGACCACATGATGCTACAGGCACAAGTGTGCCAATCATAAGGAAGACAGGAAGAAAAAAAAAAAAAAAACCAATGCAACCTTTAACTGAGACATCTGTGCCCACAGAAGACTACTGTAGATGCAGCTATACAGACAAGACAGCACTTTCGCTGGTACAGCTTCTTTTTTAGTCTGGAGGAGGGGAGAAAAAGGTGCAGGAGAGGAAGGGTTGCTGTAGTGATGCACAAATTATAATGGCTTCTAGTATACAATATTCTTATATTGGTAAACTGCTCCTTGTTAAGACTAAAGGGGATTAGGTATCATGAACCAGATTATGATTTCTTTCGTAGTTCAATTATGTCAAAGGATATATATATATATATAAAGCCTTTGTACCACTAATGGAAAAACTTGAACCTCTGTACAAGGCCTCCGCACTCCTAAAAGGTGCGCTTAAACTGTTCAACAAGTACCGACTCAGATCATACCTCAGTAAAAACTCACTGAATGTTCGGAGTGCCTGGCCACTAGTTTCAGTACTTTTCAGCATGGGATTCACTGTGCAGCCAGCTGCAGAGAAGATGGACCCCTACCACGCACCTGCATGCCCTCGAGTGGATACCTGTAACCTTGCTCAGTGAGCATGCAGGGTTTATACACAACCTCGAGCTAGGCTCCCACTAGAAACACAGCTAAGCAGTAATGTAGTCACCAGACCTGGGCCAGGGACATGCTGGGATCTTGTGTGTACGTAAGTAAATGTCTCCCACAACAAAATTAAGAGATGAGAAAAAAAACAGGATCGATGACCCCCCAGATTAAAGGACAAATCTCACTGTCCATAATCTCCCACTGACTCGTCCCATCACAAGGTCAAAATACAAGCTTTCTTCATTTTTCATGACCCATACTGAAACCTTTATGACTTCAAATCAGTTGAGAATAAATATTAACAAGGAATAAAAACAATAAACTTTGTTAAAAGAGGTTTGAGTTACACACAATTCTGCTGATCATTTGCTACAATCAAGTCTATTCATTCCATCAGCCCAGGGCTTTGGACCCTTCTTCTCTGACCTGCACGTTAACACTTACCTGATGATTGTGAGCCTAGCTGGTTGTCAGAGACTTCCTGGTCCTTGGTGCCTTGCACACTGTTTGAATACAAAGTTACTGAAGATACCTGCTAGGCAATCCTTCTGGAGTAAAGCCTTGCTTTGAAGTTCAGTAGTCTCAAAGATAGATTAGGGAGCTTGTGTAGTAAGTATTTTAATAGGTTTGGCAGGAAATTCTAAGAGATCTTTGAGTTGACTCCATCATGTGCCAGAGTGGCAGACCACACATCTTTACCAAAGAATTCACAAGAATCTCATAAAACGTATAAATAGTTGGAAAAAAACGAAAACAAAAAAAGAGATTCTATAATGAACCATAAGATCTGAAATTAGGCTAGGCATTATACTTTTGTTTATCGTCACTCAGTACAGGGATAAGCTGACAAGATCTGTGAAATCTAACAAGGCTAATTTAGAAGTGCCTAGATGTTGTGCAACTACTCGAATTGAGCAATGTATTTACCCTATTTATGAAGTCGAGTAGTCTGTCAAAATGCTTGAAATATCACTGAACAGTAGAATGGGTATTTTGTCTGATATAAAAAACGCAAGAGACCAGCATTTTATACTCCCTATTTCTTCAGTATTCAAGGCTAATATTAGATAGGTGAGAATTTGCAAGTTAAAATCATTAATTTGTAGTTACTTTAAAACTTAATGCAATCCCTTAAAATCTGCAAATAATTTAATGTTTTCAAAAAGTTACATCTGTAATTTAGTATGAAAAGAATAATCACTGTGACAGATTTAGGAATGTAGTCTGAAAAAAATGCTGCATCAGAATGATATTGAGTAAAGACAGAATTTTACAATAGGAAATAAAGAAAGCTGCAAAGATATGGTAACTGGATAAAGAAATATAGAAACTTATAGGAGAGGATTCATTCAGAACAATGTAAAAAATGGTCTAAGATAACTTAGAACACTGGCCTGTATTCTGATACTGATTTTATGACCAGTTTCCCATTAAAGTAGAATTCTCAATATTGTAACTAGAAGATCAAGGGTTATTTTTTCAGCAAAAGCCAGTAGTTTTGATACACATTTTAACATCAAAGGATTGAAAAGAAAATCCTTTACCTTTCTTTAAACAAAAGCATCAACACCATGTTCTGTCATTTTTACTTACCTTAAGAAAGATGCATCTTTCTTTTTACTTTATCTTCTGATGTACCTAGAAAGCAAATTTTTAGTAACTAAATTTTTATCCTGCATTTTTTGTAATAGTAGTTGAGGCACTATGAAATACAATGTTATACATTTGTGGGATTACCCCCTGTGAAAACCTGGTTAGTCAGGACTAAAAGTTGAATCTTGCAACCCTGTCTCAGGTGAAAGTCATATTCACATCAACATGAAAAGTCTGTTGTGATGAAACTCAAATTAGGGTCACATGATTTGGTCCTTAACTAAAAATAATGTGATGAACAATATGTTAAAAACTTATCTGAAGAACTTTTTTTTTTTTTAAATATTCTCAACTTAACAGTTTGCCTAAGTATGAAAGTCACTTTTCAACACAGAAAACATCCCAAATCTCAAGTTTTAAAACTATATTGTGACTTTTTTTTTTGGTTGAGATTAATTAACTTGAATTAACTATGAGATGAATTAGTTTATTTGATGTGTCTATTATACCAATGACATTTAAGATTTAAAATTCAGAACTGAATTGACCTTGAACAGCATATGTACTCAAAATGTGTAATTAAAAAGAATATTAATCATTTAATTTTATAAAATGAACAGCTGTTCTAGTTGATTGGAAACAGCTAAAAGTGTAAAATGTATTTTGTGAGTGCAAAATTAAAAGTTAATTTTATTATAGAGTGCAATTTGCCAACTAGAAATAAATTCTTGAGATGTAAGCAATATATTTTTGTAACGCTCTACCCATATATCAGAAAGGTCACATGTATATTTAAATGCCATATTACTATAAAAGTTTAACGATTTCAATTGAAAAGCTATCATATGATTTAGCTATTTAGAGATGAATATGAAACAGCTATGATTGATATGCCCTCTTTTTCCAATGAACTATTTAAAAGCTTTAGTAAAATAATGTTTTATTAAATATAAACTGTTACTTTTACTTACCTTGTGTCGTGGATGCCTAATTCTCTGTTTTTCCATGGCTTTTTTTTTTTAAACTGTTCTCACAGATTAAGATTTTAATTAGCATTTGACATCATGGATTTTCAATTAAATGCATCTCTCATGACAGATATTTAACTAATTTTGATTGTACATATTTTTAACCTGTGCGCTTTCATGCTTTAAATGCAGATATTATACAGACATTATACAAGGTGCAAAGGCTACAACATCAGCATGATATACATATATATATTTAGTCATTTACCACCCTCACTCCCAACATGGTGCTGGCACTATAGCCTGGGATATAGTTACTGGTTAAAGCCTAAAGTGTGGGCCTGCAAGTAACTGAGTGAGTGGTAAAGCCGTCAGTGTTTCAGTACAAGTTCTGTCTTGAGAACTGAGTAAGAACCCAAAAGATTCTGGCTAGACCAGTCAACACAGATGCTGGGTATATTCAGTTTGTCATCTAACTGGAGCAAAATCTTTCCATAATGGCCCAGCTTACAAATCACGATAATTATTTGGCTATTTTCTGCCAGTTACATCTGCTCTACCAGAGCTGTTCCCTAGCTCTTACTCAGGCTAAACTTCTGCCAAAACGCAGCCCATACATTGTTTCACCTTACGTTAATACTTGCTCTTGATCTTGGCACTTAGCAGGGAAAGGCCATTCTCCTGTGGCAACATCCAAATATATTATTCTATCCTGTAAGTGGATCTTTCATACTCTGGGATACTTTCATTTTCCCCTCTCCTGTGATCAACAAAAACACTTTCCATTACTGTTCATTTTAGGTAGGTCTGATCTGTACATAGAACTGAAAGGCTATTTAGTGAAACAAACTATTTCTAAAGCAGTTTTGAATTCTGTAATGTTACATTCTTAATGTAACTTAATCTAAAAGAAAGGAAGGAGGTTGCCCCTGATTGCCCGGAAACATCTTAAAAAGCAGAAACATTATGCTATTCTAGATGACATATTTAAGCGTCTGTTGTAAATGGGATGCATTGTTGTCTCAACGACTTTTTAAAGTGAGAACTTCTGGATTGGGTTAGTTATTGCCTCCGTTGCTGGTGCTCCTTCTGTACCACTAATTCACTATCGTATCCTTCAACAAGCTTCTAGAGACTAAATCTCTGGCAAAAGAGTGCTAACCAGTGATGCCAAAGGTATTTTGCTCAATGCTTTCTATCACAGGACAGCTTACAGAAGGTTCTGTAGTAGCAAAGCAAGCAACTGATTGTTTTTTAATTAAGTTATTTGACCCTAAGAATTTGGTGTGAGAAATTAATTCAGAATGATAAACACTAAAATATTGTTGAATAGCTGTACCGTGGTAACTGTCCATTAACTTCTCATTATTTTAGATGTGAGAGCTCTACTGCTATTGTCTCATCTCATTATTTCCTGAGAGAATATATTCTTTCCAGTATTTAAAACACATACACACACATCGGTTTTACACATTCTACTGCGACGAACATTTATCAAGTTGCTGTTTCTCTTGATTCTGAATTCCGCGGCCAAGGGGATCTCTGTAATTACGGCTGTGCCAAAGCTTGTTTGACAACTGCCACCAGAGGAACCCATCTGCGGCAGTCTGGCTCCAGCTTAGTCCGAGCGAAGTTTCGGGCAGCTCTTCTTGTTTGTCTGTCTCATTAGGCAACCAGAGAATAGAGCTGACTTAGTGAAAATATAAGGCGAAAAAGCATATTCTCTATGTTTAAAAGCTAGATTTAGCAAATGATTGATCAGGTTCCTCATCGGTTTGTTTTATACAATTTTCAGTCAGAAAAAGAAATAGGGAACTCGCTACAGAAAAATACCCATTATTTTCAAATAACTTCGCCAACGTTAATGTAAACCTAAACTGACACGATGCCTAATGACACACAGGAAACCCTAAAAGCTCTGACTACCAAGTACTTTGGAACATAGCTTTGGGCCGAGCACCTTCCCCTTAGCAGCAGAGTGGCCGCCATTTCGGCACACGGGGAGGAGGGCGGGCATTTTACCCTTAAACTCCGCAGGTCTGCCCACAGGTATGATACTGAAGGCACGTTTTGGCAGTGCTGCGCCGCAGACATCGTCGGGAAGGGAAGGGAAGGGAAGGGAAGGGAAGGGAAGGGAAGGGAAGGGAAGGGAAGGGAAGGGAAGGGAAGGGAAGGCTGGCTCCGGCCCTGCGGCCTGGCCCCCGAGGCGGGTGTCCCTGCCTGCCTACCTCTGCTCACAGCCAGAGCCCGGCCCGCAGCACGGGCCCGCACAGTGACTCCCAGCGGCGACTCCACGTGCTCTCCCTTTGCGCTCACGGCTCCACGTGTAGGGAAAAAAAATAAATAAATAGAGCTCGGGCTGGCCGCGGGAGCTCCCGGAGGTGTTTCCCTGGAGCGGCTGCCGGGCGCCTCCCCCGTCACGGGGCGCTGCGCTCCGCCAGGGGCACGGCCCGGCCCGGCCCGGTCCCCCCGCGCCTCAGCGGGGAGCCCCGGGGCGATCAAACGACGGCGACTCGGCGGGACGTCCCCAGCGCGGCCCCAGTGTTAACGTATTTATTGTTTTCACGCTGCAATCGCGGGTCGCTTTACAGAAACATCTCATGCTGGGGCCCCGCACGGAGCCGAGGAGGAGGAGGAGGGAAGGAACACTCGTGTCCGAACAGAACCGTTAAATAACCTGTACACCAAACGCCAGTCTTTCCCCTGAAAGCACCGAGGGCCGGGCCCCGGGCTGGCCGCCCCGCTCCCGCCCCAACAGCCGCGCCCCGGGCGGCAACGGGGGGAGGCAGCGCCCGGACCGGCACCGGCACCGGGACCGGCACCGGGGCCCCGCGGCTCCTCCCGGCGCCGTCCGCGGCCGGGCTCCCGCTCGCCGGGCCCGCCGCCAGTCCCGCCGCCGGCCGCCCCCTGCCCCGGCTCCCTGCCCCCGGGTCCCTGCCCCGCGCGGCGGTCACAGGTCGCGGCCGTCCTCCCGCTTGACGCCGTCCGCCGCCGCCTTCAGCTTCTTGTTCTGGTGGGTCTTGACGTGCTTGGCCAGGTGGTCGCTGCGCATGAAGCGCTTCCCGCACTCGGGGCAGACGAAGCGCTTCTCGCCCGTGTGAGTCCGCAGGTGCCGCTGCAGCTCGTCGGAGCGGGTGAAGCTCTTGCCGCAGAAGAGCCAGTTGCAGACGAAGGGCCGCTCGCCCGTGTGCCAGCGCAGGTGCGCCTTCAGGTGCGACGTCTTGCCGTACACCTTGCCGCAGCCGGGGATGTGGCAGATGTGCTGCTTCTTCTTGCCCGGCTCCGCCTCCGGGGCGCTGCCCGCGGCCGACTGGCAGTTGGGGCAGCGGCAGCGGCGGCACCTCCTGGCCGTGGCCGCCAGGGGAGACTTGGTCTGCAGCAGGGCGGCGATCTGCGTCTGGTACTGGGCGAAGTCCGAGTGGCCCAGCACCAGGCTCCGCGGCAGCGCGGCGGCGGCGGCGGGGAAGCGGTGGCCGCAGCCGGCCGGGGCGCCGGGCTGCTGGATGCTCCACCAGGGGATGTCCTCGGGCGGCGGGTTGGGCGAGAGCTGCCGGCAGGGCTGCGCCGGCGGCAGCAGGTTGGAGTAGCCGGGCGGCAGGGCGGCCTGGGCGGCGTACGGGACGTAGGCGGGGGGGCAGCTGGCCGGCAGGGCGGCCATGGAGGAGGGCAGCATCTTGACGGGGGAGAACTCGTAGGGGTAGGAGGGGTCCGCCGGGGGGGTGAGGGGCAGCTCGTGCGCCCCCCCGAAGGAGGGCTGCAGGTGGTTCTTCTGCGGGGTCAGCCCCAGGCTGGGGTGCGGCGGCGGCAGCCCCCCGGGGGAGTGCGCGGGCATCTCGCCGCTCCACGGGTGGAAGATCCTGGAGGGGGATCCCAGCGTCGGGTCGTAGGAGACCTGCAGGAAATCCGAGGGCGGCGCGCCCGGCTGTCCGATGCGGCTACAGGTGGCGGCCAGAAGAGCCAGCGGCGAGTGCTTGGCCAAGTCCGGGGAGGCGCTGGGGGTGCGGTCCTGCGCGGAGCGGGAGGCAGGGGGGGAGAGGAGCGCGTTACTCGCCGCCGCCGGCCCCGCGGGAAACTTTCTGCGCCCCCGCCCGCCTGCGCGCTCCCGTGAAGCCCCGCCGCTCCCCGCATCGGCGGCAAACTTTCCGAAGGCACCGCACGCCGAGCCGCCGGGACCGGACCGGCTCCGGCACCGGCGCCCCCCGCCCCGGGGCCGCCCGCACCGCGCTCCCGCCCGCGGCCAGCGCCGCTGCCCCCGCGCCTGCCCCGGGGGCTGCCCCCGCCCCGCACCCCCCGCCCCGGGGCGCTGCCTGGGGCCGGCGCCGTGCTCCCCGCGGCCCTGCCCGCCGCCCCCGGCCCGCCCGGCCGAAGGAGCCCCGGGAGGGAGGCGCCCGGAGCCGCGGGTACTGACCTGGAGGAAAGCCTGGAGGGAGTCGTTCCGGAGGACGGCCACCGCGGCCATGGCTACTGCGCCCGGGGCGAGGGGACGGCGCCGGGGCACTGCCGAGGCATGGAGACGCCGCGGGGAAGGCGAGGAGCTGCCCGCTTCGCTTCGCTTCCCCTCCGCTCCCGCTCCGCTCCCCTCGCCTCCGTGCCTGTGCCACCCCCCCGCGCCGCGCGATCTCCGCGGCCCGTCTGCCTGCACCAGGATCACCTCCAAGAATTTGATAAGGACTTTGCTGGGCCGCCAGCCAGTCAGAGGGAAGATTTATGGCTTTGAAGTTTGCCGCTACCCAATCATCAAAGAATAGCGGCTCTTTCAGAAGCGAAAGCAAATCCTTTGAATCCACAAAGCTCCTATGGTGTGTTTGTTGGTCTGGATAAAAGAACTGATTATTAGGGGGGATGGGAAGGGAGGAGATAAAGGCGGGACAATTAATGAAGTAATCACTATGTGGGAAATGTATATACACAAATAATTGGATTTTCTTGATCAAAGGACCCCTTACCGCCTGGAGACCCTCGCACTGGATGTGCAAGACACTGGATCCCCCCCCCCCCTTCGCGGTGATTTTTTTTTTTTTTCTCCTAAGGATTTGTGGCAGAGCCCTAAAGTGGCGACGTGGCTTTGTTATCGCCCGAGAAATCTGCCTCCGGATTCCGCTGCCGGTGTTTGACGGCCGCAAGTAACAGCAGCGGCCCGGCGAGTTCACCTGACGGGGCCGCTGGGTCCCGCTGTGGAACTGCCCGGCAGCGGGCGGCAGCGGCTCCCCCCGCGCCCCGCGGCCGCAGGGACGTGTCCCCGCCGTGACTGCGCCGCGCCGAGCCCCCGCCGCGGCTCCGGTCCCCCCGCGCTCAGCCCGCGCTGCCGGGACCCCCCCGGCTGGCAGGGGGCCGCGGGGGGAGCGCCGAGCCGGGGCTCGGCAAAAGGACGGCGGGGGCGCATCGGCTGTGGGAACCGCGACGGACAGACAGGCAGACAGACAGAGCGAGCGAGCAGCCGAGAAGCGGCGCGGAAAAGTTTCCTCTTCCCTAGCGGGTGGCACAGGCGCGATTCCCTCGCACGAGGAGAGGCGGCCGGGCCGGCTGCTGCTGGCGGCGGGGCAGGGGGGCGGCAGGCGACCCCCCCAGCCAGCCCCGGCCTGCCCCCCCTCCCCGCCCGGCCCCAGCCGCGAACCCCGCTGGGCTCCAGGGCCCCGCTCCGCCGCCTTTCGGGTCCCCACGCGATGTACCCGTGCGGGGGGGATGGAGGGCGGCCCCCCGGCCATCTCCCCCCCCCCCCGGCCCGGCCCCGCGCCCCGCTCCCCACCCGCTCCGAGGCCGTGGCGAAGGCGCGGGGCGGCCGGGCCGGGGGGGCCCTCGGAGCTGCGCGCCCAGGTAAGGCGATGCCGCCCGCGGCCGTCGGGTTCAATTGTATTCACACCGCCGCGGGAGTCCCGCTAAGCGCCAGCACGCAGAGATCGTTATCTGCCCTTCCTGTGGGAACAATGGCTGTCCGCTCAAAGACTTGCAAGAGGCGCAGGGCTGGCCTCAGAGCGCGCCCTTTGAAGGGATCACAGCGCCCGGTCCTCTCCACGGCTCCGCCTCGAGGCCCGGCGAGAAGCGAAAGCTCGGCCCGTGCGGCACGGCCCCGGCCCCGGCCCCGGCCCCGAGGCGGGCCGCCAGCCTCTTGGCCACCACCGGCGTAACCCCCCGGGACCACGAAAAGGAAACGAAAGGAGCGTCAGTAGGTAGTGCAGGAGCCCCCCCAGCCTTTAACCTACATTATTTCCCCGGATATCTCGGTTAACCAAAATGGTTTGCCATGTTACAAAAGAGTTAGTGGAAAGTTGGGCAAGTTTCTATGCAGATGCCTTACTACGGATGCCATAAATCTGCATCCAAGAAAGTACATTACTTAAAAATCGAGAATAATTTCTCATTTCTGGAAGAAACCAATGGGCTGAATAATGAAACGTTGCAGTCATAATTTTCTGTACAAATAATTAGTGTTCAAACTCGGAGCATTTCAGTCTCTCTGAAATGTATTCTTAATGAAGTGATGTTCAGAGCTGTCATTAAAAATGCAGGGCTGGAAGATCAAAGTACAATATTTATTTTAGAAATTTGTTTCAGTTATCAGGAGATACAGGTATCAAGGCCAAATGTCAATTCAGTTACACAGAGCTCTGTTTCCCCGAGAAAGGGGCTGCCTCTCCATCCCAGCGTAAGGCAGGGAGGCACCGGGCTGGGGAGCCAGGCCGCAGAGCTCCTGGGCAAGGGGCGGCTTGGAGAGGGCAGAGCGGGGAGCCCCTGCTTTGCCCCCAGGCAAAGGGGTGCCCGATGGCCTCCAGGCATCCCACAGAGCTGTGCCCCTGCCTTGCCCCGTCCCTGAGCCTCCTGCAGGCTGGGGGTCCAAGAGGCCTCGGTCCCCCTGTTCTGGCTCAGCTGCCCATGACGGGTGGCGGGGGGCCGATCCCCCTCACGGAAACAGCCCTGCAGCCATGGGGCCAGAGCGGCACAGGCCGCGCTGGGTTAGACAGCAATGGGTGACTTAAAAGCAGTGGATAAAAAAAGTGAGGCAGGCGTCTTCAAAATCGGGCTTTATCAAATTCAGGAGTCCCAGTGTGACTGACTGACCATGCGGGTCTCTTTGGAGCCTGGCTCAAATGCAGGTAGCAGAGAAAGTGATACTTAGAACAACAGCTGCTGGGCTGCCAGGGCCCCCACATCTCTGCTGTGCCTCTGCCTCCTGGGCCCAGAGCACCCCACCCCTGGGCCTTCGCCTGCTCCTGGCCCAGAGCCTGCCCTGGGGACGGCTCCGCTGCTGCAGCCTCCTGCCAGCACCCCCCGGCAGCTCCTCCCTGACACCTCCAGCCCCCCGCAGTCCCCTCCCATGGGCCCCTGGTCCCACAGCTTGGCCAGGGCAGAGCACAGCCACGAACGACCCTGGGGAGTCTGGATGGGCTCTGGCCACCTGCCTGCCCAGCTTGGGAATCCGGGGCTGCCTCAAACGAAACACTTGTTCTTTAGCAATTGTGACAAAGAATCAGAAACGAGAGCATTTTTAAGGGAACAGCTGCATTAACACTCAGCCAAGCCTCCCAGTCAAGTCTTCCATGAGAGCATGCAGGCTTTAAACCCGAACAGGCTTTAAATAAGCCTGCTCCAGAAGCCAGTGTCTGCACACCATCCCTCATTCAGACTGCGACTGTCTGGCTTAAAACTGTCCTAAAAGAAACCATCTATCCACAACAGCATGAAGTTTCACCAGAAGTCAGGTAAATTAACCCATCTATGTAGCTCCAAGCATATATGGATATGTTGCCAAAAGTTATGACTTACGTGCCGTTAATATTATTATTTACTTCAGCACGTTGTCATTTTTATGCTAAGCGACATGATTGGCGTAGCAGGAGGAGCCACCAGACCGTATGTTTACCATGCTAGTGTATATGGCCTGTTTACTGGCTTCACATTACCAACAAACAGCTTTAACAAAATTATATCTCCAAAGTTTTAACACTTTCATTTGAACCTCAGTAGGAGATGAAAATAAAAGAAAGATTAAAAACTGCTATGGCATCTTCTGTGTTTCTGTGCATGAACGAAAACCACAAAACCCTAGACACAATCAACACAAGCAGAGACATATTTAGGATTTAAAGACTTGCCTCGACATTTCCCAGTCTAGGTGTGGATTTCACAAAGATTAATAGAGGATTTCCCAAACCTCTGAAAGCTGAGCTACCCTCTAAGAGAAGTAGAACGAATTCTATGCATCACTACAGTTTTACTGCCTGCTGTTAAAAGTTTAAATATCTTAATGCATTCATCTCCTGCTCCTTCCTTGGCTGGCCCTTGGTGACTCCTCCTCCTGCCTTAAGGAACATCGGTGAACATTTCTGGATATGAATCCTCCCCTTGCTGCCATACTTTATAAGGGAGTCGGACTCTTAACTATATCAATACTGCAAGTGTTATTATTGGCTCCAGCTGGAATGCCTGGGACACCTTTCAGTTCAAAATGATCATTTCCAACCCTCTGGAAATGCCTTTCTGCCTCTGACATACACGGCTGCATTTTCTGCACCACACTAATAGCTAGATATGGACTTTTATAAAATGGAAAGCAAGCCAAGACTCTGGTGAGCAGCTGAAAAGGATCTGCTGTGTCCACCCTCCTTGTCCTCTCATTTTGGGAAACATTAGGTAAAAAAAAAGCCTGTGTATTTTTGGTCAAATGCATTTGTCTGGGGAAAACTGGATGGAAGCCTTTTATTTTATGAGTACAGATACGTATAGCCACTATTTTATTACACTGCGATTGCTCACTGTGCAATGAAAAGGTAATTAAACTTGTCTCTTTTTAACTACCAAGAGCGTACTGTCTAAAACCTGGGTCTCATTGTAATTAATTTTAGTTACTTAGTATATTTATTGATGAATTAAACAGCTGCTTGTCTCTCTACTGTGTTAAAACCATGAACAGCACAAAGTTTAGATGGAAAGATCATTGTTCAGCCTACACTTTAGCACTGGATGATCATATGGCTGCCACATTGTTATCGATTTGGCTGAACGGATTAATCCAGCATTGTAAAAATACACCTGTTACTTAATGAACTTGTGTTGTAATTTCAGAACATTTTGGTATAGAAAAGATAAGTATTTTCTAATGGCAATATTTTTCAACATTTGAAGAATCACTTCTGAAATAACCTATTCTTCAAGGACTACTGCACGAGAGTGTTTAACAGCTCCATAATCTTTCTTACAAAGTGCAAGTGCTCTACGCAAAGTCTTCAACAACTCTACTTTAGCTGGGGAAAAGAATAGAAAAAGAGAGGAGAAAAAAGCCTGGTACTAGGACTGTGAGGGTCAGACAGGGACACAGACATGGGGCATGCTTATGAGATTGAAGTTGTGTTGGGAAAGAGGTACTGTCAAGGGAAATCAACTAAATACCCTCTCTATAATGTTTTAAGGTATCTTATTCCAGTAATACATACATGTTAGTGAAAGGCAGTCAATGCTCCTCATGCCTATTAATTACAACATAGCTAAGTGCCCCCCAACAGGGGAAGAGTTTGTGAGAACAATCTAGAAAAGCCAAACTCCTGAAGTATTCCCAGTGCTGTTAGAGCCAGAGTCACTTCTGAAAGCAAAGGGCAGGCACCAAGCTGCCAGCACCTGCAGCCTGCAGGTAGGCAGCAGCCAGCGTGTCCCAAACCCGGCCACCAACGCATGCTGGGGCTCAGGAGGCAGCACCACAGCCATCAAGTGGCCTCCACATGCAGCCAGTGGCACGGATTCGTAATACAAAGATGTAGGCAATTGCTGCCATTTGGCTGGCCAGGAAGAGAGGATTTAAAACCCACTACCCCACTAGTCCTCTGGGCTGCCACAACAGGCCCAGGATCCCAAGGAAGTCTGACAAAAGCTTCAGTTAGAAAGCTGAAATAACTTCTGTCTCCTTAGCTGGACATAAAGACTTTATTAAAAATAAAAATAACCTGCTCTGGCAGACTGACAGAAAGGTCTTTTCAGAAACGCAGTGCATGGTTTGTTTCTGTCATGTCATACTTTGATGCTTTAGTGATGCAGGGTAATACTTATGTAACAGTATATATAGGTAAGCGAGTAAATGATATGACCTATTCAAATTTAAATTTACAAATAAATAAACAAATATATCATCAGTAAAATGATTGCAAATGTATACAACACTTGTATTATGCTTTCCATCCTCACAGAGCTATACAAATACAAAGTCATTCTCACCATAGTCTCACGCAGCAGGGACAGCTTCCATCCCCGTCTTTACGAAGGCAACATCCGTGGCCATGCACACAACTGCTCCAGGCTTGGAAAGCAGAGTCCCTTGCCTCACTCTTCCATGGAGATTACCAGACTGCTTTTTACCAAACACTTAAACAAATCACTCCAGCTCTGCTCAAAACTCAGAACCACAAAGCAAAGCAGCAACAACGAGGGAGCACTGGCCGAGGCACATCCCTCCTGCTGGCTGGCTAGTCATGCCAAACCAAAGCAAACAATCCTAATCTGGGAATAAATCACATTTCACTTCACTCTTCAATAAGCCCCTCTCACTCAGGGCCAAACAGCTTGACCAGCTGTTTGAGCACCCAGGACAAGACGAGGAAAAAGGATGTTCCTCTCAAAGACAAGGCTGTCAGCACGGCCAGGACTGCTGGTCCAGTCTAATGAATGGCAACATTTTTCTCACACTTCTAAAAGCTCTGAGGTGCAGGGCAAGAAGAAATTACTTTCAAAGTGGTATGCCACCAGGCTTGTCTCCCTCAGTAAATCTCACATCCCTGTTTTTCATACTCCATGCAGGAAGCCCCCATACTCCAGTAGTATTGAGCAGAGTGTCACATATTATATCAGAGAGACAGGTCTGTGGTGAAGGACAGTTAATGCAGTAAAATGGGAATGCATTCTTAATCTAAATTACCTATTTCTTAGTCTAAATTACCTAGTTCTTACGCTGGGAAATGAGACGGAGAGAGACTATGGTGCTGCACTGCTGGGACTCCAATACCCAAATGGTACAGCTCCATCACACAAGCCACTTTTAAACCCAAGTAATTGGATTCAGGAGAAACCTATGAGTGACCATCACTGACTGCTTCTCAGGAGGCCACAGGAAACCAAAAGGGACCATTTTCCACATTTTTCATCTTAAAATAAGAAAGTCTGGAGGAAAAAAACCCAACAAGTGCAATTTCTTCAGTCTCATCAGATTAACATTATAAAATGCTGTGATCCTCATCAATGCACCAGAGTACGGGGTTGAACAATCATGTTCTTCTCCTGTCAAAATTGTTACAGAAGTTAGTAGAATAGCTGCCCATAAAAACTGAACCGGGCTCCTGATTTGCTACATTTTTCACTTCCACTGCTACACACACAAAGTATACTTGGCACATGGAGTGATTCAGAAAGAAGCTATTCTACAGTGCCAATGATTCTCTTTAATGAGATATAGCTATCAGTTGATTTATGAATTTCTCCTGCCTGTTCTCATTTACTTGGCTCTAAATTAAGGATAAGATCATTTGCATTCTAGAAGTAAAACAGTGTTTATAAGAGAACAGAGTAATCAAAATCCCTCTTAAATCAAGATTTAGAAATACACACGGAGAGGTTAGAAGTAGTTCTCCCCAGCCTCCCTGAAAAGGATAAAAAATAGTTCTAGCAATATGCATAGCCTTATCCATTAAACTCTCCAGCAAAGGCTCAAGAAAAAGCATTGCACTTCCAATTTTATCTAGTTTTCCATATTAGTATAGCATTACCTTATCTCAGGAATTTAATGTAAGAAGAGACAAAAGGAACCTTCTGCCTCAGCTTTCTGATACCCCGATGACCTCCTCCTGGGAGATTCTACGCTCTCTGTTAATTTAGATACCATATGCCTCATTGGTCATCAATTCAGTTGCTGCTCTCTATTTTATAGCCCTCGCAGGGATTTTGATCACATTGTCTATAAAACTAATCACTTCCTCTGTTTACTGTTGCTCCACCAGTCAGGCACGCCTCAGCTGATCAGTATTTTCTTATCCTTACTTACAAATAGCATGATTTTGTTACCTTTGTTCTTTCCTTTGGTATATGCTTCACTACTGTTTATTTGCTACTTGCACTGCTTTAAGTAAAGCATCAAAAACTGGAAAGCACTTGAGGAGGGACGCAGGAAACAGAAAACACAGCTACACAGACCCTGAACCAACACTGATGCATGGAGCCAGGAGGGAGCAGCCTGGAGACCAGGACTTTCTTGTTACATTACAGCCCAACTTTATCTGCTGACATTCCTGCAGCCCCTTGGTTGGCCAGGGTCTCAGCTCTTGTTTGTGTGTGTTACAGGGTGGTTATGTTTGATCTCCTTTTCCTGTGCACGCCAGCACTTTGGGAGGGGGCAGAGGCAAAAGGCTATCACTTTAGGTGGGGAGGCAGAAAAGGTAACCTCAGAGCATGCACCACTTCAGTGCTGAGACTGGCTGGAGAAGCTAACAAGGAGCATGGCCTCACGTATGCTGAAGCTGGGGTCACTGCTAATGAGAATACCAAGACGAATGACTGGAATGCTCTGAATGATAGATTGAAGCTGTTTTCATCTCTGTGGGGTGTTCTTTTTTGGCTAAAATAACATTTCACTCAGAAGTCCCTACAAAGGCATATACAGCTTCTTACACTTAACCCATTTACGCATACTCAACGGATAGGGGATGGAACAATAGATAAGGGGTGGGAACTTTTGTCTCCACTTTCCTGTTCTCACCTGCCACCAAACAGTAGCACAAGTATTTTTCATAGCCCACCTTTCTTCATCTTTGTGTTAGTCAGCCAAGCTTACCAGGGACAGGGTATGTCACCCAGCTGTGTTGTGGGGACAGGGAGGAGTATGAAAGTAATGGGCACAATTCAGGACATTTTTCTGTATCACAGGAGTGCAGCTGGGGAGGTGGGGGAAAATATGGCAATTGGATCAGTGACCAAAATCTTGGTACAGACCTGAGTAAGAAGAGGGTCAAATTGTGCAGCAAGTGTTTTGGGAGGAGCTTTAGTCAGTGTGTCGGTGGTACTTGTCACTGCAGTCCTAAGCACATTTATCTTCACAACTCCTCTATAAAGCAGTAGAATGCTGTCATTCTGTTCCTACTAAAGGAAACAACAGGAGACAACACCCCTTGTCCCACACCACATACTGATCTTACTGAAGAGCAAAGAGTTGAACTGAGTAGCCCAACTGAGAAGCAGAGGCACATATCGTGGGACCGTATTGTTAAGATGTCCCACCTCATTCCCCTTCCAAAATCCACACTCTTTTATAAATCCCTTCCATCCCACAATTTCATGTCAGTCTCTCCTAACACTTGTACACTCTCTCAGCAACTTGGAATTATAAGCAGATATCAATCTTTCTGTGGGAAAGATAGCTGAGGAGTAGAGACCAGATAAGAAACATGCAGCCTATGCAAGCACAGTGATAAGCCAACATGCCCACAACACATATATTTCTGATGTGCCTAGTGGACAGTGTTTAGAGCAGATGGTAACTGAAAAACAGAGCCTAACACCTTTGCTTTATGAAGATAAAACACATATTATGTGGGCTGTACTGAACAGACAAGCGTGCCTCCACAGTTCTAACACTGAACATACTGAGCAGAAACAACCAGATACTTGCTAACTTTTACAGCCTATCCCTTCTCTGCTTTGGCAAATATTTCATCTTCACTTCAGGATTCTGTCCAAGGCTCTAGTTCACTTGCCAGTCATCAAAATACCACTTTTAGAGGTGAAAAGCTGTGCTGAAGAAAGACCTTAAGATTTATTACCAATACAATCCCTGAATTCAGTAATGCTACCATCCATATTTCCTTGAGCACACATATATGGCAGGAGTCAGAAGAGCTAATTTTCCTCCACCCTCTCTGTACCACAGCTTTCTTCTCACCTTAGTCCACCAACCTTTCCCAGTGAATCCTTCTACTCCCACGTATGATGAAACAATGAATGTAGCTCTACAGCATGTAGATATCTCCAGCACCTACTGCTGGTTGCAGCATTGTGTGTAACAAATTTCAGATTTTGATTTTAAAAAAGTGAATAGCTTTGTGGCCATCACTTTGTTTGCTAGCTATCAAGAATCTGATGCTCTACAAATACATAAGGGACCACCAGACAACCATATTTCTATATCAGTCGAGTTTTGAGATACTTAGTTTTTTCCCTTACCAGCTCCTTGTTGATCTGTGTTTGGTTGGTTCCCTCAGTCTTACAGGCATTATTTAGGACATAGCTGGCATGCTCACATCATGGAAGTCTGGAGAGTTCAAAAGAGGAATAAAAGTTTGGGGTGCTTTTCATTCTTGGCTACTCAGAACAACTCAGAGGACACAGAAAATGTTTTCTATTATCCCTTGTTCAACCGTCTTCCTGCCTGTCTTAAATTTCAGTCCAGGTTTTGTTGCTATCATTTACAGCTATACATTAATATACAGGGAGCTAAATGAAGACTCATAGGATATTGAGAAGAAGCTTGCCATGCTACCTCTGTGTACATGTGCTATTGTTAAACACAATTTTGCAGCTACTGATAAATTATTTTGTCAAAACCACAAACACTGTGATTTTAATGAAAGTACCCAGATTAAGTCTGGCTGAGCAGACAGATTACGTATTTAATTGTAAATGGGCTATGAACATCTGAGATCTTTACATATGGAGGAAATAATAGTATCTATATTTAGATATTTGAGTGAAGCTTGGGTTCTTACAGGATTGAGCTTGAAAAATCAAAGTGATACATTTTGATCTCTTGGTATTTGTCTGGTATCTCTTGATCAGTTTAATTTGAAGGTGAAAACATAAATACATGTTAAGAGATATCTAGAGATATGCATCTCTGTGCAATTTGTCTGAAAAAGCAAATCATTTCTTGCAACATAATGAAGCCACAAAACTAAGGGGAAAATGAGTTTTTTTTAGACTATATCATTCACACAGCAGAAAACAATCCTCCTCAGAGGAAGGCTCACAACTATATTTGCCACAATATGTTTATAAATACGAAGGATAAATCACAAAGCTATTTACATCAAGCCATCTAACAGCATATTCATAGTGGTATGTTTGGAGATGTATTTGCTAATTAAATATACTATTTATCACCTACCTACGATTTTTATCACCTACTCAGTAGGCTATCTATCTCTCTGGAGTTGCAACTACTAAGTTTCTAGCATACTGAACAATTAGTATTTTTGAAAATTAAATAACACCAGAAACATTTCTTCCTATTCTTCTCATGTTGGTATTTTCTGTAAACTCAAACTGACTTATGACAGGAAAGATTCTTTCCAAAGCTTACAGTAGATTTATAAAAGACAATGGTTTTAATGGTTTTAAAACCTGATTCCTTGCAGTACTGCAGGCTTAGGGAAAAAAAAAAAAGTTCTACTCTGAACCATCAAAAAGTGAAGATTTTCTGTCATTTTAGAAAGAGGAACCAGATCCCAAGATACTGAGTTTTAATGTCATGGTGATCTTCTATTGTTGAAAAGCTGATATTTGGAATACCTAGGAGTTTTATATCTGATTTTATTTGTCTTTGGTTATGGAATTCCAATCACTGGTCCATTTGTCATTTTGTATTCTAAAGCCACTTATGTGGATTCACAGTAACTACACCACTAGCCTTCTCAAGAAGCTGCAATGCACCTCAGAGTGTTCTACCATAGGTATTTAATGCATTTTAAGAGTCTCTGAAAGAACTTTTGAGGCTTTATCGTAGCCCATAATAAGGACAATCTTCAAAATTTACTCAAGGTTGCCTCTTCCTTGAAACCTAATGGTTCCTTTTATTTATTTTTTCCTCCTTCTCTCAGATACTTTCCTCTCTTTTCTTCTAAGCCTCTCACACTGTAGTTTTCTGCTTCACTGTTACTGAGTCCGTTATTTTTTTCCTTCATCAGAAATCATTAATATTTCTCTGTTCATGTCCATCCTTTAAAATTCTTCCAAGTGTCACCCAGAAATTGGATACAACAGAGATTAGCACTGTAGGAAGCATCAGGGTGAAACATGAGGGCTTTGCCCTCAGAAATAACAAATTATGTGCTCTCTGTTTAGGTCTGTGCAGCAGTTGGAAGAAGCAGTGAAACCGGCGCCTTGTCACTGTGCTGTGGCAGAGACAATGAAGAATCCACCTCTAATTCTTTTTGACACAAAAGACATGAGAGAGAAACATCTTGACCACCTTGATCTTCAGTTCCCTCTTCCTATGAAAGCAGGATAACTATGATGTTTTCTGCATGTTGTAGCTGAAGAGAATAAAAGTATAGGGGTATCTGAAATACTGAGTATTCCCAAGAAAATATCTAATAGTGCTCAAAGAGCTGTCTATAGCTCAAAAATACCTTAAAGGAAGGAAAAGTAGCCTTTAACACAGTCAAATCAATACCTGTCATAAACACTACATTTCCTTTGAAAGTTTCTATCACTGTACTTTTAGCTGGTCAGCAACATTTCCAAGTACTAAGTGTATTTTTCTTATTATCAAAGCAAAGAAATATTTATATCCTCAGGACTTCCATTTGCAAATTAAAAAAAACATTTTAAAAATGTAAACTATAAATGAACCAGTGACTGGAATTTCTTTCTGAAAACACCGTATGGAGTTACTACCAAGTTTCTAATAGAGATTTTTAATTTACTTACAGCTAATCATGGGTACACTCACCTTCTTCGGATTTTCTGTTGCAAAAGGAGTCCAAGGTGTCTGTCCCTATTGCACTTTGCCTCCTATTTTCTTCATAATTTGCAGGTACACTCTAAAAATCATTGGGAATTTCCAGCTTAAGTGAAAAAAATATGCAGAAGATCTAAGTTCAACAAAGGTGGCTGTTTCTAACAATCTATAGCAAACACAAACAACACAGCTGTCAGCTGAACGTTACAAATGGGGCCCCATAAACAGAGCTTAACAATTTTGTTTAAGATCACAAGTTCCCAACCAACACTTGAGCCACAGAAGAATGTCCATTAGCTGCTATAAAAGCAAAATTGGTAGGGCTTTGTGATTCAGTGGAGAGCCCGAGTCACACACAAGCAGACAAACACCAATACACTGGAGAGTAGTATAAATTCTTTAATTTGAATAATTCCCACTCTTTTTCTCCCTCTCACTAGTAGGAAATCATGTTTCATTTCAGTTAAAAATGTTTTTCTGCTCTACATTTAATCATGTTCACATTTTTTTTCAGGCTTAGCTCCCACTAGTCTCCTTACATAGCATCCAGTATGATTTCCAGTATGATTTTATATCATGAAGGAAAAAAAAAACCAACAAAAAAAAACCAACGAAATTGTAGCTAGGGCTGTTTTTTCTTACCGTTGTTTTCTTTAATCTTTTGTTCAATGTATGGAAAGAGCTAACATTTCTGGGCTATCTTAACCGCAGTGATCTGGGAGCAAAGTAAATGAGATTTAGTAGATATGTTTCTGTTGTCATTATTAAACTTCATATGCTTTGCTATGTAGGCAACGTGTTTTATTTCTCTTAACTTGAAAGAGGTTTCTGTCTTATTGTTGCAATTTATTAACGGCAAACAATCTAGGGCTTATAATAGGCCTGTAGGCAGAACAAAGCCCTTGTCAAATGGAAGGGTTGGCTGCTCAGCTGGGTAGCATGTAAATGTGCAAAAAGAACTGTTCTGTTCAAAGACACTAGACATGCTTTTTAAATAAAACATCTCATATAATTGAGAGTTGCCATTTATTTAAGTGTTGTGTTGGAAATTATAATTAAAAAAAAATAATTTAACTGAAGAAACAGAGTTGCAGTGTATTTTTTTTGTAAACTGTCATAATAATCAACCCCCCACATATTACTAAGGTTGTTAGAGCCTGAATGTTATATGCTTCTAAAATGGCAGTTTATTTTCATTTTATATCACCGTGTTATGCAAGTCAGAATAAGTTCACTGCTTGCTGTATTCACCTGGGCAGACAGTGTGAACTTTTATCTTACCCTCAACATACATTTGGGTTTGTTTTTTTATACAAGACATCACTCTGGCTGTTACTTTGACATGGTATCACGTCTCAAAAAGTAAGACAGTTTCTCATTCTACAGCTCATTTAAAATTTCTCATTATGTGCCTCCTTTGCAAGAGCTGAAATTAAAATGACAGATAAAGATAACAACATAATAGGCGTTTTTTCATGCACTGGTCCACTTGGGCACAGACAGTTCTTTTTTCCTCTTCTGTTGAAATGGATAATCAGGACAGTATCATCAATTAGATTTTTCACTTTAACTTTTCATAATGTTTCCAGACTTCACTATTTGGCAAAGACAATTGGGACAGATTTCTTTATTTTTTCCTCTGGCCTAAAACTCAAAACCCCCCACTTCCCAAACTGTTACCACCGAAGAGTTTATTAAATGGCTGAAAAAGACAGCTGGTCCCACCATCTGTTAAAAATTTTCAGGGGCCAAATGAAACAGGTTACACCTTTAGCCATGCCAAGTCTTCCAATACCCCCTCCCTCTCACAGCCTGTGGAGGGCTAATCTGAATTTCACGCTCTGATTTTGCTATTGCTAATGTCTGAGCTTCTTATGTGTGCTTCTTGTAGTTGCTTATATTAGTTCTCTAGCAGTAACAAAAGCTGCCCTCTCCTTTCAACCTAGCTCATTTGCAATCAACGGAATCCTGGGTCTATAGTCTCCTTTACAATAAGATACTGTACCTTGAAGGAAACCCACAGAGAACCTAATATCTGACTTTTTGGAGCAACAGAGAAAACCAGGGGTACATTTCTGTTGTTTTGCAGCCACTTTTCTATAAATGCTAATGGAAGTAATTCAGACGTGCCAACAAAGACAGAATCTGCAACACACTGCAGGTGTGAGGGGGCTGAAACAAAAGGGATGCTAACCCTAATGGTATTTCTTGTCATTAACAATTCTTTGATGTTCATACTCGAGGCTCTCTTTTATCTTCTAGTTTTTCAGCCATCTTTGTTAACATGCAGTGCAACTAAATCTTATTTTTTTCCCTAACCTTTAAAGACATCTGCAAAATGTTTATGCTAAGTTAGTTTCCATAGCATCTTTCTGTAACACACATTGAAGTAAAATGAGATAAAGCTTGCAAGGTTATTATTAAAACATCAGTAAGTTCCTACCATTAAGTGAAAGGAGCAGATCAATAAAAAGAAGCTCTTAATGTTACTTTAATAAGGATGAGTTTCTTGTAACAGGACTGGGGATTAACTTCAGTGTAACAGAAGTGGTGTTTATAATATAGCAGCTCTGTTGATAAGAACCAGTTGGTTTTACTTGTACTCATTAAAAAAAAAAATCCAATTGTAAGAGATCAGTAATTTCCTATACTAAAGAGCTTTTCACAATATAATATATTTAAGGGCATTTTAATTTTCCAGAAGGGATTTTTCTACCACTAAGTGGGCAATGGCATTCAGTCAAGGCACTGTAGGTGGAGTTTTTCCATATCCATCTGTCTTTCCATGACTTACAGATGGAAAAACGCTGTGTCTTTTAAAATGTTCAACTCAGTAGGATGACAGTAAAATGAAATGAACAATCAAAGCACAGAAGATGCCAACCTGAACTACTGCACAGCACTACCAGCAGACCCAGTGTTTTGCACTCGTCCCATCGGTCATGTCCTGTTAGATCACATCCCGTTTTATCACAGTCTGTTGCATTATTGTTGCCGCATGCTGGAATGTTAAATGAGCAACATAATCAATCAATACCAATTTCCAATTGGAATTCAGCTGTAAATCTGCATTGAGTTCAAAACGCTGGAGACTAACACAAATTATCAAAAGATACAGTTTTATGAAGCCTTTCATTTTGTTTTTCCTTCAAAACTTTATTTTTAACAGATCCATTTTATCAAATAAATTGTCTCTGCCTGCATTAAATACAGGACTTACCTTGAATTTAGACGTAAACTTCCATCACACTAATCCTACGTATGAAGAATATAAACAGTGGTTAGATCTGTTATTTTTCTTTTACAGCTTACTTTCATCTTGAAGCATAAAGACAAACTAGGGACAGCGCACTTAATATACTGTCTTGTCCCAAGTTTCAGCTGTATGGATTGACAGATTTAGCTGCCTCTCTTGTTTCACCTACAGTATTCAGCTGTCTTAGAAACGGGTATGGGATTTGGGGATCTTACATTATGGTCAATTTTCTCAAATTAGTAGATTATTTGTAATTATGTTTCTTGTGACAATGCTGAGCGGTGATCATTCCTGTGGTGGCAGAAATTGCAAAATCAAGTTTCTGTTTCAAAGGTTTTGTGACCTCAGTACAAGCCGTTCTGTCAGAGAAGCCTATAGATAATCTAACACAGTTAATGCAGCCGGAGAATTTGTTGCTTGTAACAGGAACTAGAAGTAAGAACAAAAATTACTGAATAAACTGTCAGACAATTTTGTGAAAACACTTTTTCTGCATTTCTCTCCCCTTGCTAGGGCTCCAATGTAGCAAATCCATACTGTCACCTCCCAGACATACAACAATGCCATACTTCAGCACTGAGCTTTCCATGGGTCACTTCCACCAGAATCACAAGACCCTGTTACTCTCTTCCTGGCCTCAGCCATCCCCACCAGCACATTTCACATCACGATGTCCCAGCTCTGCTGCTGCAGTTTTAGACAGGCCTTCATCAAAGGCTTGCCATAGTCAGTATCATGATAATTTTGGGACACAGCCCACTCATGCCTTCCTCCCTCTCTTCCTCCTTCTTTTCCTCCCCCTTTCCCTCCCTCCCAGCACTGTACTCTAGCCCAATGGACTGCCTCCAGCCTACGTTGCGGCCATATTAGTTTCACTGAGAGATCAAGATGAGAGTTTCAAGTCTAATTTTCACCGAAGATGGGTCTGAAATTGGTACTTTGGCCTTTTGCAGAAGAATGCAAATATGTTGCTCCACCTACTTACCATTTCCATTTGCCAATGATCTTATAAAATGGTATTTAAATTATGGAAAAATAATCTCTCTCTGCAACTTAGTTTAAAAAAATACACAATAGGCCTTCCAAGCAAAAGCCAGAAATTTAATCAATTACTGGCTTGATCAATAATATGTAATCTGGTTTCTGGAATCATAACTCTAAGATGTGTTTTTCTCTTATCTGTTCCTATGTCCTCTAACATCACAGCACAGGAGTACTACAATAAACACTCCCCTGTAACACAATGAATATATTTACTGTTCTGACTGATTCTGGATTTATACATTTAATAAAATGATTTCCAATAATTCCTGAGAAATCCATTAAGATGAATCATGGCATCAGCCTGTGTTTGAAGATACAGTGTGCTATTATTTTGAATTGTTGGCCTCCTCCCTTACCAGTTCCAGTGCCCAGCACAAAGGAGACACGAAGTCTCTCACCGACTTCTGTAACCTCTAGCTCTGGCCTAGAGGACTGCTCCCAGGCCTTGGGTTTTCGTAGCATCCTGTGCTACTTCCATCGCTCTGGGAATCCTGCTCTGCGGTCAAGCAGGAACATTTTCTGTTAACAAGCACTCTGCTACAACTCCTCCTGGGGTGAACTGTCTCAAAGAAAACGCACACTAACAAAATGTATTTCTAATGCTAACAATAAAATTGACATTTTTAATATTTTGTTGTCAGAGGTAAAAGCAGAATGGATAAGCTTATTACACGCCATGTCTTGTGCATATAACAGTAGTAAAAGTACTTAGCTGTTTCCGATATAGGATAACACTTTTGTGCCTTATGGCCTTATTGTTAATCATATGCACTCTTATGTATTTGGTTAACCCAAAGATACTAAGTTCTAAAATATGAGATTTGATCATCTGTCCTTATACACCTAAAATCAAGCAAAGATCAATGAATTCTAAAATGAGACCATTGTATATTAATACTGCAGGAATTAGGCATACATGTGCTGCACTATCAGAGACAACCACATGATTACGAATATGAAACTCACACTGTTTTCCTACTGTTTATTTAGTTCAATATTGAATAAGACTACTAGACCTAAAACCACTACATATCTTCTATTTTTAATATATTTTTAATTTTTAATATCATCTATATTTAAAACCACGTCTGCTTTTCATGATGATAAAAGATATAAATAAAAAAGTATTCCTTCATTATAAAGGATGTTGGTTATACCAATGAGGGCTAGAGATTATCCAGTCAAGACTACTGTTCAATAAAGTATAGCAAAAATTGAAGATATCTACATATAGAAAACAGCAACACTATGAGATTCCTTACAGATCTTTATAGTCTGCAACTATTTTTACTGAATGAAAAGTGCACTGGAGGTATGTAGAAAATAGCATAAAGAAAGTGAATTGGTAGCTCCTTTTTACACTCTGACAACACATTGGAAGGTGTCTGATTCAATGAGAAAGGACCATGTTTAAATACATTCATTTTCTTTTAAACTGAAACAAAAAATCCATGTTGTGTTTTGTACGTGTATATGCCATGTATAGCTCTCACCACTAAAATGTATCAGGAGTTAGAAATTTAGTGGAATTAAAATACAGTGATACAATTGTTTGGAAGAGTAAATATTCACAATTATGGAAAATATCATATAAGTATATATTTATAAAAGTATGATGCTTATATTAGCAACTACACTAAATGGCACAAGATAATCAGTATTTGTGCAGTATTAGGAAGAAATTTTCCTTCTAGGAAGATGGCTTTGTAAATGTCCAGGGTTGGTTATTTTCTGTACCTACCACTGAAAAATTTGGTTCTGATCATTGCCACAAAAAGGAAACTGAGCTTTTGGTCTGACTGGACTTAACAAAGTCTTCAGTTTTACATTATATAGTTATATTTTATAAACTTCTAAGTAACAACTCCTTGGACGGCATGACGGGGACTACTTAGAAGATCTTCAGTGCTCAAAAGCCCTTGCCACCACTCTTAAGGTGTATAGGTTAGAGAGGTCACAGTGGGGGCAAATTTAAGACGGCTGCAATTTACTCCTATTCTAAGCTTCCTTTATGTTACTGAAGTGATGTAAATGTTTAAGTGAGAAGCAAGTTTAAAATTACCAAATGAAAGGGGCTAATCTTCAAAAGCTCCCTGCCCAATTCACGGTTGGCACAGAGGAAAGTTTTCATGCTACCATAACTGAAAGGCTGAAATTGTCCTCAGCAAGAACTGGTTTCTAGTGCCATTAAAGTCTGCAGAAGAAATCTAAAATCCCTTGTTGAGCTTCACTCTTTTCTCTCCTATCTGCTGAAAAGCGTTAAATATATTACACACACAGCCTAAGAAATTTTCTTTTTTATAACAGGATTTAAACTCTTTACTTTTATAAAATATTAAGAACAGGATGTTATGAACTATTAAGCAAAATACATTAATATTTCAGGATAACATACGTGAAAGGAAATAAAAGAGAACAATACTTAAATGGTAACAAAACCAAATGAGAAAATCTAAACAATTCATGTTGATATGCTCCCACTGACCATGAACACCAGATTGTCATGTCTCCTGCACTCCTTTTCCCTGTTTCTTATGACACGACATGTTATGCATTTGTCCTTAGATCTGATCTCATATATTTTCAGAACTATTTTTTTTAAACTCATTTTTATTTTTATTTTTATTTTTATTTTTATTTTTATTTTTATTTTTATTTTTATTTTTTGCATCTTTAACTGTGAAAATCTATTCTGCCAACTAGTCACCAGTAGCACACTGCTGTACTGCATTCATGGACAGTGCAAGGCTTTTTATCACTTTATGCAAACAAAAACTGCTGTTCCTCCTCTGCTCCTCAGTCACAGGCTCCCTCCCTCCCTCCTTCCTAAGCATGCTCTGCGTGGTACATTCATGCACAGCTAGCAGTGCCATCCAGCTCCCACCGAATTCCCAAACAGAGCCAGTCCTTAATGCTGGAGCAAAGAAGCTGCTATGCTAAGTAGCAGCTCTTTGGTCTCAGTTCTTATAGAGGCTATTGAGCAGGCTGTATTACAAAATATTAAACAATCCTGCTTTTATGGGACAAATATTGTCTCCTGAACCCAGATACAATCATTGCTGTAACCATCATTCAACGCTGGTGGCCAGACAATGGTGCCTCCAGTAAGAGCAGCCACAGACTAACAGACAGCAAACGTGCTTTCTTCCCCTGTCACACAAAGGAAGAACTCAGGCAGGCAGCCAGCAGGAGATGATGGCTTCTCGGTATGCTGGATACAACATCTCCACACTTTAAGCATGTTGTTACTCCCCCATTCTTATTGGATTTGATGCTCAGGACGGTTCTTAAAGAAATTATCTCTTCAACAACACAGTTGTAATGCAAGCCAGAATTTTGAAAGAAGCACTTCAAAACACTTGTGCCACCTTCCTATTCATGCACTCATCAACCCAAACAAACACATCTATCAATCTTTTGCCAATTTTAACGCAACTGCACAGACCTACAGTGAGCTGAGGATACAGCCTTTAATCTAAAGAGATATGTGTGCTACAATAAGGATGAGAAAAGGCCACCTCACAGGTCTTACCTAGTGAGCATAAAGTGAATTGATCAAGAAGCAAATGAAGAAAGGGAGGTAAGTTATGAAAGAAAACAATGCACAGACTGTCCTTATGCACAGTTTTTACCCAAGAAGCAGCAAGAATGAAATGTGCAACTCAACAGTTGTTTTCAGATAGCAGCTTCAGTATAAGAACATTAGTGACATTAAACCAATTCAAAAATTACAGCAGATGCAGATAGTGGCACTTCACGTGACAAGGAAAACATATTTTACCCTTTCTGGGTGATCAAAGAGTGCTTAAAATATGACACAAAATCTCTCTGCAGTCCATTTCTGACAACTGAGATTGATACAAGCTTAACAATCAGGAAGGAAAAAAAGAAGGACCTAAGGGATGTACCTAGGGAGTATTTGCGTTTAGCTTGTGCTTACTATTTAATGTTCTGAAGCTGCACTTGTTAACTCAGGCCCCATTCAGCAAAGCACTTAATCATATGCTGAAATCTCATTGATTTCAGTGGGACTTAGGTTTTGGCTTAAGTGCTTCACTGAATTATAAATTATTTTTCACTTCCCATTGCTTCTTTATGAAATTAAAACAACTACTCAGCATAATGTATTACTCAATGTAAGGTAAGCTTCTGGTTTTTAGACAAGTGACGTAATACCTAACTGGAAGCCTCACTACCATTTAACTGAAACAATTGATAAACTCTAACCATGCATAATAAGGATATGCATTGCACAAACAATAAAAAATTATTCTCCCAAATAGTTTTCAAAAAGGAGGGATGGAACCACAAAGCATCAATATTGCTAGAGCTCCCTATGATCTATGCCAATATAAGGACAATAGTAAGTCATTTGAATCTTTTCAAAATAATGTCATTTTCCATCCAGATATGTTGCAGATTAACAGACCTGGAGAATTTATGTATTATGTAGGAAAGAAAAGTTGCATATTATTTTTTATGAGGTATCATAACTCCTTCTTGCTATATTTTCACCAAAAGTAAAGATACTGATCTGCATGTATGCATTTGTGTAAATTGCCATTCATATTTATATTGCATCTTCTAATATCATTAATTCATCAGCAGCTACTCACAAATTCTCAATTGTTTAAGGAGTCCTTAAATTTTAAAGACTCTAAAGCCCACGCCCAGATGCACAGAGGAGGAGAATGAAGAGTGAACTGAAGGACTTCAATCTTTTGAAGGATTTTAACTTTCAGTTTCAACCTTTTGTTACATTTTCAGTGAAGAACGAATGAAGGATTGTTCCTCTTGGAACAACAAAACATTTCTGTGTTTATTGGTAGAGACAAAGCTTTTGCTGACTTATCTACGTTGTTCTCTCTTCTACTTTCAAACTCTTTTCTGGCTTAGGGATGCTCTGACTAAATTTGCCTCTTGTTTCCAATGACATCTTTCTTTGTCCTGTGTCTGAAAAGATGAGGTCAGTGGATTTGGATAGCAAGAAATTCTTTAACTCGTAGAACCAGCGTGGACTGTGCCTCCACAAGGAGGAAGGTTTGTTAGCATGGATCAGGGTAAATCCATTGGAGGGGAGATAAAAACAAGTGTCATAATTAAATCAATATGAAACATGGTCACATTTAGTCAGCATGGTTTCTCAAAAAAAAAAAAATCATTTTGAGCAAAGTTATAAGGTGGTATACATACAAAGACTTTATTTCCAAAAGTTTTTGACAAGAGACTGTATGGAAAAGAAACAAAGAATTATCACAGATCAAAACTGTGGGTCAGAAACTAGAAGTAAAGATTAAGATGAAGTAGTCATTTTTTTGTCACAGAAAAAGTTACTAGTAAAGTGTCTCAGTGTTCCATAGAAAGTTACATATTGTTTCACTAAGGATTTGGAAAGAAAGTGAAAAGTGAGTAGAAAAATTTACAGATAACATTTTTGTGTGTTACATACAAGAAGGCAGTAGGAATCACTGAAGCCCAGAGATTAAGCCCAGGTTAAGAAAGAAATGAGATACTTGCATGGATGGCAAGAATATCCAGTCCTAATGATGGTTTCAGTCACAAAGGCTACATAAAGCAGTCTGTGCAATCAATTAATGTTAGCTTTAAAATTGTTTTGCTTCTTATATTTGAAATATTTTTCAAGTACAGCTTATGTTAAAGTAATATTTCATAAGAAAAATATTTATGAGGTAAATTAAGACACTTTTTATTTTAAATGATTTTACTCCGTTCATTTTTATAGCGTTAAACTCATACAATGCACAGAAAATTACAAAATATACTGCTTTAATATCAATCTAATGAAATATCAAACATTTTCACTATGACCCCAAAAGATGGTTTTTAGTACAGCATTCTTTTAATCCAGATCAGTTCCTTGATCTTATTTTCCACACAGCAGTTGTGCCAGCACAACAGAAGGGATGGCACAGGGTGGAAACAGCAGCTGGGGGGGAGCAGTGAAGAAGGGGCTGGAACTGCACAAAGTAACCTTGCTGCTAAAGAAACATGTTGGTTAACAACAGCAACGTGTACAGGTAGCGTTGTTCACCTTTACTGGAATTCTTTAAGGAGATACAATTTAATATCTGCAAAACCATGTATAAATTAGTGAAAGGAAGTTGCTAACTGAAATTGCATTTTTTTAATGTATTATATAATCATGCACAAAGTTAATTAGAAGAGATTACCATCATGAAAATACTCTTACCAGTATTAGTCAAAAAAGTGAGTGAAGTTCAGCTTTGAGCAAAAGACACTCCCCTTGGAGAAGAAGGAGATGGGGAACTGAGACAGCTGTCATCTTCAGGGATTGATTCAACAGCTGACAGTGATTTGTAATACTCATCCTCTCCATCAAGCACTTTTATTTGACTTGAAAGAAAACAAACAACATTTATTAAGTTAAAAAATGAATTCTGTCAATATCTTCAGTAATAGAAACTTCTCTGTGGATGTGAAAATGAACACTGCTAATAAAAAGAAAGGAAAAAAAAGTCTGGGATGATTTGATCAGAAAGACATAGCTTTTACACGTGCCCTTTACTTCGCTACTACTTTCTTATGATTATATTCTGAATGGTTCTAAGTGAAAGGCAATGTAATCCTTCTTTTTTATGTGTATAGAATGACAGACCAACTGTTTGCCTCCAATGGCCATTTCATTTGAGCAATGTGGCTTTTTTGCCTATATATGTTCCATATATGTGGTATGATTTTGGAAATGTATTTCAGCTGACAGTTTGCTGTGCATATGAACCAAAGATCACATCACCAATTTTGGGGTAAAGCCCTATTGACATCAATGGGCCTTCATTTTCCTGTGATGTATGAACAGCACTGCAGTCCCATGTTAGTGATTTTGTTCCCTAAACAGGAAAACAGACTTTTTAATCTAGGGGAGAGAAATCAAATAAATCAAATTTTGCTCAGTCACGTAACGTTTTGGGCTTTAACCTTGACCCTCCTATTCATACGCTCATATTCAGAAGACCAATTAAAAAATGAGAAAATGATACAGAAAATTCTTGTAAACTTTTGGAGTAGATGCTTTTTGAAGACCCAGCATACACCAGTTCTCTCTGGTTCACGTGACCAGTCAGTGAAATGTTTTCATAACTCTGTAGTGGTCAGCTTGGCTTTTATAAATTGTTTTCAGTGATTTCTACCTATTGCCAGGAGGTAACTATTCATGTGACAATAAAAACTGACTCGGTCCAATGGAGAAGAAGCAACTCCCTCTTGGGCTGAGTGGCATGTCTGTCAGCTCTTAAAATATGCTCCCCCAGGAAGGCATACCACTGTGAGCGTGGTGTTGCAAAGCTGGTAGGGCTTCTGTCCATATTATAGGTTAGAGGACTCCAGTTTCAACACCTTTCATCTGGGACCATTCACTAGTACCAAATATATTTAAAAACATAAAGATTTTTTTCTGCAGTCATAGTAGTACTCAGAGAAAGCTAGGGAACATATTTTGTTAGAATCAGTTCTAGTGTCTGCAGACAGCAGTACACGCAAGTTTTACATTTGCTTCTGTATAAAATGTCCAATGTCAATGCACAGAGATATGTTAATTGTTTATTTTTAGAAACCTCTCTAGAAAGTTTTGCATATTCTGTAATATCACAAAGGACTTCTTCTGTTTACAGTTGCTTAGAACTAAGAAGATAGATATTTACCCAAGTTTTCTTGGCTTCCTCTTGCTCCCTTGATATTCTAGAGTTCCCTGTGGAGAGGGCCAAGAACACACAGTCAAAGCAAAGCAGCAAGTCGTTAATTTTTAATTCAAAGTGATTTTGTGTTGAATGCAAGCAGATGCTGATAATATCAGAAGTCACAGCATAATTTTTTTGATCAAAGGGCTCAAGTGAGCCTGATGAAGCATGCATCTTGCTCGTCTTTGATAAACCACATCAATTATTCACCGTGAAGGCAGACATCCTGACATGAAAGCAACAGATAAAGAGCATAAGCACATGTTCAAGACGAGAGCAGAAGAACGTGGGGGTGGGGCTGGAGGGGCTGAAACAGGTATTAATAACAGAATTATTAACTGGAAACAAAGCCAGTAAAACAGCTTTATTGCCACTTTGAACTCACATTTAACTGGTTATAGTACATGTTGTCCTCAGGGCTATTCAGCATTTTGGGCTGCTGACATCGTCGACGAGGTGTTCTCAGCTTCTGTTCAAGACAGTTTTCTGAACCTACAGTAAGATAACACAATTTAGTTTTAAGCTGTGCCAGGTGCTGTGAACGTCTCAGAGTATTTTAGTATGTAAACAGTCCTTTCTTCTGTCCTATTTGGTCCTGGGTTTATTAGCAAGTCCTATTCAAAGTAAGCACACAGAAACTTGGGGATCTTTGTTTTCTGTTTTGAAACTTAGTTCAAACACAAGTTTTTAGGCATAACTTCACTTTTACTTTTATAACATTTCTTAATTCTTCCATATATCTGTATCACACCGCTCCTTATTCCTTTCACTCTTTATCTTAGCATCTTCTGTTATCTAAGCAGGAAATTAGGTATATTGTGACCAGCTAGGGATATATCATTCAGCAGCAGTAAAAATGTTTTTCTATCATAGACAGCAATACAGCCCTTTGACTGATGAGACTTACTCTATTATCACCATTTTTATTATATAAAAAGACTACTTTTTGACATGGCTTTCTGTTTAATCAGAGTAATCAGTCTGGTTTGGGATTACGCTTTCTTAATATAATTTGTGATGCATTGTAGAGTAACAGTTGCTTAGAGTCATCTGGAAAGCAGAGTTTAAAGATGAAGGAAATATTTCAGAAGGGGAAGATTCTGAAAAGAACTAACAGCCTCTTTATTTTCATTTGTCTTTTTTTTTCATGTTAAAGAAGAAAGACATTATGGTGTGCTGTACTTTATTTTACCAGGCATTTTCTGTGGCACATCCTGTGGATTATCAGAACAACTACTTTCAGGATAAAACAGAAGTACTGTTTATTAAAAGACAGCGTGGTGGGTAAGGAAAGGTCATTAATTTTTCCAGTAATTTTCCCAATGTCTTTGACTTTTCTGACATTTCCCTGTTAAAAATGACAGTATGAACAAAAAGAATTTTTGGTGGCACCAAAGGAAAAATATAAATCTTACCACATTTGCACTCCATACTGCATGGGAAACTTGCTCTGATACAAAGGGACAGCACAAAGATCAAGTAGCACATGCGTTCCTTTATACACTGCAAAACTGAAATCAATATGGCTTGTGTGGGTGCAGAACTCTAATCTAACAAATCCGTTTTTAAGATCTGGCCTTAACAAGCAGGTAATGTTAAAAAGGCGGGTTATCATACACACAGGTTCACAGTCTGTAACTATTGTCTTTTTCTGCAGTTACTGAGTGAGGTAGAGGACGTGTTTGAACTTGGGCTTTTTCAGCCAAATGACTGACTGTTCTAGAAGATTTTCCCTCTTTCACTGTACTTTCTGCACAGTGAAATCTGCAAGATATTAGTTTTTTTGCAGTGTGGGACTGCAGTGCCTGTATGGGAGGGGAGCACTTGTTTTGTGCCAACCATCATCTTCCCTCACAACACCTGGGAGGGATGGCAGATTAAATAGCCACCAGGAAACTGACTGGAGAGCTGGGGCTAAAATTAAAATCTATTTTATAGAGAAACATTACATTTTTCTAGTAATACAAAATAAGCTTTAACTAATATTCTTGCATTGCTGGTAAATATGATGCCCAAACCTTCAATGCTTTATACTTTTCAAGTTAAGGAGACCTTTATATTTTTGCTCAAGAGATTGACAGCTGAGCCTGAACCTTTGCTACATACCTGTGTTGTATAAATCCAGACAAGGCAGAAGCTGTTCCAGAAAATACTGCTTGAGAATCTGGGGAAATTAGATGCCCAAATACTGCCTGTGTCTTTGGAAAGTATTTTTCTGTAATATTTAGATACGATATAGATGAAATTTTCTTCTCTCTGAAGTCTCTGAAAATTTTGCCAAAGACTTGCTGTTACTACAGTCTATTCTATATATGCATGCTCTGAAAGTCATTCAGACTGATCTTGAAGCTTTCTGTCTCATCAAGACAGCAATTTTTGCAAGCGATGTCTTCAGTTGCAAGGCCGAATCAGTTTCTTTTTACAGTAATGTAATTCATGAATAACCCTCCAAAAGTTGTTGTGTTCTTTTTTTTTTTTTTTTTTTAGTCTACCAAAAGGCTAGTATGAATAAAGACTCAGGCCCTCGCAGTTCTGCATACTTTCTCACATCTCTCTGCAGCTTGCCAAAAGCAAGTATACAGCACATAAGTATTTAGAAGTTTTCAAACAGCACTACAACATGATGAGGCACTCTTTCTTCCTTTCACCCAAAATGCTGTTGTGGCCTGATGTTATTTTTCAAAACATCTATGTGTATAGTCTTCATTTTTATAATGTCTTTTATTCATTAGGATTCTGAGACACTAATATTTTGTTCTAGCTTTTTATCCTGACGTTTAATTATTTCTGTGTATTCCATGGGTGGTCTGCAGCTTGTGTCCTCCGAAGGAAATACCCTTTCAGTGGGCCCATTTGTCTTAGTGTTTAGTAGCATACTACACGAACAGTACAAAATCTGGTAACATTTATCATAAACTACCATATCTGGAGAAAACTGTATTAACATGTGCTCGACACTCAGCAGTTGAATAGGCACTTTAAATGGCGTTCTAAAATATTTAGCTTTGATGACAAACTTTAGGCCTCCAGTAGGAAAAAAGTCACTTATTTTCATACTAATAGCAGCAGCACCAGTATCATTAACAGGGTGTTGTTTGTGTTGCACCCATGTTGTGCCAAGAGCCTCTGGCATGCCCAGACTCCTGGGCTTGTTACAAATTTAGAGACCAGATAAGGGAGTGCGCACAGGCACTTCCTTCAGGCTGTCCTTTAGCACCAGTTTTGAAGTAAGGTATTTGCCTCCCTTTTGTCTGGAAGAAAACTTTTCTTCCAGGAAAGCAGAAATTCCTAATGTTATAACTTCTTTATTGGTAAATATTTTACTGCAGTGCAGAAATAACACAGAGTAGGTAAAATTCCTCCTGCCCAGTGCATTACGTCAGCTGATCCAGCTAGCTTAGGGTAGACTGAGGCTCTGGGTGTCCTCCTCCTTTCCTCATTTGAACCCAGAGAAGCAGACACAAATGGGTGAGCAGGCTCATGTGGATGTTCCCCTAAAGCTACCACAAAACTGATGTTGCTCACAGTGAAAGGAATTAGAAACTGAAGGTGGGTAAATCTGTGAGAGTACAAAGTATTTGTAAGTAAACAAATGGATTGGGTTTCTATTTACTCCTTTGTTACGACTACTGGTTATTCTTTTTATTCTTCTGGTATATAAGAGCCCAAGTCAATATATCAGGACCTTGCAGTACTCAGACAGATTACAAAGACGCATGTTTTCAACTAAATGTAAAATCAAACATTTGAGTTACATTTTTCAGAATGGGGAATTGCATAATGAGAAAATTTCTTGGGAATCATGGATATTCAGCTGAATATGAAGCAGACGGTGCAAAGCAGAAGGCTACTCAACAGAAACAACCATTTTATTGTTGGGTGCAGAATTATTTAAAAGAGGGTGCTGTAAACTGCACAATGTTTTGAGAACAATTTGAGATCTGGAAAACCCACCTTAGCGTGAGCAATTTGAAAAAGTGTCCTATTTTGTTGTTTCAAAAGAAGGATAAGAGGTGTTTTGAAGCAAGTGTAAACCCAATGACAGTGGAGGGTTTTTCACCTTAGGAAACAAAGGTCTGAAGTGTCCAATGGCCAGCAGTGAAAGAAAAATCCAGAACAGAAATACAGCACACAGTGAAAGCAATCAGCTGAGAGAAAAAATTATTAGCGGTACGATGGAAACTCGAGATTAGAAGCTCTTTGAAAAGGTGTGTTTTGACTCGAGGTGAAGTTAAAAACTATCCAAGATATCAGCTAGATCAAGTCTGACTTAGTATGAATTAATTTCTCTAGAGGAACTTTTATCTTGAGTCTCAATCTGCAGAAGATTTTTGTATTGATTGTTTGATTTCTGGGATATACTCCCAACTTTGGATTTCCATATACTTTTTTTCTGCTTTTGTATGGCTGAAATTGAAATTTTTTTCTTCAGTTAGCCATCACATCCATAATATTGACATTTTACATGACATCTCTTGATTTGGAGATGATTAGCACATTTCTTATGCCATATCTTATTTAGATGACTTTTCTGTTTAAAAATCCATCCTTTCAATAAACTGCAAACAGCTTTTTTTTCAGAGCTGCACAAGCTGATGAACAATAAGATTTAACAAAAGTCTTTAAAATGCTCTTTAGCAATGACACAAGGACTTTTGCACCTAGGATTTGGGCCCCGACCAGTACTTACAAAACAACTGAAAAAATGTATTTTTCTAATGAATTCCCATGAGGGGTATGACTTCACTCTGATATTCAGAGAAAATCTCATGTTAGATGTCCTGTTTGTCCTACTCATCTTGGTATTGAAAACTTGTAGACAGACACTGGGCATGCTTTTCAGAGGAAATGCAAATCACCAGATTGTGTTCTCCACAATGAAGCTGGGGTCTTCTTCAACTATTCATGATTAAGTTGTTGCTCCAAAAAACCCTTGATGCTGATAACTTTGCCAAACTCTGCTGATTTTTCCTATATGGTGAATTTTGCACAGAAAATGGTGAATAGGCGACTACAACTGCATTTGGAACTTGTAAAATCCACTGATGTGAGTCAGACTGATTTAAGGTTGGTGCACCACAGGGAGGGCACTAAACTGGATGACGTCTTACGTTTAGCAAGGAATGCACTGAAGGGGTCTTTGCCAACACGTCAGTAATACAAAGCAGGCTGCATTGCTGACTCCCTTGGTGAAGGGCCTTCATCCACTACCACACATATTGAAGAGTGGAGCTGAGTACTCTCGTTTTCCTTCTGAAGCCATTTATCCAAAGCAGGTTTGGAAGGGATTATTCTTTTATCTTTCTGTTACAGGTGAATACAAACATAACATTACAGGAAGGGCAGTCCTTCTCTAATTACTCAGACACAGGAAGATACATTTTATGAGGAGAAAGGGCAGCCTGGTAAAGAAAAAGTAATGGGGCCATACTTCTTATTAAAAGAGTAAGCAAAAGCAAATAAAGTAGATAAATCAGTATGACCAAGAAAAATAGTAAGCATGTGTCTGATTTCCAATCTATAATATCAGATGAAACATGAAAGTGCAACCCTTAATTATAAGCAAATACTAGCACAGGCTCATGGGATCTCATCATAACATCTCAAGGTCTACATTCATGAAAATTTAAGCAATGTTTAAAATCATGTTAATTTGTTCTTTGTTTGTTTCTTTTCCTGCCAGTCTAATTTATTCCAAAAGACTTTGGTTCTCAAGCCTGGATATATTGATCATGCCTATGTAAAGCATTGTTATAGCCTGGGGAGAAGACTTTTGTGGAAAAAACTTGTCTTTGTTCTCCTTTGATAATTTATATGTATTTTGATGTTTTCAAGCTTTTCCAGTTTTGAATCATTTTTTAAGGCAGCAAGTTAACTTCACTTTTTCTCTTGAAGTCTTGGGCAAATACAGAAATGACCTCACAGCCAATTATAATATGCATCCTCCTCCTGGACTGGATGCTAAGTGGGTAATTATGTGTAGCATGCTGATTTCAAGGAACATTTATATTTTCTTCTGTGCCATACAAGTCTATTCAAGCAGAGGACTCAAGGGGCTAGTGATTCTGGCTCCCCTCATATCAGTGTTAAATGGGAGTGACTGAACGTCATTTATGCGGTAAAAAATGCTGTAAGTGAACTAGGCTTTGTGATCTTAATTACTTCAGCTTTATTTTTAAAGAAGAGAGATTTACAAAGGGCACATACTGCCGTCTGGCCATGAGTGTTCATACAAACAAGTTTTCTTCCTTTTCTCACTCCCTTGATTCTCCACCACTTCCACAAATTTGCATCATACCGTAAGTGCAATAGGGGAGGAAAACGAAAAACTTGCCCAGGAAGCAGAGTGAATACTCAGGCAGTTAGCCCCCACTGAGCTCCTCCTGCACCTGCCTGACTGCCGTACTAACACCAGCCAACGTAGCACTTTCTTGCACACCCCTGTACTGAAATGCAGTCAGTATGACTGTAGTATGAGCACACACTAGGAGACACCAGACCCACATCACAGGGTATTTGTACTCTGCCTGTTAAATGCTACCTGTTATAAGTGTGTCAGAAACAAGGGCAGGATAATGGCTGCAATAGGCTTCCCAGACCAAGTGCTGTAGAGTTATCTGGTAGCTTCACTCTTGGGACTAACGAAATTACCAGGTCTATGCTGTACACTATAAGTATTAAATATATTACGGCAGTTCCCACACCAAAAAGATGCTGGAGGCTGATGGGAAATAAGCACTGCCTCTGACAGATTTTAATCTCAGTACAGGCGAAACCCAACAGACAACAACATGGGGTAGGAGACAATAAAGAGTAGGACTACTTGGTGACTTAAGCAACTATGTCTCTGATATCTTTGTGGTTTTCCTTCTGAGGTCAGTGAAAGGGGAAACAGAACACTACAGCAAGAAGAAACAGACAAGAAAAAGGTGGAAAATAAAACAATCAACTAAGACACTGAGAAACTAAGGAATAGAAGAAAAGGAAATAGCCATTAATGGTGCAGCAGTAGAACCTAAGCTCTGGCATCAGAGGATTTGATTAATCTAAGAACATCAGGAGCCTGGAGGCATATTGGCATATCTAATGCTATTAACAATTGTAATTCTCTCCAGGATACTTCATGCTTACCCAGCAGTAACTTCAGTATGTTCCATAAGGCATCCATTCTGTTGGTATAGTGAAATATAGTATGACCGGGAACCATTCTTGCCACCAAATTCCTTACTCTTCCGCTACAGAAGAGTGTCCAAGAATATTTACAGGGGCTGGGGTTCTTCATGCTGCTAGTGACAAGCAAGCATGGAAAGAACAATAAATCAGATGTTCTTTGAGGAGTTAGAAGGCCTCAGCCCTTGCTTACTCACAAAATATCTTACTAGAACTTCACTCAAGTGTTTCTAAGGGAAAAGAGTTTAACGATTTATATATATATATATATGTATACATATATTAAAATGCTTATAAAGAGAGATTAATTCTTAGCAAATCATGCAATTCCCATGCACTCAAAGCTCTTACTTGGGTTCAGTAGGTAAGAAGAAGAATAAGTTAGATTTAATTATTTTCAGTGTCAAGTGCTTTGCAGTGTAAATTGATAGCTCCAAATGTAGTTACCAGATTCACTGAAAACATAATCTGGAGGGGTAAAAAGTCCTATGATAGAAAGATTTAAAATGAAACAAAATCAAGCTTCATGATCACCTCAGATCCCACACACAACTGTGGTGAACTAGAATTCTGTTTATTCAGATGGAGTGTGTTCGTAGTGCCAAGAGCCATAGACTGCTAGGGAAATTAGTGTAGCCTCTTTGATGTCATGTGCATCCCAGAATCTGTAACACACTGCTAAAACTGTGAGCATAGCCTTTTGTTTATAACCCTAAACAGAACCATTTGAATACACACGCTGAAAGAACTCATAAACAGGAGCAATGCGTCTTCTTCTACCCAGTGATTCATTACTTATAGCTTCGTTTTGGATACTGCAGTTCTATGCAAAGACATATGCTTTAGATCATAAAGCACACTAAGCAAATCATAAGTTCTTCAAGATGGTATGTAAAGGCTGTTTCTGCATCTGTTTGTTGCCAAAGACCCAGATGATACTGTAATTAGAACAACAAATATTTTATGTGAAATCAATCATTTAGCTGTCTCTGAACCCTGAAACAATGGCTTTTAGATACAGTTTGTTGGGAAACAAGATCCATAAATAGTTAGAATCTTGGCTTTTGTTGTTTTTTCCCTTCTGACACAATTCTGATCCTTCACTATTTGTCAGTTCTTTCAGTTTCTATTGTGAATGACTTAACTATAGAGGGAAAAGGCAGAGATTAAACAAAGCACGCTGAAGAACTAACTGTCAGTGACTAATACGGATGAGATTCAAACCTGTTAGCAAACAGCGGGCTTCTACAAGTTTGGTCCTGGAGACATCTTCCTGTGCTGATTGAATATACACAACCTCTCATATGCCCAGCATGTAGTAACATCTAATGGTGGGTTCCAGAGGTGAGGCAACTGGTCAACTAACCAGTCAAAGCCAAGGAGGTTTGCACAACTTTAACTTTAGGAAAAAAACCATGCCAAACCATCCTGAATGACACAAACTAGTTCTGGACAATGAAGAAAAGTTAACTGATGATTATTTTTCTTCTCCTCCTTAAAGAAGACACAAGGCAGTTGTAGAAGCTGCTTTTCGGTTAGTTCTTTTCTGAAGAAACAGTTACTGATGAAAAACAGGACATTTCAGGTATGCTGGAATTACTACATATCACAGCATATTTCATGGTTTTAGAAGTGCTGCTTGATCCAGTAACCACCAGGTGATAAGAAATAGCTATCTCACTTTACCATGTGAAGTAAGTGATGCCTCTCTTGCTCTCTGAGTGATGTTGTAAATCAATATGAGTAACTGAAGAAATTCACAGGGGAAAAACCTACTGAGAACAATTAAATACGAAGAGATCATTTCTGGATCAGGAAATCCCTGAGCCACAAACCATGCTAGGCTGGGCAAATCTCTCTGCTTGTCCTATTTTCGTACTATACTCCAGGCTTTTGCTCTTGGTTATTGTCAGATGGAAAATTAGGCTAAACAGACTTGGATTAGTTTGGAAATACTCTTTGTTAGGTTTTTGTTAGTGATGCTGCTAGCATTCAAACAACCAGGAAAGTAACCCACTCAAAATAAATCCACGCAGTCCAAATCCCCAAGAGACACCTGAACCTGAGGTTGAGGTAACACCTCACGAGATCCATACCAGGGTCTTCAATGCAAAGATGATTTCAAAGTTAACTTTAACTGCTCATGGCAGGAATGTAGTACGATGTATGCTTTTTCTATTGCACTGCACCAGATTAGCCTGAGCTTCTAGAAGGCAGAAGTAGAAATCCCACACGAAGACGAATACAAAAGAAAGCCAGGCATTCTTGAATTCTCTGGACATGCCTATTTTCCCTTTCTGTAAGTGCTAATCCGAGGTACTAGTTTTGAAGGATAGACACCAGAAAACCTACACAGGCACTGTGCACCCAGAGGGCTGCCATGATACAAGCTTTTCCCATCAGCATTGTATCATAGCTGAGACTCAGTCTGTTGGTGCAGTTTATTTATTTAGTGAAGTTAAAAAAATAGGAATGGAAAGAACTTCAGGTGACTATTTTGTTCTTCCTTGTCTTCTATTTTTGTCCTTCCTTGTCCAAAGTAAAATCGTATCTCATGTGTGAGGTATGAGAAATTTTCAAAATTGCTCAGTGACAAAAGATCTTTATAAATATCCTCAGAAATATAGCATCAACAATGGAAATATTATTTTTGTATAATATGACAATAGCTATTACTTCAAATAAGAATTAGGATGATGATTTAGTCATTCTGATTGATTAAATAGCTTTGGAAATGTTAAAGTATCATGACAGGATCATCAGTTTCAGAGATATTCTCTAAAGTACAGTTGGACTTGCTAATGCACAGGTTTTTAAACTGCATATTATGGATCTCTCAAGAGCTATCGTGTGCTAATATGCCTCAGAAAACTCACTGGACACTTGGCACTGGTTCATCTTGTGGGTTCCAGCTAAGAAAAGCAAAGCATATGGGGAAAAAGATGAATCCAACATAAAAAGTAAACACTGTGATTAACTTTTAAAAATAAAAAGTCAAAACATTCAGTACATTAGAAACCAGTAACAAATCACAAATACCTTTCTAATACTGCTTCTCTACAGAGCCAGCTGCTGCAGCTGCCAAAAATGCATCACACAAATATAGGGAGCTGGTCTCTGCAATCAAAAGTAGGGCAGGAGGCAATCTGTAAGTTCATAACTCTGTTAAAATTTTGCTCATAGTGGGCATGTGTTTCAGAGTTGCTGTCCTAGCATATAGCCTAGATGTTTTTAAAGGTAATTCTTCACCTTCTTCCAAACTGTAATAATAGCATTTTTATCCCATATCCTCAGAGACTAAGCCACTTGATTGACTTTGAATTCTGGACACACAGGAAATTTGTATTAATTTAGCATAAAGATGAGGCGCAATAAAGGCTCTGTGGAACCACAACAGCATGGTCTCTAAGGTTTTGTTCATTACAGAAACACAATTTGCATATCTAAAGGCTTGAAACCATGGGTCCATATTGATACAACTAGTATTTCAAATTTGAGTGTAGCAGATTCAGCATATATTTCAAAGAATAAATGGTAGAAGACCAAGATAAAACTCTCAGTAGATTTCTTCATTAAGAAAGTGGGTTTTTTTTTCTGAATTCAAGGTAGTTGGCAGCAGTAACTTTTAAAGGAAGTATTAAAGAAAGCTTGACTGAAAGCAAAAATACCACTAGTTAGGTATCTGCTTTCTAGTGTTGCTACAGGGACTTGGTCTGACATTTGTAAATGTTGGAAGTGAAGAAGGCGTTGGCTGGATAAAGGAAACTAATGCTGCTGACCTATGTGCTACAGCGATCTATTCCTTTAAGGGGGTTTTAATTGCTACAGGGACTCCTAACATTAGACCTATGATTAGTGATGGCTCACAAGTGAACTATAAATCAAACTCAGGCCAGTAAATTCCCAGGAAGCATTCCAAAAGAGAAACTTAAGAAGCATGATCTACCTATTCAGTCAATAACAGAGTTAGAAAGTAAGTAGGAATTGAGAAAAACAACAACAACAAACAAACAAAAAACCCAAAACAAACAAACAAAATAGCCTTCAGGCTTTAAAGACATCTGTGTACCCTAGGATTTTTTCTCCTTCCAAATCTAAATCAGTAACCATTTACTGGTAACTTATGCTATGAATCTATGCTATGGTAGAATGCTAGACATATATAAAAACAAGGAGTCATTATGTCAAGACTTTGAAGCAGTGAGGTGTAGTTCATTAACTTGTACCCAGAAAAGGTAGGTGGGAGCTTCCAATAGAATTAAAGTGCTTTCAGAAAACAGAAAAGAGGTCTAAAGAATACTGAGGGAGCTCTGCAAAGAGTTTCAACACTGGGATGTTCAATTCCACTAAAGCAATTTAAGGCTGTGTATTTCATGATACCCAGCCACAACATCTGCAGTAAGAGTTTGGGGAGTGAACACAAAGTATCTGCACTTTTCATCCAGTGCTACCTGAAAGCACTGAAAAGAAACTATGGCAAAAAACTTCAGCTCATAGGAGCAGAGGAAGACATACACGTGTGCATATACAAACAAAGCGAGTTGACTTTCTGATATTACAGTGACTTGCTTATGTGACAATATGTTTTGTTCTGAAATTACATTTCTTGACAGGACACAGCTTGCTGTAGTATGTCAGCTCACTGTAATATATTCCCCTCTGAACACAGCCTTTGTACTTGAGTATCGCTTATTTTAAATTGGTAAATTCTACAGAATTAGTTGGAGTTTTTATTTTTCTCATAAATATATGTCTAGTTCTGGTGACTTTGATGACATTTTATTCCTCCGAGCTTAATAAATCCTTCTTTACCAAAGTGAGTGGTGATTTTAGGGTTCAAACTGAAGTACTAGAAAGGCGGCTTTTTAAAACTTTGCAGCTCACCCATTCTGGAAAAAAAGGCTCCTTCATGGTGTCTTAGTATAGGTACACACAATTTCTTGTCACTCCAGAAAATACAGACCAAGTGATTTCAGGAATTTATTTGGGAAGTAGATTTGGGTATGTTTTCCACCCCCTAACTACTTGATTTTTTTTTCAGTCCCTTTCTTATAATTCTGTACTACATCCTTGGCTAGTAAAAGAGTAATATATCCCTAAAGAATGGCTCGAGATACGGTAACATCAAATTCTGTTTGTGCCCTGACCCTGTACTTGGGTTTGCTCGTACTTGAGCAAGCAAAGTTTGAATCAACACTTTACTAGTTACTGTGCAATAATGCCTTGTATGAATGGCCTACAAAGGACCACACAGAGCTGCAACATGAATAAACTAGCACATTGCATGCACACCTCTGGCTGTGCAATGCCACTTCTGATTTATCTGTCATTGGTACCTGAGAAGTACGACCATATTAACATAACTTTCTTCTATAACATATCGTGCTTCTCAGTAGGACTAATTAGCTTACGCACAGCACTGCACTCATCCAGCGACACTGCCTCCAGGGTCTGATTCACAACTAGCTTGAGCAACTTTGCAAAGCACTGGCATGCACAGTGTCAATATACCACATACTTATAGTATGGCTTATTTTACACTAACTTTCCCATGGAAACAAAACCTAAAAATCAGCTTTAACTCTGTGAACAGGTTCACTGAAGTCTGCTGTTGAAGTAATGCTACAACAATACTGACAATATCCTGTCCTCAGCAGAAAGGCTTATGTCCTGAAAACGCTAACACTGATGCACACGTCCACCACTAGAATTAGTTCCTCTGAAGTTAGCCCCAGCATGAAGCATATGAATACAAAGGAAAAAATGGAAAGTACCACAAAACCACGCTGATAATAATAATGGAACTCTATTATAGAATTTTAAACTGCTCCCTTTAGAAAGGACTGTCTTAATTATTTTAATTATTAAAAAGCCCTATGAAGTAAAAAGTTATGGGCAGAGAGACATAAGCATTTCTTTTCATTTGTAGAAGATATAATAAATTTTAAAATTCCAGCACTCTTTCTACCAACACAATACCTGAATTAACTCATGAAGCAGTTTAAATTCAGCGATAATTTAGAGTCATTCACTTTCTACAAATGCTCAAAAACATGTAGGAGTACTTAGGCTAATCTCTGATGAAAATTAGTTATGTTATATTCTTCAATAAAATAAGCACAAGAATGACTTTTGGTTTCATGGAAAGTAGTATTTCCACATGTAGCTGATCAGCATTGTCTAAATTAAATGAATATGAGGCTGGTGGATGGACAGAGGCAAACTGAAGATAATCAGCAAAATTTATGTTTTCAAACAAAGTACAACACATATAAATCACTTCAAAGAACCCCTACAAAATTATCATTTAAAAAAATTAAACCACAATATAGTGAAAAGCAAAAAAATATGACTTGTGGACCATAAGTTATAGTTCATTGTTTGCTTTCACAAGGTAGAATGGCAGGAAATTATCTCCCTCTTGTCACGCATTTCATTTTTGATTAGGTGATTTTGCATTATTTGTAACTTCAAAAAGCATCCACAAAAATATGAGGTGCCAAAGACATTTTTTGTTCTCTGAAGATGCAATTTTCTAGAATAAAACTGTCTATAACACCACGTACTGCAAAACAAGATTTTCAGTTTTTACTGCAGTCACTTATGCCAGCAATCTACGTGAAGTCAATGCATTATGCATAATGCATAATGATAGGACCAATCGTCTTTAAAATAAAGTTATTATTTAAAGATATATGTTTTACTACTATCAACCAATAACGCACATTTGTTTGAAACAGATTACTCTTCTGTCATCATTATGCTCATTATGTGTCACCATTTTGTTCAGAAGAATCCATGATACAAAAAGGGGAGCATTATTTATACAGAATCACATATCTTTCTTTTTATTACTATAATATATATAGTAGAGATTAACTCCACTTACGCTTTTTTTTTTTTGCATTCTGTATCTCTGCTGTTAGGACTTGATTTGGACAGTTTATTCAGAGATAGCCAGCTGGTCAAAAGAGGTGATTCTCCTGCCATATTTAGCCTTGGTGCCCCAAGGTAGGCCGCAAGCAGGCAGGCTGCACAGCTGCTGTGTTGCCTGTGATGAGAAGGAGCCTGTACCACTTGACCGTGCCAGCAAAGGACTAACATCCTCACCACGTCTGTTCTTTCTCTTTCCCTCATGGCTGCTGATAGACAGGACTATGGTATCTGTCTGTTCATATAGAGAACTTGCAACATCAGCCTTGAGAGGAATGAATTTCCCAGTCATCTCTGCTGAAGAGTTAAATTCAGATGTATAATATTTTAAACTTCATCATTACTTCTGTCACTGGAGCTCAACACACACAGGTGAAGGATCGTGAGTTAGTTACCTTACAAAAAGCTGCATGATGTATTGCTCATTTTACACAACAAACAGTAGCAGCCTGTGCCACTATGCAAGGAAGACTTTGAGTCCTCATCACCAGCTGTGAATCCGGGCCCACAGAAAGGAGACTGAGCCCATCAGAGTTCATCCCTGTGATGAACACTGTGGTAGGACAGGGATCAAGGGGAACAATGAGGTGAAAGAGCACACCTAGTTACCTTTTCAAGTTTGATTTGTGGATGAGGAAAATAGTCAGAAGTAAATGTTTCACGTGCTGTCACAAATCACTTAACTGAAGAGGAGCAAAATCTTGTACTTCATGTAAAATCAAAGGGACCAAAACAGTAATCCTGCCTGCAACTGGATTTTTTTAAAGTTCTTTGGGTATTTTTGTTTGGAGTTACTCATGTTTAAAGAGAGACCTGTATAGTAACACTACATGACACGCTGAGCTGCATGTTGCAGCATGCGATGCTGGTTTTCACCTTTCAGACAGCTTAACAGTTCTCACTCACTGGGTATAGCTTATGGCAGCCTGGGAATAAGAAGTGCCCTGCTGCTGCCAAGGGTAACTAAGATGGCATCCAGCCATATTTCTAACATTTAGTAAAGACCAGAACTACGGCAATTTAACTTGGTATCCATAAGAAAAATGTAATTATTGTCCACACTCAACAAGAAGAAAAGTCAGTTAGTGACACCACAAGTGTTTTTTTAATGGTATCCAAAAGTCCCTTCTAGATTACCGGCATTTGAACATGAGAAACTATTACAGTAGAGTAGAAAGTCAATAAAACGATCTCTACAGACTTGGCAACATGCATAAGAGGTTTTATCTTTAAAAATAGCCTAATGCTTAGTTGTATAACCACCAAATTAAGTTTAATGGGTGAAAATGATTAAAGATTTCTGCACGGTGTTCCTGCTTCTTGGCCATTAGCATGTCACACCAGGATAATTTAAATCTCCTTTCAGTTCTGGGTAGTTGAGATCACAGCTCTCCTTATTTCTAAAGGGGAGGGATTTCCACCTCTGCGGAAGAGAAGCATTCCAGTCAAAACTCTTCAGAAAGTGTTATGGCCAGACAACTGTAACCGCACCTCAGTTAGAAGTTAGTCTTCTTTTTTATTTAATTATTTCTTTGCTAACACTGGAATTTTAGAGCAACAGAAACTTTTTTTGTGAATTCAGGTCATATTAGCTAACAGTTTCAGCTGAAATTACATGAAAAAACTTCAGAGATGTTGAAACAATTCATTCTGGCATCTCAAAAACAAAACATTTTGATTTTGTCACAAGGGGACTCCCTTCCCAAAACAGAGGAGGTAGTGCTGCCACCCCTGATATCCAAAAACTCAGTGATTAGGCCATGTTCTTAGGTTGTGAAAGATGTAGCTTCAAACACCTCCTTTAACAGATTTGGTACAGGGACTTGAACCCAAACATCAGGCTTCTCAGGAGAGTAACCTAACTGCTGGGCTAGAAAATATTCTTAGGTAGGTTTTTCTCAGCCTCATTTGTTGAAAGTGTCCCACTTTGCATAAAGTAGTTAAATATTCATTGAAATGGAGATTGAAAGCCAGGTGCTGGCCTGCTTTTCCTCTGACTGCTCAAATTACCACAATCTTAAGTCATTCACATGCTCTCTGTTTCTGTGGCCTACTTACAATTTAGTGTACATTCCACCAATGGGAGAAAGGGGAGAAGGAAAAATGCTTTCTTCTCCAAACTTTGACATCTGCCTTGGGTATAGCCCAGGCCAGTGAAAATACGGATTGGTCAAAGTTTTGTAACTTACCTTCAGAAGGACAGTAGCATGGAAGGTAAGAAATGATCATTTTCCAACATGTAAAGTAGTAAAAATAAAGCAGTTAAATGACAAGAAACGCTATTATTTAAAGGAGAAAGAAGTGAGACATCTGCATCTATTTGTATCCAGTGTTTATCCCTACTGGCACAATTAATAAAAGCTATGCATAAATCACATGAAGTTCATTAAATCCACTGGCTCTGGCTGCTGACTAATTGGTAAATACACACTTGATAAAAATGTAAAATGTATGCCAACTCCACATTTTAAAACTGGTTTCTAGTTAAGATGTCTCTGCTTCCCAGTTGCTTTTCCAACAGAGCTTGATTTTCATGGTTATTGGTCTTAGAGAAACAATGGTGCTGAGAACTGTGCCAAAACATCTTTGGCTCTAGAGGAGGAAAACAAAAAGGCAGCTCTGTTGAGCTTATCGAGACTGAGGCGCTAGCTATTCTGTGTCCAGGTTAATTTTCTGATGTAGCAGTGAGTCTAAGGCCTGCTGAAGTCAGCTGTGAATATTTCAGCAGACTCTTTCAAGCACTTCAAATCCTTTGTGAGGGTAGCCTTTAGCACTTACTTCTGCAATGTTGCACTCAGCTAGTGCTACATGAAGGTATCATTGCTCAATGAAACTTTGAGTGAGCTAAATCTGGCAAATTGTAATAGATTGAGGAACTATACAGGCCTATGCCTGGAGCAGACATACAGTCTGACACTGTTGGGAGTTACACACAAATAAAAACTACTTATGAAAAACCTGATGGCTGTGTGATTGACTGTAGCTGAAGCCATCTACCTCAACACATCCCTCCACACATCTCCACTCTCTCAGACAGTGTGAACGAAGCCTTTGTACCCCTCAGTCCACTATACCCTGTTTTCAGAGAAGTCATGTGGAAAAGAGGCCAGCACCCAGCCAGCCACAGATTTTTTAGATAGGGAGCTCAGCAAAAGGCTTTAATACTTAAAATGTCTTTTAACAGATCTGTCGAAAGCCCCATCTGAAGGGTCTCTACTTGCCACCATCACTGATGGCTCTGATTGTGGAAGGCCTGCCTGACATCAAACAATCCCAGATGCAGAGGGGCCTTGGGAGCTAGCCCAGCACTTTGTCTGGGCCCAACCTCAAGTTTTCTGTATTTACATTTTTTTCCAAAACATGATTTAGAACAGATGTTACTGGACACCACAGCTCTCCTCCAGGGTTCGAGTAGAAAAATCACAGCAGAAGAGGGAGATACAGAGCTGCTCAAGTTATATTACAAGGGGATTTTGATCTGTACTGCAAAGAGGGGGCAGGTTCTGTCCATCTCCAACTTTAGTTTAATTAGACCCACATTCAAACATCCTTGCTGGCTTCCTTCTAGTAAGGCTCAAGCAAAATGCTTGTTTTGATTGTGAACAGCCTTATAACTAAGTGGACTATTTTAGGTTAGGGATCGTTTAGGACCATCTCTGCTTGTATTCTCTGTTCCTGCCACTGACTTTGACAGTGCCTGAACAACATATTCAAAGCACTTGCCTCAAACCACACTTATGGTGTGCATGTTTAAAACAAAGGATGAAATAATGTTGACAAACAGTATTACGAAATTGATACAGCTTTAATAGTGGCTTAAAGAAAGAAATGGGAATATGAAACTCCCTTCTTCTCTAGACAATGGGTGGTGAAATAAGCTGTCCGCAATGGAGGGAAAAAGCTCAAAAAGAAACATTTGGAAACAATACAATGACATATGGTCCCATATGCTGAATCTATAATGCCTCCTAATTCCTTCAGGGTAAAATTCACCCTTTTCCTGAACAAATTCCAAGTAGCTGGGATTTGCCTATGAGGACTGAAGGAGAGAATAAAATTTGACCTCTATACGCACACAGACAAGACACATAGCTGTGAAGCAGCTTCTCTGTAGTTGCCATCTTACCCACTGATTGAAGCACCACTGACAAATTCTTTCCACCCTTTTGTGGGTATTTATAATTGCTGATGCACAGGCACGTGCATCATGAATGCTCCCCCTGTGCTCCACAGTGCAGAGGATGTGCTCAGAAACAAGGTGGTACACTAGATTAGCTGGAGTTGCTTTAAAATCTTATACGGAAAGCTGCATGTCAGTGCCAATAAGGCATGCCCACGACACCGTTTTGAATGAGTTTTGTCCTGGGTATTATCTGAGCTGACTCTGAGGTTCTGCTTTGCTACCTTAGCTGCCCAACTGGCTCAGCTCAAGAATGCTGTACCAAGAAAGCTGATCTACAGCAAATATGGGAGCCTAGCAAGAAGGCCTCTAAATATGAGGTGCTACATAACCCAGGCTTTGAGAAGGATTTTTTACTACATTAAGATGCCTCTTCAGACAGAGTTGAAGCTGTTGGGAGAGTGAGCACCTTACCTTACAAGTGAATTGGAGCCATAACCCTAAGGAAAGAGAGGAACCTTCCTATAGAATTAGTTTCTACTCTATAAGGAACATCTTCTAAATCTAGCTCTACTCATTTGGGTTCAACTCTAGGTAGGAGAATTCCATTAGCTTTTTTTATTTTTCTTCTGTAAGGCAGTTATGAAACTGTCCTGGAGATGGATATGATGTGGGATTTAGATCTTTTGATTCCCCCGCTAAAAACAGCTAAGACCTTTTAAGCCCGTATGCACGTTAAGAACTACTTGACTCAGCTTCTCTACCTGAAGGACAGGGACAAAGGCTATACAGACAAAAAATAAAAAATAAAAGGAAGGATGCAGAGAAAGTGTTTAGGTCCAGAACAACTATAAACTCCCAGAATAAACTTCTGCCAAATAAGTTCCTAGAAGGCACTAAGCTTACCTTAATGCTGAGTTTTAATACTTGAGATAGAGCCGACAGTACATTGTAAACATACCTACATAGGTACTATACATACTGTGCTACAGGAATGAAAAGGTTCTTTGGGAAATTCTCCTATCCTGAAGAGGAGAAATTATTATCCCTCTTCCAAATGAAAACAATCAGTTACCACTTGCCCTTGCCTGGTTCTGAAAAGGACAATGGAGGCTTCTCCTTGGCTACTAGAAATCATTCAAAAGCTAAACCAAGATGTGGCTGAGAACTGAATGGTATGGGGAGGGAAGGAACATTAAGTCCTGTATTTTTATCTCCAGAACTACTCATTCTGTTAGTTTTTTGCCTCTGTCTCTTTGCTTCTTGTCTCTGTAGGTCAAAACACTTAGGGACAGACACTATCTCTGTTTATTCGGTGTGCATGACACCTCTATCAGAATGTGAATCAGCATCAGTAGCGTGTCAGCCCATGTTGATGATAAGAGTGACGCCTGCCAGTCTCCCCCCGGTAAGTAACACTTACACTACTCCATTTAAAACAAAACAAAACAAAACAAAATAAAACAAAACAAAACAAAACACAACTGTGAACTTGACACTCTCACTAGACCATCACCAGTGCTTGGAAAAGTCATCTCTCTTCTCATTTAATATTTAGAAATACTTAAGAGTTTGAGGAAAATATTTTCATGGAATATTTGATGTAAAAATGCTTGAAGGCAGATAGATTTTTTTCAGTTAACATTTCAAAATTGCTTCAAGATTGGATGAAGGATCTGATGAAATGCTTCTATGTTTTAATTTTCCAGATGGAAAATGAAACTCTATTTAATATTTAAAAGGTCTTTTACAAAATACACAAAACTATTTAACACTACCTGGGCTATTCTGCAGGAAAGGGAATGGAAACAAACTTGCCTGAATACAAGGCCCAGCAGCCACTCTGCAGTTCATTCACCAAAAGACTTTGGTGAATGTAACCACATCCTTCCTTCCAAGGGATGCCCTTCCTCACAGAAAGCACAGAGCCAACAGATTCTTGTCAAATAATCTGGAATAATGATTGGGAAAAAGAAGCATCAACTCATCCATGACAAAGCTCATCTTCTAGATGGACTGAGGCTGGTACTTGTGTGAAAACACCCTTAGATTGACTGCAAAGCAGCACAGTGTACAATTACTGCACCTACCTAATATTTCCTGGAAGAGGACAAGAAGCAGATAGGTCTATATCCCCACTTATCATCTGGCTGATTGACTGAATTGTCTTTACATGCAGCTGGGAATGTTTTATAACAATCTCCTTCACATTCTTTCTTTAGTGACTGCCCTTTTTGTCTTACTTAATTTCCTCTTGCATTAAGAGGGCAGTTCCTGGATAACTTTGCTCCATGCATGTGTGGAATTACTGATACCTGTTAGATGTATCGCTGCACCATTTACTCTAGAATGGAGTAATGCTTCAAAAAGGGATGGTAGGTTGCAGAAGAGCTGCCATTTGTTCATTGACTAAAAAACAACCTTGTCCTGACCACTCCGATCCAACAACAGCAGATGCTTTATTCAACCTTCCCATTGTCCTACTGCCTTCTACAGTAGAATCACTGCCTTAAATCTGGAAGATGGTCCACTGATCACAGTCTGTTTTCTCAATGTAAAGAGGACAAGATTTGCTCTATGGTGACGACTAATTGCTGTTATTTACTATAGAAAGACATACGAACCATGGACCTACTTGAAAAATTAGGGTTTGAATGGTGCACGAGACAGTGAGCAAGAAACAACATCTTAGACTTTCCTCCTGGCTCTGACAAGCTCAGTTGTATCTCAAGACAGCTTTGGTATATATGCACCCTTCAAGGCAAAAATGAGAAAAACAATTCTTTCTGTAACTTTCAGTCTTTATCAGCCTGCTATAGCAAACAATGCAGATTAATCTCTTGTAAAATCCTGCAGTACTAGCAAGACTTGTTTTAAGCTTTCCCTCTTCATTTTTCTCATCTTTCAAAGGTATCTCTACGCTGCAAACTCACTCCTCCTCTGCCAAAACTGTATCCCCTATCACTGAATATTTATAACAATAACTTGGAGGAAAACCTAAAGTCTACAGACTTAGAAATCACGATGCACTAAATGCACGTCAAATTTCTTGTTAGGGCTAACTCATCTGCATGGGGTGTTAGGATCACACTGCATTACAGCTTCTAGTCCCAGTTCATCTGGAGCCAGCCTGAGAGTGCTTGCTACCTTATAAGTAACATGCATCCCAAGGTACTTTAACATATAAATTCCATAACAGAGAATTACAGAAACCTCTAGCCCAAAGACATGACAAACTATGATTCATCTTTACTACTCTTGTCCAAAGAAGTTTTCTATGAAGCAGATGACTTTTTTTCACTCATCATTGCAATCTGTGTATGAGAATTTATTAAAATTCAGTGAGGTTCCCATGAATACATCTATTTTAGGGCCTAGCACTGTTGCGAGCACATATGCTTAGGCAAGCTGAAAACCACCTGTATTTCAGTTTCTTGGATAAAGGGATTTGCCATCTTAGAAGCTGGTGGTAGTTTGTAGTTTTAGAGTGATCTTAGATGCCCTGACAGAAAGTGATACTGCACTAGTACTGCAAAGTACTATGAAACCAGAACTCAATATACCATAAGAACTCAGTTTTCCATTTCGAATCTGTGGTTGAAAACTGTTAATTCTTAATTTTGTTAAGAATCAGATCTTAACTTTGCAATGACTTCTTTTTCATCTGCATGCAAGATTTTAAAAACAGGACTGGTGTTTCCTTTAATTAGTATTTGATACAGTATTAATATTCCTATTTATCTTCTACATGCCATATGGATTAAATTCTCATTACTTTTGATCTTAATACTTTTAAAATATGGAAATCAGAAGACAGCCTCTTTAAAGCAGTGTTTGCACACCACATCTATTATTGCCTTGGGCAATAAGAAAATATCTGCATTGCTAAAATTCCAGAATTGTGAGGAAATCTTGAAAAATCAGATATTAAACTGATCAATCTAGACAAATTATGTAATGACCAAATGAACTGCAGCCCTTTACATTCAGATATATCTAAAAACGACACTAAAAGTGTCAAAGACCATTAGAGAACATGTACTTAAAACGGATCAACAAACTTAATTTCTAGAAGGAGAAGGATGTTTTCACAGACTGAACTAATTCAAGATACAATGCTTTAAAATAATACTATATTTTTTAAAAAGAACTTACCTTTAATCTCAGATATTAAAAATATGATTTGTTTTCATATTTACGGAAGATACTGTTATCTGAATTCAACTCAATTTTCCCAACATAATAGAACACTGTTCATGAGTAGTTTTGCATGGTCACGTATTTTGGTTGATCTGAATTAAGCAGAGAGGAGAAATGTATGGGACTCAGCAATATAAAGAACAGGTAAAGAGAATACACGGAACTGACAGCTCTGTTCACACCTCTAAGGAATCTCTGACGGCATGGGAAGCATTTGCATTTACTGGTTCAAAAATACTACTCCACGTATCAGTGGAATAGTATTTATGAATGCACTAGTCTGAAACAGAAGCTTATCCTAGTCATTTTACTTTTGATCTTCCTACGATATATAATAACAAATCTGTAGCAAGGCTTGCTAAATCTCTCTGCCTACATTATATTGCTGAAGCATATGTCGGAGAGTTTTCAGAAGAAATTAAGAAAACATATCTGAAAACAGGCTGTCTCCTTCTATGCTCTGACTGAAAGGTGGAGGGAGGATAGTATGTAGATACATCCACATCCTGTTCCCCAGAGCACTTGTGCACTGCCTGCATGGGGTATCCATCCCCAACCTTGGAGCTTTGGAATATCTGAATCTACTAAGAAATACCACAAGAAAACCTATGTTCTGATTTTAAACAACAACAACAACAAACAATCATTGCTCTTCAGTATCAGGAAAGGCATTTTCAGGGAAAATGGGCAGTGCTGGGTCCATTAGTCTCTCTTTTTCTTCTTTTTATTTGAATGACAATTTAGTTTAAGGCCTAGTCCACATCAGGAAATTCTGTCAATGACTTTATTTCTTACCATCACCTAAGTCCTCAGCTAGAAATATTGCTATTTTTTACCAGAACAATTCATCCCACCTGGCAAATTGTTTTAAGAACTGCTTTACTGTGATGAGAAGCCTTTCCAGCAAGGAGGTTTGCTGGCAAACATCAACAGAACAGTTATATTTTCAAAGCCTACTAACTGCAGACACAGCCTAACTGGCTGGTTCTGTGCATGGTAGTTTCTCCAGTGAAGAGACTGCTAACTCTGCTGAACTAAAAAGTAGGCTTTTCCTTTAGATGCCCTCTTGCATAAGACTACAGTAAAAAACACATTTGTTTCACAGAAATCTGCAAGTTGCAGTCATACATACCCACCAGAAAGAAGACACATCAGTGTCCTTAAACTTCCAGAAATCTGATAAGTACAGCAAATGTTATCCTGAAATTCCTAGGCAAATAAATTGTTTTCTCATAATCATTTGCAAAAACATCATTAGTAGGGTATTACTTATCTAAATAGCAATTGTACATCCATAATTGTGTTTAGGATAACTAGGTGATAAAATGTTGTACAGGTAATTTAAATTTCCCTTTTAAGTATCTCAGTGACACTGTAGTGTCATTGGACACTGCAGCACTTAGTTATTGCATCTTTAATGTTTTGTGCACTTATATCACAATTATTGCACATTACTGTTTCACAACACAAGTAATGTAATATTTTTGTCTTGAACATGAAATATCACATAGAAAAGTTTGTTCCCAGCCATGCAGTTGTCTATACCATTCAACACAACTTACGTTCCAATTAATACTTTAAACTTCAAATTCTAAGCAGTCATTTAAAATCCACATTTCCATCTTTTTCACATCAAATGGTCTTATTTAGGCAATGAGTGCTATGGACATGTGAGTAACCACTACTACATGCTGAAGGACTGGGCCCTTCCTTCATCATCAACCTCTGCCCGTAACCGCTGCGCTTGTTATATTCAGAAGGAGAAGATGCTGCAAACAAGCCTGTGAAACTCTGTGTTAAGAAATCAAGGATCTCTTGGCTACTGAACTCACAGCTCTGTTCTCTAGTTAGTTCACAAGCATTTTATATCAAAGGGATGCAAATGTGAAGATTTAGAAATAAAGGAATAGCTTTCAAATTTGAGGCTAAATAAAAAGCCTGACAAGCAATACTTTTAATAATCTGTGTCACTTTTACCCAGTATTCCTTCCTGTAACTTAAACACAGTACTGCACAGCAAGACTCAAGTTTATTTTCACCTCTGCTCCAGTCGGGAGACTTACTCAGTTCAATGACATAACACTTACAGAAACTGCATCAGAGTACCTCATGGAAGCGACCCCATTAAAATAAGTTCATGCAGCTATTACAAGTAAAACTTTGCCTTACCTTCCATTTTTTTCATCACTAGGATCTGGAAACCTCCTGTCTGCCTCCCCATGACACATGGCACATCCACATGAAAATAATCTTGGACTTTCCTATTTCAAACAGCTTCGCAAGCGTCTTTGTAAGTGCCAGCTCAACTCCGTAGGCTTTGTGTCACGGTGGAGTCATGCTGAACAGCTGGGTGGGCTATAACTTATTCCAGACACCCGTGGCTGGTCAGTTCTGGTAAGTAAGAGCTGAAGCCAACCACTTCCTCATCTCATCTGTGATGTTACGTACCCATACAGAAACAGATAGAGGGTACTCTGGTAGAGTACAGACTACTTTCATGGGCCACACAAGAGAAAGGACAGTTCTCAGAACCTCTCACCTTCCTGACCCGGCACCATAGGCCACGCATTCTCATGAGAATGTGGCACAATCAGGATATCAAATTACCAAAGTCTATTGTTTCAAACAACTGAACTGTTTTAGATTAATGATGACTTCTTTTCCTGTGTCCCAGTAAAAAGAGGGCCTTGTTTCAGTTCTAGATCACTCTTGGCAAGTCAGCTGGGAACATGCAGAACACAATGTACACCAGCTTCCAGCACACTGCTGCCTTCCTGCTCTGAGCTTTGTCATCCATTTACATGAAAACAGGCATAGGCCCATCCCACGAAAACTTGTTTTGCTCAGTTTGTTTTTGTTTCAAAAGGTCCTTCAGGGGAAAGAATCTGGTCAAAAATCCAGCAACATTTATTCAAATTGTTTTTATAAAACACACTTGGGGCTCCAATCTGTGGGAGCAGTATTTTTAAATCTTTGTTTTTTTGTTTCTGATTTGTTGTTCTTACTCAATGTTCTGATGTTGGTATGAACAAAGCCAAACAAAAACCCAAGCATTAGTTTAACTAATGTAAACCAGATACAATGGGCTAGATTTATAGACCAGCCATGCTTATTCATGGTGTAGCATGAGGATGCATGATGAAGTTAAGCATAATAGGCCTAATTTACAGTTGCCCTGAGGCCCCTTCAGAGAACACCCCTAGCACAGAAGGCCTGTTTGCTGCATGCAAAGCCATCTCTGTGTCTTTGCTCCTACTCGTCCCAGGATAAGAAGCATGCTAAGGCAGGGCAGTACAAACCTGAACAAAAGCCACTAGGGTAAAAAGCTGCAGGATGCACAAAAAAAAATCTCTTTTCACCTATATCCTCTCATTTTCCCCAGCTTCAGCCATTGATGCTGAAGTGGAGAAACCTCTGTAGGCACAGGCACATCCTTCCCTGCTACACCCTTTCCAGAGGTTACAGGAGGCATTTGCTACGCACCAGCCCAGCGCCTGCAATTTAGGGAGTTACTGAATGCTTTGGAAAACATAGTTCTATTTACCCCCAGAAAAGGACTTTCTGGAAACTCTTAATAAGTTGACCAGAAGTTCTACTGAAGACGTATCCTCTAATGTTTATGCTCCTCCAGTCAAAACAAATTTACTTATCTTCACCCTTCAGTAAAAATTCAGTACTTCCGTGTTAGAGAACCTCTCTCAACCTCATTTGGCTTGGTTGTACCCCCCTCACATCACTCCTTTAAGCATGTTTGCTGTTCTGGGTGTGTTCTGTGACCTTGAAGAACAAGAATGTGAGCATTTGCACACCTTTACAGGGCTGTAGGGAACACGTGTGAGGCAGGAACTAATTTTTCTAACTGCAGTAAACGGAACTGCAAATCCAAAGACAGCCAATAGCATTCTTATTGCTGACAGATTTCTTTGGCGAATTTATTTGACAATATCAAGGGAATATGCATGACATCTAACACTTATTTAATTTATTTTTTTTTCCAGGGCACAAATGAGAACACAATGTTTTCTTCCAAAGTCTTATTATATTATTACTTGGTTAGTTACAGGCTATAACCAGAGATAAAATTGAGGGATGCTTTCTTTCAGCAAGAAAGGATAAAACCACTATGCTTGCAAGGGCTTGGATCTTGATGACACACTGATAAAGACTGTCCTTAAATACTGATCTTAAATTGTCTGCCAACTTGAAGAGTAAATCATGCCCTAATTCTCAGAAGCAACTATCAATTCAGCTGAAAGCTGTTCTTTTTAAAGAAGCATGTCCAAAAACCATGGCACATTTTGTTCTGCTTCCAATGACCCTGCACAGTCACAGACTTCCAGAAGAAGTAACTAGCCACCACAAGAAGCTCTAGAGCAGCATGAACTTGACTCAGAACTCTGGCCAAAATTCCAGTACATTTGGAAAGGCAGATAAGGTGCAGAAACAGTCCTAGGTTAGCGAATTCAGGTCAGACTCTCAACACCCCTAAATTACAAAATGTTAATGTCCAACTTAGGACAAGTTAGGTCCTCAACGTAGGTCCAACCTTGAATAAAAAGACAGATGTAAACAGCTGAAAAAACCACCCTAATGTAAAGAAAAAAACAGAAGAAAAGGACTGAAGATTTTTTTTTCAAGGATGAAAACTGCCCAAAAGCTAAGCTTGACTCATTTAAAACCAAACTGTTTAACTTGCGCTCACAATGACCCCTCATATAATCCATGAAGAAAATTATGTCATAATTTGACCAAGCACGCAGTAACAGTTTAATAGTGATTTATTTAGATCCCGTAGAGATCACTACAATTTTTATAAATATGACTGCCAAAAAGTAGAAGGCGTTATAGCTGTATGACTGCACTGGAGGGGACAGTGAAACACAGAATGTATGATTGTAAATGTTAGAGGTCCAGAGGGGATAATCTCAGTTTCTCCTGTCTCAGGTAACTTTTGGAATATTATTCTAAAGCTGAGTGAATTGCTTAACTGACTCTGCTATTTGGAGTCTCATGCTTTATCTTGTCTCTTTTCTTGATGTGATATTATGTATGGACATATTTGTCCTCTCTTTCTTTGTGTGTTTTGGATAGCCTTCAAAATTCATAAATGAGAAATAAAAAATGGTCACAGAATGAATGGTTGTATTCCACAAGGGAAATTTTCCCTTATTTCATCTCATCTGTTCTTTATTTTCAAATATATTAGACTAGTTATTGGTCCAGTCTTTTAGAGAAACACACTTCATAAGCATAAAGAATAACTACATTGCAAATAATGATGCAAAATGATGCATTGATATGGGCACTAATTCATAGGAAATAGTTTAATAAGTATTTATTATCCTTCAAAAAATTTTTGCCTTTCAAGAGAGAGCACGAAGCATACCTTTCCTACACCAACAAAGTAATGTACTCCTTTCAAATGCTCTAAAGCTGTTCTGACTGTGTGTGTTTATTTTGTGGATGGGATGAGGAGAGGGAATTTTGTGAATTTAAGTGATTTTCCTCATTGAGTGTCATGACTGGCTCGTTCTGTATGGCACTACCATGTAGGCAATCTTTAAAAAAAAAAATTAAAAAGCTTAAAGCTACAATTTGCTTATGATGATGAAATGTGGTAATAAAAATCCTGCTTCATCTTCAGTGCTGAGACACCTCTGCTTTGTCTCCCTGTGTTGACCATTGTCACCAGTGAATGTTTCAAAATAGATTACAGCTTGCAAATGAAAATATCTACTGGCTACTCATGTGAAATTCCATTTTTCTAAAGTAGTTAAACTCCTTCTGATACGAAGGTGAGGAATTCACCCTTCTTGGGCCCTAAATCAATGATCAAAATGTACAAAGCATGACCCTTGATACAGACAACCGAAAACTGGATGTTTGCTATAAACTCTACCCAACAGCTGTTCTGAATGTAATTGCAAGGGGCAGACCCTTATGAGGAGGTTAAAAGCATTAGTACTTCCAATTTATCAGTTTCCTATGAATGAAAAAATATTTGGAAGCACAAGGACAACAACATATAAAAGGAATTGATATCACTTATCTTTAAGTCTGATGAGCAAAATATGAGGGGTGGGCTCAAACTGAAATCTTGTATCTGTACCCCCTTTGGGACACTGGATGCAGATCTGAACTTTGTATAAATTCAGCTGTTTCTGAAAAGAAATCAACAGCTCAAAATTTTTTGTTACACAGATATCTTTTATCTATTTTTAACTATAGCAGCTGTTTGTTTTGAATTTTTAATACAACACTCACAGGCTGGTACTCAAATTAGTTCACAGTTTTTTTGCAGAGCTGCAGCAAACTTTTTTTTTTTCCAAATAAGCCTTTCAAAACCCACAAGCTTACTGTTATTCATTTGATAGTCATGCTCTTTATCATAACTAAGAATATGCAATAAAGAACAGCATTAAAAGAATGTAGAAAAAACAATTGCACCACTTTGCTGGAGGGCATTTTTGGTGTTTGCAAATCCCAGTACTACAGAAGGAGGCTGGAACAATGCAATAGTTTTTTCCTCGTTCTGAATGTGACTTGTATGTGTGCACGGGGCAAACACAAGCACGCCGGTGAGAGGGAGTCCCAAGAACAGCACACCCACAAAGACACAGCCAAAGACCTGAAGACTTACTTCCTAGCCTATAGAGAAAACTAGCTGCAGTTGAAGGTGGAGAACTTCTGTAGTTCTCCAATTTCAATTCCAGGCAATCACATGTATTCTGTTTGATTCCTTACAAAAATGTGTGTCAGATGGGACAAGTCTTTCATTGGTACTCCTGATGCTGTTCAGCCATTTGACTTTCCTCTCCATTCTCCCCTTCAGACTTAGCCCAGACTAATATGACAAGCAAGAGGCAATACTTAGTAATTATATAGGGCTCTTCTCATACTATTTATTGCTTATGCTTGCACTTCTGCACAAAATAGTCTGATTTCTACCAGGCAGGACCAACCTTAGAGACAAAGAATTGGTATTAAGACATTTTTAGAAAGAGAAATTCTAGAATTCATCAAACTGCTCTTTCCATATATGTTATGACAAAGATACATTTGTTTCCTGCCTGAGCCCATGTAGAAAAGCAGCTTCTCCTTCCCATATTGGCAGCAATAACAATTCTTCCTGTGATTTTGGTGTTCTTATCTTCCCTTAGGGGAAAGGTGTTATAAGCAGGAAAGGTGGGAGTGTGGCTTTCTATTTCTGGTGTACTGCCAATGTCAGCCAATGCACGAGCACAACTGGCTCTCAGTAATTCTCTCTACATGCAAGAAAGATCCTTAAGAAAGATTACCCTTGCCTGGGGGACAGAAATGAGCTCTACAAGCTAGTAATTACTGCTACAAGGTAGTATTTGCTATTGCTATATTCAACTTAACCATTAAATCAACTGAGGTCATATGTGAGAGAACTAAAATGTAAAACACTTTTAATGATGGAGAACAAAGGAACACAATCACTGTCAGGAGCAGAGCTGAGTGATTCAGTCACAATAAATAAGTGATGCAAGATAATTTCTTTCCACCCAAATATTTCATCACCAGTTAATGATTTATTGAATGGAATACCTATTGATCAAACAGTATCTGCAAATAACTCGTATAACACCAGTTGTTGCAAATATTTTGTCCTAAGTATCTATCCTCTACTTGACAGAGGTATTATTTTACTCATTTACACCTATCAGCCATACTAATTGTATACTATGGTTTGGGTTTCCATCCACTAGGACAACTACCCAGAGTAGAACACCGAAAAAAATATGAACATATGCAAAGTATGTAATGTTTTGAAATTAAAAAAAAAAAATCAGAAATAAATTTGTTATGGTACTTTCAGAGGTTTCCCATGCTATTCCATACAGCAGGTGAACTGCAGCTTGTGTCAGAAAGACAGTGCTAGACATCATGTGTTAAAGGTAGAAACTGAGCCCTTACTAAAATCTGTTTTTGTGGCACAACATTATTGTGGATACTATTCAATTTTATTAACTGTATCATATTCCTTACTATTTTCATATTTTTCAATGAGAGACATACGCATTCTCTTTTCATCGCAATGTGAACTGAATTTCAACATATTATAGAGCAAACAGTGAGACCATGTAATGGGTACATGGCAGGGTTTTGGTAGCAGTGGGCCATAGGGGTGACTTCTGTGAGAAGAATCTAGAAGCTGCCCCGTGTTTGGTAAGGGCCCCACTGCTGACCAGAGCTGAGCCAATAAGTGATGTTGTTTTGCGCCTCTGTGAGAGCATATTTAAGACAGGGAAAAAAAACGCTGCAACACAGCAGCTGGGAGAGTGAGAGGAGTGAGGAACAGCCTTGCAGGCACCAAGGTCAGTGAAGAAGGAGGGGGAGAGGTGCTCCAGGCGCCAGAGCAGAAGTCCCCTGCAGCCTGTGGTGAGGACCATGGTGAAGCAGGCTGTCCCCCTGCAGCCCATGGAAGAGACCACAGTGGAGCAGGGTTCCACCCTGCAGCCCGTGGAAGAGACCACGGTGGAGCAGGTGGATCTGCACTGACAGAGACTGTGGCCTGTGGAAGACCCCTGCTGGAGCAGATTCCGGGCCGGACCTGTAGCCCGTGGAGAGGAGCCCACGCAGGAGCAGGTGACCTGGCAGGAGCTGCTGCCCGTGGGGGATCCAGGTCAGAGCAGTTCACTCCTGAGGGATGGACCCCGTGGTACGGACCCATATCTGGAGCAGTTCTTGAAGAGCTGCTGCCTGTGGGCAGCCCATGCCAGATCAGTTCAGCAAGGACTGCATCCCGTGGGAGGGACCCCACAGCACAGGGGACGAGAGTGACCAAGAAGGAGCGGCGGCGAAGAAGCGCTATAGACTGACCATAACCCCCATTCCCCCGTTCCCCTGCGCCGCTCGGGGGGGGAGGAGGTGGAAGAGGGTGGATGGGGGGGGAAGGTGCTTTTGGTTTCTTTGTTTCTCACTTCTCTAGCTTGTTAGTAATAGGTAATACATCTTACTATCTCCCTACGCTGAGTCTGTTTTGCCCATCACGATAATGACTGTGCGATGTCCCTGTCCTTATCTCAACCCTAGAGCCCTTTTCATCATATTTTCTCCCTGTTCCTCTTTGAGGAGGGGGAGTGAGAGATGGGTTGTGGTGGAGCTCAGCCGCCCACCCAAGTAAAACCACCACAGACCAGCGGTCTCTGGAGAACTTTTTATATGTGCAGTTTATTTCTGCATTTTACTTGCATCTTATTTTATCATTCACCTTTGATACTAATCAGTCATGGCTGCAGGTCAAATCTTTTTGCATCGGAAGCAATCACAATAACCAATCCAGAAGTAAACCAGTCTATAATGAAATTCACTGCCTAGGGCTAAACACAGAGCTAACGTGTTTAACAAATCAAGGCTTGTATTTATCACTTGTCACTGTTTGTGTCTTTGTCTATTGGAGGAAAAAAAACAAACACAATTAAGAAACAGCAGCGAAGAAAAACTTAGAAACAGCCCAATTTCTTTTCAGACTTGTTGTGCTGTTACTTAGGCAGAATGCAGTCTGCAAATCATGAGTAGAAAAAGGTTTAACAAAGCATCTGTGAGTTCAGAATACAAACATCAGTTCGAGTCACAGCTGAAAACTTTGCATATGACAGAGAGAAGTTTAACTGACTAAATTTATGTTTTGGAGCCAGATTTTCTGAATCCACACTTGAACTACGTATTGAGAGACTGAAATACTACAATAGAGGTACTGTGATTCTCACACCAATGGCCAATGAAGCTAACTGGCTCCTGCACGGTAGAAATGCAGAAAGACGAAACTCAGGCTTTCCATGGGATGGGCAGGTGATGTTCCCTCACGGGGCCTCCTGCAGGGTTCCACCATAAGCAATGCAGTGCACAATAATAGCCTTACTTGCACCAACAAAATCCATCTGCAAAAATTGCAGCCTCACTACTCTGGAAGGGTTTTTATAGTTTCTAATAATGACAGAAGTAATAATGATTTTCTGAGACATAGCTTTATTTTCAACCTATTTTCTCAAAAGTCATCCTAAAAATATCCTCTTTCGTATGATTTTTACTTATACCCTTTTTAAAGGCAAAATGAATGATTTGCAAATGTGATTTCTGTTTACTACGTCAAAGCCCAGCATATATCTTACTGTTGAAGAGGTCAGTAAACTGCCGATACTCGATTTTTAAGGGGAAAAAAGAAAAAGAAGCTACTTTTTGCCTGGCTCATGCCAGTCAGATTTTGGCTCAGGAGCAGCAAGACACTACTGTGGCAAGATCCTTTCAATGGAAATTCATTATACAACATACCTCATTGGCAACTCTTCCGCCTGAGGCTTCAACTGCAACATGGCTAATAGTAATTCCTCAGCTGTAGTGTGGTATATGGTAGGAGAATACTGTGGAGATCTCATAGCCCTCATACATAGCTACAGCAAGTTCAGTGCCATCAGATCATAGTATATAATGCAGCCTTGGTTTCTTCAGTGCTTCTTGTAATGTTCAGACTGTCCCATGCTCTTCATAATCCCCCAAAACCCTAAATCCCAAATATGTAGGGAATTTTTCATGTCAGTTTATTATAACCAAGAGACCTGATTCCACTCACTGCTATGATTCTACTGACTACAGTCAAGTTTTTCATGATTTACATTCCTTCAGTGTAAAATTAGTCTCAGTGGGGGGCTTAAAAACGATGAAATGAACTCCTGATTGTATGACCCAAAATAATTCTTAATAGGTTATAAATTCTTTCACTTAAAATCCCAAATGATAGCATTCTGAAATTAATGACATCCATGTGTCAGCATCTTCCCATTTGCCAATGACAACTAGCTGAAATTCTAGGCAACATTTCATACTATACTATGGAACAGTGGTTTTGGTTTTCATGTAGATAGGAAGGTTGGCTGTAAGGGAATCAAATAGGAAGCTGAGTTACACAGAGAGAAATGGCTGAATGCCTTGGGTTGATCTCTCACTTGCACAAAGTGGCTTCCTTAGTTGCAAGACATCTAGGTCTTTATACCATATCTTGTGTGAAATATTGCCCGATCTTTATCAGGATACCTGTTCTAGTCAGGCTAGTCAGGAATATTGTCTGTCTGTGAATCAAAGCATTAAAAGTGCCCCCATTACCAAATTACTAATGACTATCGCTTTGCCATTGCTGTTATCTTTTTTAAAACAAAGCACAAATAGGAATTACAGGAGAATACAGTTAAAATTATGCTACAACCTTAAATTACTATGTAGAGTAGGATATATTCCCTATATTGAAGCGCATTTCATGTGCAAGACATCAAATCAAGACTGTATGCTAGGGCTGAGACTGAGGCAGCTTAAAGAGTATTTTCAGTAACGAAGTCTGACTCAAAGAAAATTCTACTCTGAAGCAAAAACCAGTCACCTAAGTATGTTCACTTGACTTGAATGCGATTCTGTAATTCATTTTGAGCTCTGTATTGCTACAGCTATAAAAGACAATGCACATGTATCTATAATTGGTATAGCTTGCATACTAACTTTATTTTGCTGCAAAGGCAAAATACGGAATATCTGAACCAGTGTTTATATGTTAATGAATATTATTACATACAGTTTCCAGTAACTTTAACAATATGCAAATATACCGTAATGAGCTGCATGTCTTTTTTCTCAGTACAAACAAGTTCTAAAGGCTTTCCAAGGAAATATTTTCATTCACCTTCTCAGATATCTCTTTAAATTTATTCAGATTTTAACATTACTTTACAGAATGTTAAAAAAAATGACAATAGAAAGACAATATCTGAAATCAATGTACTAGTTATGTTAAGCAAGATACTTGCAAAACGCTTAAACATCTTTTTAATTGGTTTCTTCATGTTTAAGATCTCATGAACACTGATTCAGGAAAGCATTTACCTGACTATCTTAAGATTGCAGATACATTCTATGGAATTTATTTTGCTGATTAAGTGGATTTCCTGAAACAATTGCACCAGTGCCTCTTACAAATTACTGCAAAAGTGTAACCAGCTATAGCAACTGCTGGTGTTGTTTTGCTTATGCTTTTAAAACATGTTACCAAGCATGAGGTAGGACATGGTACCACATGGTAGAGACAAGGACTGCTTTGGTTAACCACAGCATGGACTCTTCTGTTAATCAGAAATAGCTGGCACAATTAAAACAATAGCTGTTTGCTAACTGGAATAGCTAACAATATCTTAGTTAAGGCTAAATTATTTCCCAATTTAAAACAATAAAACTTTAATTTTAATTTAATTTAAAACATTAGGACTGGTGTCCTACCTGTGAGCAGAAGTACCGTGGAAGGTCTCATTACTTGTTTGAGACCAAGACTGCAGGTAACCTTGTTATTACTCTTAAATGTACCTCTTCCTTGCACTGCTGTTTTTGCAATCTTGTTTTTGGTCTATAAAATGACTTATAAAATGCTGCATATGGTCACATTCATTCATTCATTTCAAACAATTCTGAGGTGACAGGTATCCTCATCCCTTGGACTCTGCTCAGAAGAATTTCTGTGCTTTCAAAAATAATTTGCATGATCAAGTAGTCTAATTCTACTTGCTTTGGAAATCTGATCATGCCCAATAAATAAGGATTGCATTTTCTCTCCAGCAGATCTGTCAGTTATCAGAAAAAATCAAGGTTTGTGTTTACACACAAAGAGAAATGCATTTTCAATTTAGACAACTTATTTTAAATTAAGGAAAGCAACAAAGGACTTTCAAGGGAAAAAACAAAACAAAAACAAAACACCTTTGGCTATTACACAGAACCCTTCTGCCTCCCCAGAATTATTTGTCTCTTTATCTTATTCACAGAGACAATACACAGCAAAACAATTCAGAAAAACAAGATGGAATAGGGGATATTTTCTGAAAACGCTTCATGTACTAAGTTTCTTTCAGGACCACAGTCTTGCTGAATGAAAGCTGATCACTTCTTTAAAACTGAAATTAAGCTCTAGCAACTAATGAACTGATTATGAATTTCCTGTTTAGGATGATGAACCTAAAAGTATCACCTCTGTGATGACAGCAACAGAATAACTTTGGGGAAATAATCTCCCGTGCACACAACACCCCTTACTGAACTCGTCTACAGTACTGTCTAAGGTGGGCAGCAGCCTTCTTCCCTGTCAAGCAATAATTTAGCACGTTTGATTATATACTTGTATACTTGTCCTCCACCTGTGCAAGAAACTGTGATTTTCTTCACATGTTTCTTCAAACCCAACTCAGCTACATTCACCAAACTGCATTTGATGATTGCTTTACCAGAAAGGAGGGGAAAAAAAGAGCAACATTAAAATAAAAATAAACATGATAGCTCTTAATTTCCAATAGTTTTGAAAATATGAAAGATTAAGGAATATAAAATCAAAGGGCGTATTACATATTCTGACTTTTACAACTACAGTGCAAGTTTCACTACCTCAACTTCAAAATGGGGCTATGGATGTTCTGAATTGTGCAATCTGCAGCATCTCAGAACCCTGACAAATTTCTCTGCCTCTCAAAGTTTCAGCATTGCAGACAAAAGTGTGAGGTAAAAAGCACAATTTAAACGTCATCAGCAGACATATCCTGTTCTCCCACAAGAGAACATAGCCAGAGACTTTTATGTTCTCACTTGTTTAAAATGTCTGCGTTAGCATTAAGAGTTACATCATTCTCTGGTCAATGTGGAGGTAGTATTAGCTTTTTATGAACGTGTTGCATTTTCATTTAGGAAAATCCCAGTTGTATTTACTTTTGAGTCAAAGTTACATTGGTCAGCTCCTTATGAAGCACTCATTTGTCATTAACTATTTCAAACATTCTCACTATTTATTCTAAGAGAGTATTGCTACTTGGCCTCTGGAGATTATGTCTGTATTATTTTATTTCTTTTTCTACAACCTTTTTGTGACTAGAATGTTGCATTTCGGGCTTGTTAGCATTGACTGGATTCTCCTTTCCATCCTAACAAAAAAGAATAACAACAGGCAGAGTGTGTCACGTCAAAGACACTGGATAGACTCCTTGGCTTTGCTACTAGCACCTCCCCAGCGCTTGGCAGAGCCAAGGGGAATTTCTGGGCAGAGCAGAGCCAGGTCCTGCACTAGTCTACTTAATAAATACATTCATAAATACAGAAATGTGTCAACTCATACCAACCATTTTCTCTCTTGTGTTTTGTTCCCCCTCGATTGCACCAGAGCTTCACCCTACTGAGGCCTCAAGACAAGTGAGCTGACTATCCTCCACTTTGTGCTTAAGCCTAGATACAAAGGCTCCCTCCTTCAGTAAACATCAACACTGCTTCAGAACTGCGTCACAGACCAGTGCAGAACCCTATCAGTCTTTTTTCTGTTTGTCTCTGTGTTCCAGGTCCATAGCACTACCAACACAACGACAATAGTTCTGCCTGCAGTGAAGCTTAAGAATTCAAGATGAATGTGTAACATTGAAGAGTAAGGTTTCATTGTGAAAACTAACAGTCTCCGCATTCTTTGGACCACCTAGTGGACAGCTTTTTGCTTTGTGAAATACAACTTATGTAGTACAGTCCTACGTTATAAAAGCCATGTATTGTATACATGTTCTTATTCCAAAAGGAATGTTTGATATTTGCTATTTCACTTAATTTTCACAACAGGTCTAAAAATATTCTGTGCTTAAAAATATACCTTACGCAGGAAGACTGAATACAGATTGAGTAGGCTGTGAAAGCATTGGAATTTCTGAATGCAAGCCATGTTTTTAAAAAGAAGTTGGTGTTCTTCAGCAGGTTTACTTCCTTAACAGTCATTCATGGAAGCTGATTTATAGGATCATCTATCTGAATATCTTAATGCTTAACTGAGAAATTCCTTAATGCTTAGTCTTTTATATGTACATGTTTCCTAAATTGTTCAGATGAACGTTGTATTTATCTCTTTTCTTCAACTTGTATTCTTCTACCATTTCACATTTTCTGAAGTCTCTCTGAATTACTGGCAATGGCTCTGAATCAGGTGCTTGCAAAGGGTGCAATTCTGCCAATTTTACTCTCTCTAATTGTTTTACTTCAGACACGATGTCACTGATTTCAAGGAGACTAGTTGCAGGGTAACATACAATACCCATTGAGAGTAAGGATGACAGATTTGGACCTTGACTGCCTTCCTCAAGAGGGTTTGCTGCAATGAAGATATTTTTGTTTGACAGGTTTATTGTTTAACATGCGATAATTTAAGATAGTAATGCACACATCCCCTGCAGTCCCACACTATGGACTCAAAACCCCATATGGAATGAAATGAGTGAAGAGAGTACAATGTATTTCTCAACGTGCTGTGTTTACATGCAACTCTGTTTTTAGTGTGGAAAACATATTATTCCAGTGTAGAAGACTAACAACATTGAATTTACATTATTTCCTATAACAGAAGGATCTCCATACATATATCTGTCTTCTTAACTTCACTTTGTAAATTGTTTAACTGAACTCCATAAGACCTAATTTGCAGGATTAGGTCGCAAGTATTCAGATAAATATTTGTAGACTAACAGGATGAAAGGTGTCTCATTAAATATATAAATAGAAATGCTTACATATGACACAAAATTATGAACAATTCATTTCTAATAAACCTGGAAATTCATGTATTATTATTTATATTTTGGCAATAGACAGAGGTATCACTTTATCGATCTACTTCATCTTAAACTGTGGACTGTATTCTGTGATACAGTATTAGATTCAGGGATTTTGCAAGCACTAAATGACTACAGTGACATAAAAGAATATTTTGATAGGCATTGATTTCCTGGAATAAAAGTCAAAACAGCTAAAACTCAAAAAATGTCATAATACTTAAAGTTTTTAAACTGATACTGACCATGGCAAAAATAACGTGTCAGCAAATAAAATAAAAACCACATTGCACAGATTTTAGAATTATTGCAGATGTTCCTGTGTTGCTGACTGAATCATTGTGAGTGTAAACAAACAAGTTGTCTTTCATTCTGCCAAACATAAGAGATTTCATTACTGTCTTCCACTTTTGAGGCTGGAAGGCAAAGGAAAGCTGAAGCTTTCGAAAGCCAATTTCATTTCATTAAAAAGGTATTTCAAGATTATTAACCATATTTTTAGTAGAAACTGTCTTTTAAAAATCTCTATACTTGTGCCTCTGTAATTCAGGTACTTAAGGGCTTTTTTATATTTCCAGTTTGAAAACATGTAGAAGCTAGTTAGTTCCTTTAGGTTTCCTGCCTTCCAAGAGATTGTTAAAAGACCTCATGAATACATAAAGCAATTCACATGCTGACAACATGTATCTTACAGATAGTAAACAAAAGATCATGGTTACGCTGGTATTTTTCTTACCTCCTTTTTTAGGGGACCTCAAGGGACGTGACAACTGATGGTCTGCAACTGACTGGGATTGGTTAATTGACTGTGAGTCATTCATTTTGAATGATTTTTTTACAATAAACGGAGAAGCAGAAATCTCATTCAAATCCTTCTGGAATAAAGAAAGCTGTTTTAGGCATTCAAGAAATGCACTGATTTCACTCTGTCATGATAACTTACAGTTGTGATATCACAGGGGGCAACTTCATATTTTTTACAGCTCCGATAAATGACTAATGCTAGATTAAAGTTACACAAGATTCTTGTGGCTTTCAGCAGCACTGACTTAGCACCCATGTCACAAACATTTGTTTACTTTTTCCATTTAACTTATTTATCCCCTCTCCTCATGCAGGTAAATCGTAGCATGCACTGTATGCTGATTTCTTCTCATAGTTAATTTGTATCTTTAGAAAAAAAGCTATAGGAAGGTATTAATCTGCTTAACATTTCTAAGTACATCATCCAAGGGATTTTGTTTTTTTAATCTTACATATGCTCAGCAGAGTTACTGGCAAAAACTGTACATTTTCTCCATTTCATCCTTTCAACATCAAATGGTAAGCAGCAAAAATTGGATCAGACTTCAAAGACTATGCTGTGCTCCAAGTCACAGAGCGACTCCTCCATTTCACATATTGAATTCGAGCAGGATATCAAAGTGCTACCAAAGAACCTCAGGTCCTTACTAAAAAAGAGGCTCTAACATCTGTAGAAAGTGAAGTGCACAGACAAATCACCTCAGGGAGCAGCTAGCATTTATTCTCAGCAGCAAATTTCCAGCCTTTTGATTCTCTTATTCGCTGTACCTCCCTGTCTTTCTACAGAACTAAAGTTCTTAGCAAGCAGGCTTTTGTCTCAAAGACTTCAAAACATCACTAACGGTTTCATGTTCAGATGGCTATGCCAAGCAGCCATGAACACATTGCAGAACTGTGGACTCAGGAATTTGAAGTTACAATGCAATGCTGGTTTAGAATACAAACTTAGTAGTACCTTTTTTGTTTGTTTGTCAAGAAAATCAGGCACCACAGGAGAAGACTGATTATTGGTTTGCTGCCTAAAAACAAAGAAAAATAAAATATATAGTTTAAATATTGTAATTTCTTCACTCTTATAAAAGGCTTACTTGCACACACATTTTTGATGCTTTTCCTTTTTCCTCCATCCCTAATTTCTAAATATGCACATATGATCAATTCAGAGAAAACACAGACCAGTCCCATTTCCTTTTATAAGGAAGTGCATGTTATTAAACACAGTAACTGGCTACAAGCAATCTATTTGACATTAAAAATTTGTGGATATGTGCATATGTGTAAAATGAGTTTATAAGAATTCTATGAAATTGAAGTAATTTATTAAAATTAATTTGACAAGATTTTACATGAAACATTTTTTTCCTCCAGAGGCTGTGAAAAGCTGTTTTCACCAAAAAAATCAAACATGGGCACTCAGAAAATGTGACACAGGAGGAAGAGGCGAGACATATGGCTTTGTGATCTCCTAAAGACATTTGGATTAAGCACAGAGCAAGGAGTAAGAGTTCTTAGCTGAACTTTGTCTGCATTTTTATTATTTTACCATTATGTGTTTTGTCACCATACAAATATTACAGGCCAACTCCTGCTCTCATTAAAGTTAACCAAAGTATCATAAAATCCTTCTGCACGCTCTGATCCCTGTTAGCAGGCCTTTGTAGTCAATGGATCTCTTCAACTCTTCAATACTGAAGTCCACCCAGAGAGACTTGCTCCAGAATCTTTAGCTATGCAAAACCAAACAAAAGATGCTACCAATTCCATTTGCCAGATTAAAAAAAAAAAAAAAACAACCCTGAGGTTCATAAAGAGTATTTTATATGTTCATGGTCCTATAACTGGAATTAAAAGCAAGATCTTCTGTTTGTCAAAACATGCCTCAGTCATTTCATCATTACTTACCACCTTCCTCACAACCTTTCCGAAAATACAATTAATGGCAGTTGCACTTCTACTTACAGATAAAAACATCAGAAATGTAAGCTTCAGTCATAGATTTCAGCTTATGACATATACCATAGCTTTTTTTTCATAGACAGGGAAAGGCTTTTTAAGGCAGAAAGCTTTTTCAGTTTAACTTATTCAGTTATTAAAACTGAACACACTTCAGCCCTTTCAGTCACAGTGGTAGGGGAAAACATAAAGGACAAAAACTGCGTTAATGAGTAACAAAAAATACAACGTGTGTTACTTCAAATTTCATTTTTGTCACTAGTTCTGTTTCAGTTGGCTACATTAAATATAAATGACTCATGTTACAATAGAACATACTGAAATCTATAAAAATGTCTAGCCACATGTGCATATTACCTTTAAAATGTAGCTTTAAAAAAATACTTTAAATTAAAATGACATTACTGAAGGTCTTGGAACATTCCAGACTGTTACCTATCGGATTTGACAACTGTATATCACCACGCATATGTATTAGATGATATATTTTTTCTAGGATATCCAGAGTTTGCTAAAATATTTCAAGCCTTATATTGCAATAGGGTTTAAGCTCTTAGGCTAATTTTTCTGAAGGTGTTAGGTAAGCTCAAGGGACTGACTTGATCTGCTCCAAACTGATCACAATAATAAAGTATCATTGTCGATAGGCTATCTTGGGGTGTGGAAACAAAAGGAAGCATTCACAAGTACAGTAAGCATCCAACATTTCTGGAATTTTATGAATGAAGTTTGGATTTGCTTGTTAGGTTTGGGGTATTTTTCTTCCCCTTTATTCTTTGACACTAAGAAAGCAAAGAAAAACATACTGCCTAAACTTAATTTATATTTGATGGTGTTTTCCTAAAGAAGATGGAGAAATCCATTTTAAAAATGCTTTCTAATTTTGTTCTGAGATACTTTTCATACAGGAAAGTACAAAAGATGTCTAGGATTACATTCAACCTTGCATTTGAGCATATATAATATTGTCCATAAAGTTCTTTTTTGATATTTCTCTTGTATATATATATTGTTTAGATAACTATATAACAGGATTATTTAGATAACTTGCCCAAAATTACTCAAGCATTTGTTGAGATGATTCATAAACTCTCCTTCCCCCCGCCAATGCAGAAAATAAACCCAATATGAAATAAAAATCATGAATAATCCTCAAATACTGCTACAGAGGATGTCTAAATGAAAATCTGCTGTTGGATCACTATGTTGTAAATGGACCACCATGCCAAAAAGGAATGAATCATGATCTAAATTTAATATTCGGATTTCGAGTGTTTTGGATCTGTATCTAAATCTGCAGCTTGAACTAATCTCTACATTCTACAAAGAATCTAGAATTTAGTATGGTTTTGCCAGCACTTTAACTTTGTCAGGGCTAGAACGTTGGCCAAATGCTTAAAGCATGAAGGTACAGGTCAGCAACCTGCCTTCTGTACTCCTTAAGCTAACAAAAATCAGCCTCTGGAATTCTGAAGCCCTTAGGACCTTGATTCTCTGTCAGAATCCAATGGCACCATGTTTCTGACTAGAACAATCGTAAGTTAGGCAGGATATGGCACAAGAAACCCCATCCTCCAACAAAATCTGCTGTTGCTGATAGAAGTTTGAGTAAAAGCTAGTAAGCATTAAATGCAAACAAACACACACAAAACATGACAGGTAGTTCTACATTTCTGCGTGACAAATTCCAGAACAGAGAACCTTCAGGGATGCTCAGGAATGCATCACTAATGATTTTCTAAAACATTTTACCATTAATCAGGAATTCATTACCATAAGCCATGTACAGGTCAGGGACAGTCCTGGGCTTGAGCTGGTGGGAAATTGTCCCCCAACAAAAAAAAAAAAAAAAAAAAAAAACAGAAAAGGAAATGAAACAACAACAACGCTACTAAAAGACAGGCCACTACTGCAAGACAGGCATCATTTCAGATGTCAAACTGGCAGGGAACACTTCTGAAAACATGACATCATCTGCAGATGCTGAGCACCTTGAGATCCGTCTCTGAGCTCTTCTGAAAACCTGTCTTGTATTGTATGCCTAAGAAAATGAAACATACAAAAGGAGGCAGCTCAGCAGCAGCTAGTTCATGAGCCAATCAGTGATGGTGGCTAACATTTTCAAATGTGGAATCTGAGGTTGATTTTGAGATACAGGTATCTTTGACGAAACTGCTTTTTCTATCATTTCCAGAAAGATTTACTTTCCACATTTGCAGGAAAACAGAGTTTAGGTCATGGAGATGAGATCCAGTCAGCTTACCTGGAAAGAACACAAGAGATCTAGGCTCACATACCTGGTTTCAGTCAGGCAAAACAGAAATTTGCTGCTGAATGTTCAGCTACTGAGCTCTAACACCTCAGTCTTCATGTACGGACTATATAAATCACTGAATTAGCAAGACATATTGACAAAAGGAGAAACACTGATTCTTAGGGTCTGTCTACACATCTGTACAGTGTATAGTCACACTGTCCTTAGCATTGAAAGTAGTTAAACCATAGGTGCATAAACACTAGAGCAGACTAATTTATACTGAAAAAGATAGCTGTGTTTTTGGTGTCATTCCGACCATTGCAAGTATAACTTTACTCAGAAGCCAATGCAATTTGGACTTTTCTCATTTAAATGCTTTTGAAAATGTTATAAATACTCCCAGATATTCCATTAGGAAGAATAAAGCTCATTTTGCAGGAATAAATTATTCCCAAACAGAAAAAAAATCTTTCAGTATGGATAGATGAAAATTTCTACAGGGATGAGGAGGGGAAAAAAAAAAAAAGATTACACTAAAAAATTCTGCCCAAATTCTACTTCCGCTTATACCTTTATAAGTCACTAGTAACTATTCAAAGTTTTGAACTGCACAGTACTTAGAGGCTGATAAGTCAGCAGAATCAAGCCCAATAGGTTTCTCTGAATTATTTCCATCACAAGCAATCACCTTAATGTTTGCTGTGATTACAGATAGGAAAGTGAAGCAATTAAAGGAAAGCAGAATGCTTTTATATTGGCTTTTGCTGTGGAACAAAATGAAAATTCATATTCAAAAGATGACTTCTACAAGAAATCACAGTGCAGTCTTGACAGAAACTGAAATTATCCAAGCAGGAAATTATGGAGAAATGTGAAGAAGACATAAGCTTTAAATCACAAGGACCTGATGGCGTTCATCTGAGGGTTTCTCTCCCCCACCTGATGTTCATTTTCAAGGCATGGCAACAATGCTGTTCCAAGTAAAGCTGATCCAAGGAGAACTCCTCTAGAACAATTTGTATACTTATTTCTTACACTGATGCAGCAATAACTGCTGGTATTAAGATGCTATAAAAGTGGTGGTTGGCTTGTAATGACAAACCCATTGGCACAGAGACATTACATTTCAAGAAGTCACTGTGTGTTTAGGAATAATAAAAAGAATTTTGGAAAGTCCTATAAAACAAATCTGTTTTCAGAGAAAAAGCAGCTATGCCTTTCTTTTTTTTTCTTCATAAGCTTGTCTAAACTTATTTTTAAAAGCTACAGTGATGGAGATGTCAAAACTTTCCAGGTAACCTACACAAAGCTTAACTCACCTTACCATTAACGAGCATTTCTTAGTATTAACTTAGCTCTCCTTCACTGCAATGCAAGCTCACCTGATTCTCAGTGGAGAACAATTTGTTCCTTTCCTCTTTACATCAGCTTCTCGTGACTAGAGAAATGTTACCACATGTACCCTTAGTCTTCCATCTCCCTTATAATCTCCCTTTTTAGACAATGTTTTATGCAGCTGGGATCATTTGTATTGCCAAGGGACGTCCTCATTTTCTTGAAGTGTGGAGTCTAATACACAGCATTAACTGAGATCTTGACAGTGGTGAGAAAATGTTCTGATGCACAGGTGATGTAGTATGTATTCTAATTGCTACTACTATTGGAGCAGTATGCCATCACTGACTAACATTCAGTTTGAGATTCATTATAGCCCACGAAACTCTGCTTTTAATTCTAATCCAGTCCTCCTAAAATCTTATAACCATCACTAACTTAGTAGTGATACAAATTCAGTAATCAGACTCTACTTCATCAGTCAGGCCATCAGTCAAAAAGAGATTGATTTCTGGAACTTAACTGATACATACTTTCTGAAGAACAGAGAATCAATGATAAACACTCTCTGCCTATAACTTTCCAAACACCTAAACCATCATGCCCATGTATTTTTGTTCATACTTTAATATATATTATAATAATCAGACTTCTGAAGCAGGTTTTTTGTTGTATGTTTAAATGTATTGCTATATTCCTGTGCATCCAACAGAACAAATCTGTATGTAACTTTTCTTTCTGACCCTGAGTACTTTACAACTTATTTTTCACTTTCCAAAACTACTTACAGGAAAAGAAATGGAAAAGAATATTTTATTATTACACATTTCAATTCAATGGTATGTGAAGCCACAGTGAGGCTGCCTTCTCTAGGGAAAGATTACAAGCTACTGTGTTAAACATCTGCGCTATTATTCATCAGCCTTCCTGTTTCCTACAAGTTTCCTGTATGACTGAACAGCCATATGCTTAAAACACAACAGCCCCTAACAGCTACATGTAGAAGTGAGTCTTTTTATGGGAAGTAAGTTATTAGAGTTAGTCCTAAGATTCTGAACATCACCTGTGAAATGCTCAGCAGTTTCAAGTCTCACTGAAATCACTGGAACCTGAGGCCATCACAGATAAATTTATAGGATTAGGCAAATGAACTGAAAAATTTGTTGGGTTTTAAACTGAAAACTACCAGCAATAGTGGCAGTTAAGCAATTCCAGGCAAAAGAAGGTATACATTTTATTACCTGTCTGATTATGTACAGCAATCAGAAGTGAGTGCAAGAACTGAATGGCCAATGTATTTTACATGGCCACCTTCAAGCTAAATATATAAGGGCATTTAGACATTGATTTCAATATAGGTTCATGACTGAATACCTTTAGAAGTCTGTATCTTTGTGCTCCACAGAGCCCAAATTCACCTCAACAGCTACTGATCCATAAAAGTTCATGAGCCTCAAGGGATGTACGCTTAATCAAAATTTAGCTAATCCAGAAAAATACATTCGTCTGGAAAGCAATGAGGAACTCCAGAAACTGTCTGATGTAGAAAAGGAAGAAAACCACTCCTGGCTAACTACACACAAAACAGATGAAGTAAAAGTTTAAAGAGGCTGTCTGCCTTCAAACAAGTTTGTGTGAAAACTAGAATACTAAAAAGACAAAATGTTTAATTACATTGTAAATAATTGGAATTTGGGGTGCCCAAAAGAACTGATAATAGATTATTAGCTCTTGCTTTATACTGTCATTGCAGATTGGAGAACAAATATTAATGTAATCAATATTGATGTATTGATGTAATCATCCATAATTCTAAGGAGATCACAAGATCACCCCCTCTTAAGTACTTAACAGACAGAGGCAGCTGCTCACATGAAAGAAAATCAGAATTACAAAACTCATTGTTCCAGTAAGCAGCAAGGAAACCCAAGGACAGAGCCATGATACTAAATTGTAGCACACTCATTCTTTTCACTGAATAACATTACCAAAAATGTATTTATGTATTTTTTGTCCTTTTCCACCAGCCTGAACATTTATTTTTTTATTTTTTATTTATTTTTTTAACTGAAAACAGACTACTGCAAGGGAGAGAAACTGGAACATTATTAACCTGGAAAGATGCAGGTGGTTACACCTGAACAAAATCATTTAATGCACCAAAGCGTTTAGCAGACGTTACTCAATCTAAATCAACCAAAGTTCACATGGAAGTTAACTCAATGTTCTGAGAATACAAAAAGAAAGCAGAAACACCATTTCAGAGAAGTTAGTGGTAATTTAAAAACAACGCAAAACAAAACAATAAAACTTTCTCGATGGAATAATAGCATCTAATTACAGTCAAGTAAGTTACTGATTTCCTCAGAGAACTTGTAAGAGATGTAACAGAACCTGCATTAGTATGCTGTATAGAAAGCATATAAAATAACAGAAATAAGAACTGGAAGGAGCACAAGATTTCCTGATGCTTATTCCACAGCAGGAGAGATCTCATAACTCTTAGCCACTGAAACCTGCTAATCAAAGGAATTCCTCCAGCAAATGCAACCATCTTCCCTAGACCGCTGTTGGAGAGAGAGACTTTGACAACAGCTAAAGATCTAGCAGCTTCCTCTTCTACCCAAGAAGGTGCAGGGCAACGTTTGCCTGGAGTGACTCCATTGGTAAGAAAAGTTAAAATATCCTTCTTCTACAAAGAGGAAAGCACCACTGTTAAGCCTAGGCTTTCTGCCAGTGACTTGGCCAACTGCTTTTTACAGCTCTTTTTCCTATCTCACTGCAGGTCTGCAAGGAGGTTTACGGACGCAAAAGGTACCTTTCCATTCCTGAGAATTTAATAATGTGCTGCAGTTAGTTCTGAAATGCTGAGCACTTACAAGTCTGTCTGCAGTCAGGGGTATTCTGTGTATTTCTGAGAAGTCCATAGAGACAGGACAGCAACCCAGGACGAACTGCAAATAAATCTAACTTCACTTTCTTGGAGAACACTGAAATGACTAAGCTGGTAGGGGGACTGATTAACCTACAGGTGCTCATCTTCAGAAAATGGCACATTCCCTAAGTGCCAGCTGAATCATGATGGCATGCCTACTTCTTTCAGATTTTATTGTGTGGAAAATGACTTCTGTAGATAACAGACAACAAAGGATCCAACTCACCAGTGCTCTTCACAGCCAAAATCAGAGGTAGAGCAGCTGCTCATATGCTGAGGATCTGCTACACAGCCAGTGCTGTTTTTCAGTCTTGGGTAGTTTTTACGAACAATATATCCCCTGAAAGCTAAAAAACATAGTTATGCATTAGAGAAAAACTCTGCAGAGCTTGGAACACAGACTGGCACCTGGCTCTCAGTTCAGAGCTGAATGCCTTCAACTTTTACTGAACTAGTGGGCAGAAAGAGCACTCAGCACCTCACAGGGATGCTTCAACATTTGCAATATTTACAACAGTTTGAAATTATACAGGGCTTTACTCTCACTGTTATAGTAAGCATTTGGCACATCCCAGGGAAGGAATCGGGATTCTGAAAGGAGAACATGCCTAATTTAAATAGGAATGTATTTAAACGTGCAGTAGAAAATCATTCCCAAAACACCTTCTTTAATCACCACTCCTATGATTTGAGCTGGTTGGAATTTTACAGAATGAGAAGTTTCATCTGCTTTTATTGCAGAGGGGTGGGGAGCCAGAGGGAGATGCATTCAGTTAAAACTAGAAGAAATTATAACAACTTCTCCTACTTTTCAGTGAACCATAACCATTAACAAAATATTTAAAATGCCTCTCATACAAATGATTGTGGAGGGAAAAATCTACATAGATTGGACTTTATACCATTAATTAAAAATACTAGAAATACTAAACAAAGTAGCAAGCATGCAGTGAAATGAAATGACAAAGAAAAGGGCAATGAATAACATTTTGAAGATATCTACACCCTTTATTTCCATGGAGTGTCTCTGGATTTGGGTACCTAAATAATTTAATTACATCATTAGCTTTATCTAATGTCAATTCACTGGAATTCTTGACATCTGTGAGTAGTTAGTAGTAAACCTCCAGCATGAACCAGAGATAGTGGTATATGCTGTACTTATGACAAAAGACTTTTAAAAGCATTGCAATATACAATTAAAACTGTAAATTTTTAAATTGTACTTATTTTATGGTTTATATTAACCATTTTAAGTAGAACTATCCTGATGAAACGGGAGAAAGGGCTGAATAACAGAAACTAAATGCAGCATCAATGTCACAGTTTAAGTATTCAACAAGAAGTTGCAGTACAAGAAGGCTGACAGCTGGGAGGGAGAGGAGCTGCTTATTAGCACAGCAGGACTGCAACTTAGAAATTGTGAAACAATACGTAAAAGAAAATTGGAGATAAAGTTAGGAAATATTATGATTTTGAGGGGGGGGGAAAAGTCCAGGAAAAGCTTTTAAGCACACTAAAAGCACACAAAAACACAGGGTCAGTTTGTGGACTAATTACCAAAGGAAGAGGAATAGATCCTTATTATTGAGTGTCTAGAATCTAGGGTTAAATATTACAGTGGGATGCAGGATACACACAGAAATAGAGTGCAGGACCACCTCATGTAGGATCAGCGTCAAGATAACAATGTAGATTACACAGGGAAAGCAAGAGGTAGAATAAATAGAGAATATAATAAAGAATAAATTGAGAACAGAGAAGACAACAGAAGATGAAGAAGTTTTCCCTGTATCTCATGCCTGTTATTTTATGAAAACAGAACCATTACTTACGTAATTGAGAAAAAAAATGTAGAATTTGGAATCTTGTGCTTATTACCAAATTATGGGATAACTGTTCTTTTCCTTTCATTTAATGACTCTTATAAATTTAGCTTGTCATTCTTTTTTTTTTTTTTTCCATAATGAAAAGATAATGGAGGAAAAAATAAAGCTACCCTGATCACATCTGCTCTTTCCTTTAGGAAAGGCTGTAACTGATCCCCTCTTTTCTATTTTAACTCCTGTATAGTGTTAACAGCCTTCTTTCCAGCCACTACCTCCACAAAAACCTGCATTGTTGCACTTACTCGTGCAATATAAGAAAATAAAACCATCTGAATGGTTCAAGCTGTAGTATGCAATGCACCATAACAATCTAAGCTTTTCACTGCTACTGATGTTTCCAGGGTAAGAAGCAGCAAAAATTGCCTTTTAACGAGAGGTTACTAAAATAAATAACAATTCACTTTACAGAAGGCACGACAGAAGCCAGGCCTGCTGAGGTGTTGTCCTGAATACAGAGCTCAGGTATCATGAGGCTGAGGAACTTTCCACCCTTAATAATCAGACTGGAAAAGTCTGCCTATCTGGCAGAGATGAGCCAAGCACTCGCTTGCCCCATGTGATCAGGCTTCCAAACCTTAACTATCCCCCACTGACCAGACAAGGAGCCTACTCTGATGTTGGCAGCAAAGACAGCTGGCCAGCAGCCATCTCTCTGCAGCTGAAACATGCTGAGTAGCAGTCAGTCTGTGGACTACTGGAAAGATAAAGAAGCACTGAAATAAATGAACTAGTAAGATAAACTTCAGTTTTCTTCCTAGTAATTTCTTAACTTTCAGTTGTTTTGTGTGTGTATAAAAAAATCAACCCCAATACCTGCCATGTTTTTTTTTTTCACCAGAAACTTATTAATGACAGTGAAAAACATTTTGGCCTCTCCCTCATTCACTACATATAAACTGCTTTATCTCATTTCGTAAATGTAATTTTTATTCTGACTTTTGTTTCCATAAATATTTTCAGTACCAACTCCTCTTCAACTTAACCTTTCCACAAGCTGGTTTCTAATGTTCTTCTAGAGTACCTTGAATCATACAGGTAAATGGCTGTATTTTTCCTACTTTCCCTTCAACTCATGGGATAACTGAAGTAGCAAGATAAACAGACAACTCGCTCTCAAAAAGTTCATCAAGAATTTGTAGGACTGCATCTTTTCAGCATTTATTAACTGGATCTATAATGTTTCAAAGGAAATTCATATGCAGAGAATTCTACTGGGGGAGTCTGAGAGGCTGGGAAGCTGCTCCATCACAGCAATTTGCATTACTGACTGGTGCTGGTTTTGACACTAAGCACTTGGCTCAAAGAGTGTGAAATTAGCAGACTCATGTTGCTAGTGCTCCATGAACAATCACTGCATCATTGAAGAAGAATGATTACCAGCTGTCACCTCATTTTCACCTTATGCATTCTATATTCCAAACTTTACAGCAACAGTATTTTTAACCCTTATCTTTACATTGCCGATGATGACAGGATCTAAACTCAAAGCAACATAGGAATGGAGCTAAATTTTAGCATTCTTATTAGTCATTCGGTGTTAAAGAGTTTATATGCCACAACTTAGGACATATACATTTTTACTTTTTCTACCGACCAGTTCTCACATGAAGCGAGTTTTCTGTCAGCTCCAGCGGGTAGCAAACCAAGAACATGTTTACCTCTGGGAGTCTGAAGTTTGGTGTTTTGCAGTTAAAAACCTTTATTCTAAGATATAAGTACTAAGGCATATACATTACATGCAAAGTTACACAATTCCAGATAGTAAAAGTCCAGGCATTTTCCCCCTGATTCCCATAGGAAATATATTCTTACAGACTGAATGGTGAAGCAAAATGTAGAAAGATCAAAGCTAAACAATAACAGGTCTATGCAAGAAGTATGAAGAAAAGAGATGAAGCAGTATTTTAAAATAGTAGAGGGATTCATTTTCAGTAGTAAGAAATCATGTTAAATAGGCATTTTCTACACAGATACATTTTTAAGCTATATTATCACCTGAGATAGTATGTAAGAAAAACTTTGGAACCGAAAGCTCAGGTTTGCTGAATAGAAGGTGTTGTCATAGTTTGTAATCAGAAGTTCATTTGCTACAAACAGCATATGACTTTCTTAATTTGCCTAGCTAAAAGAGCATTCAGCAGCTTAACTACCAACATCTGAGAGGATTTGGAGTCCATGAATCTAATTCTTCACTTCATGTCAAATTAATTCTACTGAACAGTAAAAGAGATGGAGAGTCATGTTCTTTGCTGAGTCCCATGAATACTTCCCCTCTTTCACCTATCGCTCTGGATGGATCTTGGATGATGCATTTTTAGTAGCAGAAAAAAAACACTCATGTCTTATGTTCTTTGGTGGAAGCATTACAAGAAAGCAAGTCACGAGTTCTCACATACAAGTGTTAGCAATCAGGGTACCAAGTAACTAATAGGAAGACTCGCCAAGGCCACCATCAAGGCTGGTGTCACTACTGCACATCATCACTTGGACATATGGGTTTTAATTACTCTGCATTACACTAAAAAGTTCTGTCTTGAGACTTGGCCAAAAAAAATGAAGTACAGATGACTCTGCAACTGTTTGTCAATATCAGCAAGGGAAAGGAATAGGTTTTCCAAGGCCTCTTGTCCCCTTCCTGATTTTATCAATCGCATGAAATCCTGTAAAAATGGTCTCCTTTCAATATCAGTAACAGAAGAGAAAATTAAAAGGAAACGCACATGTATCCACACAGAGCCTAGCTCAGAGATGGGTATATTCTAGAAGTAAAGAATGACTGGATGCCCTAAGCTAGTACAGAACACAAGGAGATGGAGAATTAAAGATAACCAAAGCTGTGCAGCCTGAACAAACCCTTCTGGTTTGACCTGTATGTGAAATCAAGGTAATACAATCAGTCAGTTCAGCTACCAGTAAGACAAACACATACATCTCTTCAGTGGTTCTTAAACTGAGAATGTTATTAACAAGAAAGAAAATTAATGATATAAAACAGTAAAACTGGATCTGTTACTTAATGCTTGTTATTTTCAGGAATAATTAAAAATAGATGTATTTTTAGATATATTTATGAAGTGCTTAGAAATTTTTGGAACATTTTACTCATGCAGTTCATAGATCTTAGAAATTTTTGGAACGTTTTACATAGTTCATAGATCTTTACAACAGTATTAGCTGAATACATGCAGACACGTACATATTGACAGAAATAAAACAGGGTTCAAAAAATACCTCCTTTTCTGCCATTGAAGTCAACGTTAAACTTTGTTGATGAAAAACCCAAAGGTAACACTTTTATTAAAAAACTAACATTTATTATAGATATGAAATAGTGTATTACAGTCATTCTGAAGCCCTCTCTTTTTTTTTTTTTTTTTCTTGTAATGGAGTAAATTTTGCCAGAAGCCCACATAAGATCTATGTAAATAGTGAACAACTCTGCACAGGCAGAAGTTGCATAAAGAAAGCAATGCAAAGGGATACTTCATCTGGTTTCCTTCTGAACATCTATAACATTTTTTTTGGGGGGGTGGGGGACAGAGAGAGAAAGAAAAGATTTTTTTAAAAAAAAGCACCCAAATCTTTAGCTCTTGATAAAGAATTTTCCAATACAATGTGACATATGGTAAGTGTGTGAGCACGTGTTGGAGGAGGAGACGGTGGCTCAATGGATTAGTCATTTGCCTTTCACCTCTGGAAGCATAGTTAAACTCAGTCCTGACCAGAGTTGCACAGTATATTCCAGATGGCTAAAGTGGGCCTAATTAAAATGAATTCAGTGATGTCACCTCAGATCTAAGTGAATCGCATGCACCACTCATTTGGCATTTTGGCAATGTCAGCTCACAAATGAAATAAACAGATTAAAATCCTCCCTTAAGTCTTTCAGGACAACAGTCACTCCACATAGAAATACATGCTATCATAACTAGATAATGTACTTTTATAATTCTATTATCTTTGTTGTTGTTTGGTGTTTTTTGTTGTTGTTGTTGTTTTTTATTGTAATTAATGTATTATTCTAATACAAAGAAACGTTAAATGAGACTTGCATGTGAGGCAAATCAGTAGAGCAACATTTCAGTCAGATGATTCAGTGGATATACACTGATTTGAACCAGCTGTGAATCTGGCAACATAATTTTTAAAAATAATTTATTTTAACAAAATCTTTTTCTTTTTATGTAGACGTAAATCAAAACAATACAAATCCCAATTACAAAGAAATACTTATACAGAAGTAAGAAGTATTGCTAATGCAAATACTACACAAAATCATTCTTCACAATTCCTCTCTAAGTTAAATATTGGCATCTTCTAACCTTCACAGTTTGGAAAAGCATGGTAGGAAGGGGCAGAAAAGGTCTTGTGTACCCTGTGCACCATCTTAGCCATGTGTCTAATAAGATCTGTGCATTCTGAGAACTTGTAATGTAGATATGCTGAAGTAGGGTAGCTTTTTCTTCCCCACCTCATTTAAATTCAAAAATATTTTATTTCATAGTAACGATGTTTTCTCTCATCTGAAATAATGACTTTTTTGTGTAATATTATACACTTAGGAAATGTAACCTCATGTATATTGTGAGGGTTGTTTTTTTTTGTAAGTTTGTTTTTTCTTCCAACATTTCATCAATGGATAGTGAACTGCTGGGCCCACAGAGATCTCCAGACCACCAGCTCATGTATTTGAAAGGCATCTGTTTATTTTTAAAATGCAAATGCAGCCTACCTCAAAGACTGACTTGCAAGAAATGAACAATCTGAACAAGTCAAGAGGTTTCCAATCAGGAGCTGTGTTCCTCCTTTATATCAGGCTATGATCACTTGCTGTCAAAACCACTTAAACAATATCCTGGAATCTGAATGAAGTCCCCCCACAATTAAAATGAGCAGGATAATCCTGCAAGAATTATTCAGGCAAATCATTTTTCACACAGTTTAAAGTAATGATAAGGTCATTTACAAAAGAAATCAGCGCCTTTGAAATGCTGACTTGTAGACAGAGGACTGCCTGGAGGAGGGCCATAGATAACAGTGAAGACTGGCCTCCTAACACCACCCTCGCAGTCTTTGGAACTGATTCTGATGAAGAGAAGGCCCAATAAGGTTAATACCCCTACTTTGATCTCTGTCAAAGCGTACCAGCAAGAATTAATTTACATTTCAGATGAAAAAGGTTGACAGCATGAAAAGGCATCTTGTTTCTGGTATGTGAATGTGCTGTAATAGATCGGGAATTCTGAAAGGAAGTTCTGAGGAAGCTAAAGGGATAAGCCGAGCGGCTGCTTTTATTGGGAAAGAGATGAAAGGAAAACAAATTTCAATATGCGCTGTTCTGTAGAAACATGTAAGCCAAATGCTTCCTAAATTTCAAGGCCTGCTTGAAGATGGGGGTGGGGAAAGGAGAGGGAAGTACATATATTTTAATTATACGGTTTTGCTAATGTCTGGATGACAAATGCAAACAATAAATCTCATTGCCCAAAAGTCCTCATTTAAAAAAAAAAAAAAAAAAGCAAAGGTGATCATACTGAAAAGCTGCCTTGAAATATACATTTACATTATAAGATGTGCAGGGAAGGGAGAGATTTGGACTTGCTATTGTCTCCATGTCACAAGGCACTAGAGCAGTGTAACATAAACAAGAGAAAGATTACCAGTGTATTTTAAAACCTAGAAAACGGCCACCATTAGCAAGCATGAGCTTTGATTTTAAACACAAAATGATTAGCATGTAGAGAAGAACAAATGTGCACGAGAAGAAATTTCAAAAAAGAGGTCCTAGATAGAGGTTTCCAAAGGCAGACAGAAATGTGTTGAGGATTATTGTTATTGTACCTCATTGAGTGCAGTGCCAAAGCTAGGAGGAGTAGCCAGTGTAATTAATACAAACAGAGGTACGCTGTGTCACTCTTAACCCTATAGTCCTAATGCTCATTCACCCAGACTGGTCACTGAAACTGTCAAGTGCCAGGTTACAAAGGAAGACACTGTGTGTGGTGGTGGAAAGAGTGCTAACAGCATTGCTCCAGTGTTAGGTCCAGAGGGCTGAAAAGGACAGAACTGTCCAAATTCAAGGGTGTGCGTACCCTCCCACTGCCTCTGCCGTGTTCAACACAGTGTCTCAGAGATGACAGGAAGAAACACAGCTCTGAATCTCTTCCATGTGTGCAAACAGCAGAATAGATCATTTGCTTTCTCTAAAGAGTTAGTATTAAGCATGAATCTCCTACATGCCTAAGAAATCTGGCTGGATAAAATTCTAAGGCAGAATGTCCCCTACAGCCTCCAAGTGATACTGCTACACAGCAGCTGCCAAGGGAATCTGAGTTAACTCTCATCTTAAATACTGCTAATAGTGGGAAAGTGAAGGGTCAACTGTTTCACTTTCCTTTTTATAGCAAAAGGCTATCATAAAAGTCAGGAAATCATAGCTCAGGTATGGCCAAGCATGAATGTTGCAAATACTCCAGAAAACAGTTGCATGTGGTATTTTAAGACCTGGTCTCTGTGGTATCACGAATACAATAAATGACAACACAAAGGAGAGGATGAAGGGGAAAGAATGCTTATGCAGTCCCTCAGTGCTTGCTGTAATAGGAAGAAAACATTTCTCCTTAACATTTCTCCTTTACAGTTCTCCATTGAATAGAATACTCTGCATTTGACCCTAGAGCTATAGTTTATGATTATACATAACTGTATGCACACAAAGCTGTAACTTACTATTTTAACCTAATGTTAATCTGTTCCTTTCTGTAACCAGATTGGTATTCTACTGTCTGCTGAAAGTCACACTGATACTTATTTTCAGAGTAGGAAATTTAGGTAAAAGAAAAAAAAAGTTGGATTTACTGGAAATGGCTTGACAACAGAATAAAGTAAAAGAATATTGATAACTTATTTTTCAGACTAACTTCAGGCTATATGATAAAGACTAGAGAGGTGACAGCTTAAGGAATTATAGCAGAGGCAGAAGCAGCTGGTAGAATAAAGGTGGTGCCTCGGTTTATTTGGAAACACATTTGATACAACTCTTTTCTGATCAGCTACAGTCTTTCACCTGGGGTTGGACAAGGAAGGTGTATTACACTGCATCATATGGAGGCTGCTTCACACTAGCAGCATGCGAAAACACCACTGAGTTCACGGCACTGGTTCTCATATTTCTGTGCCATATGGTACCCTGCTCTCTGCTAGAGACCTACACAGCCCTATGGGCCTGTTCCTCCAATAATCTCTTTAAAGTTATTCAAATTCATATTGATATGGCTGCATAGGAGTCTGGAAAAGAGTCAAAGACTGGCCAAAGCTGGCAAACTCAGCAAGCAGTTGAAAGGGAAACTTGGCAACCTGCCAGGACCGGAGCTTAATACAAAGAAAGAGAAATGCAGGTCCAGTGCGTCCAATCCACACTTTCAGTCAAACAAATCCAGTGCTTCATACTAGCTCTACACATGATTGAATCGTACTGATTGTGCTAAGAAGAATCTTAAAAAATTAACTCAACAGCTTTTAATTTGTATATTTTGATTGCAGAAAGGTACTCAGAAAAATCCCGAAGTATCCTGTCACCTATGTCATTTGATACTGAAGAACAAATAATGTTTTTGACAGCTTTTGTTTGGGCTGTGTGTATTTCTCTTGGCTATAAACACTGACACATGAAATCACCCACAACAAAATAGGTGTTGGCAACTGAAATAATGTTTTAATTACCTGCTTGAATATGTATAGCAGCATCAGTTCTTCTGTTCCTTATTTCCTTGTACTTCCTGCGAGCTTCATATCCTCTCCAGGCTAAAAATACAAAACCATGTGCTGGAAATTACATTTATTTAAGGAAGTGCTACAGAGTCTACAGAGTCAGAGATGTGCTGAAACTTTCATCCCTTCTGCCACAACCACTCCAGCCCCCACTCCCAGTACCTCTTCCCCACCCACCCACATGTTGAACTCTGGGTTCATGACTGCAGCATTCACATCCTTGCAACTTCAAACACCGCTTCACTCATCCAAATTTTAATCGTCACCATGTGCTCACTGATGTCCTAATCCAAAAGGCAAAGGTCCATGATAATTGTGCATTATCAGTCAGCACAAGAACTCCCCTTCTCACACAGCTCCCCAAATTCAATATAAGGAAGCCTGCTAGACTACTGGAAATCAGCTTTTTATGCCCACCCCATGACTTACGTTATCTGTAAGTCTGGTACACATGAGAAAGGAGAGAGGGAAAAGAGAGAGGGGGCCAAGATACTGCATTTCATCTATGTGCTGCATGCTAGTGTAGACACACCTAACAATTTTCCATTTGTGCACAGGAATCACATCCAAAATACTAAAATATTTAAATAAAGACATTACTGAATGCTAAGATGACACCTTATAAGTAAATCAATAATATTTGCTTCAATTAGCTGGAGAGAAAAGTAACTCTGGTTATTTTGATTTCATAATAAACTATTACATATGAATAAATAACGTGCATACAATTTTACAGCTTGAAATGCCAACATACTCAATGAAATAGGGAATGTGAATATTTACCTGACTGTATGGTAACAGCACTATTTTCTCTTTTCTCTTTGACTTTCTTGTACCTCCTTGCTCCAAGCCATCCCTTGATATAGGCTTGCATGACCACCACTCTTCCTATAACTTCCCGCAGGAACAAATTTAACTGTTCTATGTGGTAATACTTTAGAAAAACCTGAAATGGAACAACAAATTCAATATTACATGTGGGTAGTAGCATCACCTATTGTATTTTGCTTTTTCATTAATCTTAGGTCAGCCTATTTTAGGGCACTGTTGCTGGGAAAACTTGTAAAATGCCAGTTCCTGATATATATCTTGTGAATTAAATATTTGCTCTCAGTGTGTTTGTGGAACTTCGTTACTGCACTGCTTATGATTACCCCATTACAAAAACAACAACATATTTACCCCTTTACAATGTAAATTGGTCAGGGGGATGCTTTCATATACCCACAATTTTGAAATACAGACTTTCTTGATAGCGGAAGGATAAATCCTGTAGTATATTTGTTTTTAGACAATATTGTCTAACAACATCCCACTTAAGAAGGCAAATCCTATGAGTAGTTATACACACTTTACCTGCGTCTTGAGCAGGAAATCTCTCCTTGTTGTTCCTTTGTGCACCATAAAACAACTCAGGATACAACATAACTTTCTTTTCACAGAAGTCAGCCACCCCTTTTTAAACCCTGATCAAAGGCTCTTTTATCAAAGAGCCAGAAAATCTCACCTGAAATTCCACAAGTAATGTACTAACCAGGCCAACAGGATGGGCCAGAGCGTGAAGTTTCAGTCATGCCATGATTAATAGCAGGAGGAGCTTCAGGGGGACAATACCACAGCAGACACTGACAGATGTACTGTCCTTACCAAGGCAGCCACGTGCAGAGCACACTTTGGGGAGGTACCCAGTGCACCTTTCCTCTTGTAGCATGAACTCAGCTAGCTTGGGAGGGCACCAGTGTAACCTGGGAGGCTAACTTACTGGAACAAATTCCTTGCTCTTTTCTTCATTTATGCAGTACTTTGCAAACCACTATTAGACATGTTTTGCGCTAAAAGGACACTATCCTTGATAAATGTTAGCACACTCTACCTTGGTTTTCCCAAGAATCCAGTTTTCTAATTTAGATTTCTCCAAAATGGCAAGACAGTTTTCTCTGCTACCAAGGGGAGTCTCATGTGCCTTGAAAGCAAGGTAGTAATACCTGCAAAGCCAAATGACAAAGAAAGAGTTGACTCAACAACAAAGATATACTTTCACTGTTCTTCACTAGCATAGAGCTGTATCTCCAGAACTCATGGGCCAAATTCTTACTTATACTCAATACTCTTCATAAATCAGCTGTCCTGGACTTATATTTGAAAATATACATGGCAAAGGGAAATAATTTTTACTAGGGTGGTGACAAGAATCTGCTGCATTGTAGAGATCCCCATCTGGGGTACATATAAAGGTCTTTCACAAACCAGTACAACTTAGGAAATACCCAAGGTTGCTCTGAATTTCTCAGATGAGTGAAAGAACAACAGAGAAAATGAAAAGTGATAGAAATCAGAGTACAAGAAAGGATGGCAAAATAAAACATTTTGCATAATGTGTGTAAAATAAGCATACCATCTACAGAGTGGCATACTTCTGCACAGTTACATATGCAAGCTATACTTGCAAATCTGCAAGTCTGCTGAACAAGCAGTTACTACCTGGTATTCAGTGGCCCTTTATAGATTTCTGAGTGGGAGAAAAAGTCACATAGTAATATCCAAGAAAGAGAAAGACACCAAAGATATGGTATTCATGATCTGAGGTCCGTTTCTCTTGAGAAATGCCAAGAAAGGGTATTCCATCAATAGAATCGTTCAGTATGTTAGTTACTTGCATTGCTCATTTTTCACAAAGAAATGTAAGTGGCCTTGGCATTCTTTGGGAAACAGAGGTCCACTTAAGAAGTCCGAGGGTTCCTGAGCTTGTAACAAGATCACCTCCATCAATGGCACCTAGGTAATTTCCATTTTCAGTATGACTAATAGAACGACTGCAGATATTCAGTCTGTGAAGAGAAAGGCTAGTACTAGTAGGGCGGGCAGTACACAGTCTATATTAGTGATAATGACTGAATATTGATGCTGAGAGGCTGCTACTGTGTGCGAAAAATAAAGATTAGTTTACAGTAAAAAAAACTCTCATATCAGTCTTAATTTACAGAAAACAGGATGCTCAGACTGCCTGAATACTCACCTGTGTTTCATACCTCTGGAAGAGGTCATATTTATGCATAATTAAAACAATTGGCATTGCTACCTTATCAACAAGGATTTTTACCAATGCTGATGGTTAAACAAAACTAGCAGCTATTTTAAGGAAAAAAAGTGAACCCCTCTTCATATGAATTTAATCATTTTTAATATGCAGAAGGATTTCTGTGGTTATGTAAGTCATTAGGCATCGTGTCTTTTTTCTGTTTGATTGGGACAAACAATGGAATGATTACAATGAACTTTAGTGGCCTTCAGATCAGGCCCATGGTAAACAACATTGACTTTTGTTTTGTTCATGTTCCCTTGTTCACATGAAATGAACAGCCCCTAACAATTATGTGAAATAAAATTATGGTGCAAATAGTTAATGAAAAAGGGATGCAAACATGTTTGAACTGAGCAGACATGAGGAATGACTGCAACAAGCCCTGCCTGTAAAGCCACCATGCGTTTGTGAAGGATGTTTTTACAGTATTTAAGTCACTATTGCAGACAATTATGTTACGTAACAGCAAGACCATGGACAGTTAATTTAAAAATTTAAGGTTATTTTGCCACAAGTACACAGCTAGATGGTAGCAACTGCCACCTCATCTCTCATTTATGAACCACCATGTGTCTTCTTTGTCTTTATTAAGTTACACTTCTGCAGAAGCTTCTCTATTTACTTTGTGTTTGAAAGGAATTGGCAGGTTCAGCAAACTGTTATCCTAATTATTAGCATGGGGAAGAACCATCACCTGTTCCTTGAAATAAAGAGAGGAATCTGACCAGTGAACCTCAAAGACAGATTCCTCTGCAGGCACACAGAGGCAAGAAAAAATCCTACCTCATACTGAAGAAAATACAGAGAAGCAATTATAAAGAATGGAAATAGACTTTTAAGGCAAGACTTTTTTTTTTTTTATCAGGAGAATATGATTTTCAAATATTAGCTCCAGTTAATCTCTAGAGATTAGCTCCAGTTGTCACAAGAAAGAAAAAAGAACCACTAAAAGTCAATAAAGATCAAAGGGGAACAAAATGATGTCTGAAGGAAGAAGCACTGGAATCAGTCCTGGACCAGAGACATAGATATTCACCAAGTGGAAACATTGCCCACTCTGAATAATGACAGGAGATTATGTATTACCGAGTCAAGGTTTTTAATGCAGTAATTTTCTCAATAAGATGATATTGCAAATTCTTTACCCAAGTCCTTCAAAATACTAACAGTCATGGCATTTAGCAGGTATGGAGAAATGTGGTGGATTTAAAAGAAAAAAAGCACATTTCCTCCACTTTATCACTCAACTTATTGATGCCTGTTTTCACAAAACAAACAACATTCCAAGTTGCACTAATAAAACTCAGATTTAAAATATACATACCCCAAACAATTTGCAATAGTGTGCAATTTTATCACATGCTTGGCAGATATGTCAGGGAAGTTGCACCGATTGTGAATTGCTTTTTGATTCAAAGGCTCGTTCAGATAGCCTTGTCATTTATACATATGCGTAACTTAAGCAGTTCATTTCCTTTCTTAGAAGGAAGGATGATTCAAGTCAATGCTAATATCAGTTTTCTGCTTGTTCATACATCTTTTAAGACGTTGTAGTTTAATACCATTGAGCAGTTTTTAGATAGCACAAATTTGATAAAATAGTCAAGGAAACCCCCGTAATTTTTAAATCTTACTGTTTTATCAATGACAAGCAAATGCTTTGTTTTCTACACACTGTCTGTTTTCATGATTAAATCACCAACTACAAATGCACACGTAATCTGACTTTATGTGCTCACTGTATCACAACATACCTCATGCCATATAGGGTCAAAAAACTATTCTACCAAATCTAAGATCTTTGTATGGCAATAGACCAGATTCAATATTTTGGAGGAAGGTAAAATGTTTCACCTTAATGTATCTGGTGAAAGTTTTAAAATATTATACGTGGTGAAATGGTAGTGAAAACCAAACCTGTGGGTGAACTACAACTATGTTCATTTTGATTTAGTGGCCTAATTACATTTCTATCATACTTATGTAAATCCACTGTACTGAGATTACAGAGAGCGACCTCTATTTACATCATTTCACCAACAGAAGAAATCAGATCCTTAACTGTAGAAAGGTAAGGCTAAAAATATTATTCATTTCCACATGGAATGAAAGTTTCACAACTCTACTTTTTTATTTCCACATTTGTTTTTGTTCTTCCAATAGAAACTACCATGGTCCAGAACACTGTAGTGATCTTCTAGGTTAAGCCAATGTTTTTACGTCTATTTAAAAAAAAAAAAAAGTTTCTAGTCCTTCATGTGTTGTTATATCAACACAGAAGGTCTTAATGAAAGAGCAATGAGCAATTTAGTTTTACCAGAAAAATACAGGTAATTTAATTGTAACTGACACTAGATTTATATTCAGACATTCATATTATGTCCTAAATGCACAAAAATACTATTGAAGGACATACACTGTGAAATCTACCTTGAAGTATTTTGAATTCAAGATAAAGAAACAATTTTACACCCTGTTTTGGAAATAAATACAAGGGTGAAAGAAAGACTTAATATAGAGAAGAAAGAATGATAGTCTTACTCCCGAGGCAGCTTGCTAAACTGGCTGCAGGTTAAAGTAATGCTGTTCCCAGTGCTTAAATAAGGTACCATCTAAATGGGATCTTGGCACTGTTTTGCTACATTTAAATATAATAATAACCATAAGGACTCTTACAAACAACTTTGCATGAGATTGGAGACATACTGGTGGACATGAACAAAGGATAAAGTTGGTAGGATTTTCTTCTTCTGATGCACATGGTAACTCTTACTAACAATCCTGAGTATCTGAGTGACTATAGAAAAACAATTATCCTGGTCATAATTAAGAAACTGTAGTGCTTCTGTGTAACCGGTACTACTGTTTTAAGTACTAAATGGTTTCATTTGTTTTGAAGTAAAGACAATAAATCCTTAAGTGCCATATTTGTGCAAAAACATATTATTTTTTGAGTTATCCATCCTGCTTGAAAATTCCCTAAACATGAAATATTCAACTATATTTCCTAAAAGCCTTTGACTAATCACATTCCCAGTAGCAGTAAGAGAGAAGTAATTTCCCCTCAGAAGAACTGATTTCTCAGCTGATGAAACTCTGTTTGAAATTATGTATTTCTTAACCAGTGGTTCTTATACTGCTCTACAAACTATCCTGCATGGACGTTGATAATATTCTTGTGCAAAACATACATTAGAGTGGAATTAACTGTACTTAACGGTAATTAGGCATAAAAGAAAGTTTTTTAAAAGTTGAATTTATCCCCAGATAAACAATTGCAAAGCTAGGACATGCAGAGTTAAGGTTGAAGACATCCAAGTATGCTAAGACATGGAAAACTTCAGAATGATGCCATGTGTTAACTATCAGATTATGGTCAAGACATTTTAGTGTTGGTGGTTTTAACTTAGATAAAATGATTGCAAAGGAACAGTTCAATTTCTCTCCTCTCCAACTCTTAATGGTGAACTGTGGAAGTGATCACTGAAGAGCATTTAAACAGCACCATTAACTACTGTAACAGCGTCTCTTACTAAAGTTCCCTTTCCATTCCAGACTTAAAGTCAGAACCAGCTCTACACAATTATGTCACCAAAGTAATGATTAACCATTTTTCTCTTTAAAAAGAATCTGTACTAAAATATGCTGGCCTGAGGTAGAAAATGGACAATGATATGTGAAAATCTTGAGGTGTGAGAAGGGAAAAATCCCTTCCTAACAAGAACCCCCTCAGCCTCGCAAGGGGTATTCTCAGTGTTCTAAAGGACATTTGTTTCTTCTCAGCCCTAGAGTTGGAAAGTTAAAAAAAAAAAAATTAATAACCACCATGTTTTTGAGCACTGAAAGAGCCTTTCAATAACTTTCATAAATTCCTAATTTGAATTGCTTGTCTTACCTCTTTCAGAAACTTTCCCAGTAGAATTTATAAAACTAATTACATTGAACTCTATATTGAGAGTATAAATCAAAAAATGTAACTGAAAAATGACAGAAACATCTACAATACTCTTAAAAACCACCTATAATACTCTTCAGTAAAAGATACCTAACACATGCTGTAAATCATCATATAATCACAGAATCAAGGAAATACTCCCAGAAAAGCATAATTTAGTCCTTGCTGTATATATAATTTGTAAGGGATTGTCAGACTTTTCTCTCCCAGGGGTTTTGAACCTTCTCTACCCTGCAACTGTTTACCAGTGTTCTGTGGATGACAGGAGTCTAGAAAGCAGATGTGGAAGACACAGTAGATTATCATATGTGAAGTGTACAGAAATAGTATACAGATCTGGTGAAACCTTAAAACCACTAAAAGAAATAACAAACGCTTCCATGGATTATAGTAAGATCAAAATACATGGGTTTTCCAAGTTTTGTCTCCAAAAATCACTGGAGGACTTTGGTACAGATTAGACTCAATGTTAAAAAGTTTGCATTTAGAATGTACCATTTTAAGAGTAAGCATTTATTTTTCTCTGTAGCAAATCTGTTCACTACTAATTTAATTCAGTGCTTCCCTGATTTTTAATAATAAACAAGACAGAAGAAATGTCAGAAGAAATGTAACACAGAGAATTTGGAGACTGTATTGGTACCAGGTGTACCAACAGTGACCTTATGCAAATGCGCTCTGTGAGATCGAAAAAAGCAGAACCAACCTTATTGGGATCATTGTTACAGTAAGATCCCTGGCATTGTCACGAGTGTATGATCTGAATAACATCACCTGGCTATTAAAAAGAAAGTGGCACTCATAGGAAAAGCGCACCCTGCATCCTAATGCTGTACAAAGAACTTTAATGCAGAATGTAAACTGGCAGAGAAGTACAAAGAAAGAAAAAAATACAATCCTTATATGAAACTTGTACAAAACTTCTCAACGCACTCCTGTGTGCTTATGAGGCACTTGATACCTGACAGCATTTAGCACCACTAGACTCTCAAGTCTCTTATCTTTCAACGCATGATAGAGTATATGCTGCATTACAAAGACTGTATACAGCTGGGGGATATGTAGCAAGCACACACCAGCACATTACATCACATTATGTGAAATTCCAGGGGCCTGGGCACTGGGATATAGCAAGGAGTGTCTCATCTAGTGGGACTTTCAATGCAGGTCCCCACTAAAAAGCACACCTCCCTTAGCTGCTGTGCAGTGCATGGTCCCTGTGTGCCCCTGCAAGCCAGGCACACCTGGCTGCCTGAACAGATTAATAACCCGTGTCTGAAACCTGGGATTCCAGCCTGAGAAAGGGGACATGGTGCTTTCACAGCAAACACGTAAGACAGACACATGACGGTATGGGGTGTAAGACAAGGCCAGTGAATTGCCTAAGACTTGATAAGTCCACAGTGTTTACAGGGGCTGCAGATTACATTTTCCTACTTGAAGTAAAAGAATATATTTGTTTATATACTTAAAACAGATGATTGTACCCTTGGCTAAAGTACCATTGCATGAATGAGTTACAACTAAGTCCTCTCCTCACCACCTGTTTTTTAACCCAATACTCTAACTTCCAGGTTTGCAACAATGTGAAATCATCTGTTCTACATGAAAACAGAAGACAGTAAAGAGTAACATTTTGGAGCTTTATCTTTTGTTTACTTCCCACCTGATAAACCCTGAATGGTACTGTTGACTGCCTTTGATTGTTTTGTCCTCATATTTCCTGCTAAGAGTTTACAAAACAGCATTATTGAACCGCAGATAAGAAGCACACCTATTTGTTTAATAACATCAAGGGAGAAAAAGTGCTGGCTCATCCATTTTGTTAAGTTACTCAAAAGGATCAAAATACCAATTAACTTGCTCGCTTACAAAATCTTTGATATCCTCAGATTTACTGACATTTTGAAACTCTTGTTCATACTTGCCTAATGTCTTTTTGATTATGAACAAAGAAGTGCCAATCTGTTTAGCATTTGACCTGTTTTCTCAAACATTTTTATGTATTCAACTACTTACTTCCTAAAAACACTTGACTAGTCATGGCTCTAAGTGGAAGAAAAAATGTTTCCTCTTCTACCTTTTTTAAGCAGTGCTCATCATTTTTTTCTAGAGTATAATGGAACAGAATTTGTTTAAAAATAAAGCATTTACTGAAAAAAGGAGCAAGAATAACGCCTCCCACCCCTCAGTTATATTCTGAATTCAGTCAGAAAGCCATCTGTGCTGGTGGTCAAATTGCTAGATCTCTACCCACTTCCCTTGTACTGACTTTCTTTCCTGAAGGAATTGCACCAGGTTGAACTAAAAAGTTGGGGAGTATCCAACAAGAAGTTAAACACAACTTGCCTTTATCTGCAGGAATGGAAAGCTATGGATGATGCTGCTTTTATTACCATTACTTTTCAAGGCTGTACTCAAATTCAGTTCATTTTTAAATGAGAAAATTCTTCTGATAAGAGGAGGCCTAATTTCCTCTCAATTTACACTAATTTCAGTGGAGTTAATCTTTGTTCACTTATGTGTAAATTGGATAAAAGTTAAGGTTAATAATTCCCCTTTCAGCCTCTTTGGGATGTTGCAAAGATGTGTTAGTGATCACAAAAATTAATCTCTTTATTAAAACTGCTTTCGAATTGTGTGACCTTACTAAAATTAGTCATGTAACACACAAATGGAAGGTGGGGGGAAATCATATCTGAGAATGAAATTACTTTGATGGACAAATGAACACGTTAGTTATCCTTCCTCAGATATAAATCTGTTGTGTATTTCTGTTACATATTAATTTAGCATACTAATACATTACAAATCAGAAAAATTCTTAATTTTTCAAAATGAATTGATTAAAGCTTATTCTTCAACATTTCTCAGTGCAAGGACCACAGATACACAAGCTCAAATGACTGATTTACACACGTGAATATACTCAGTCCCTGGGTTTTTAGAAAGGCCTGTGAAACTCTGTCTCTTCTTTCTCAAAAACATAGTCAGCTACTTCCCTCTAGCATCATATGAATGATTTGTTTTCAGCAGATTCATTAACTCTGTGTTGTCTGAATGAGCAATCTCCTGTACAGAAGATATCACTAAAGGCTTGATTTAGCCATTTGCCACTTGTTCCTACTGTTGAGGGGCTGACTGCTTGAAGGCACTACTTCTGTTCCATTATTATCAGCCTTACAGACTGGTAAGCAGTAAACACTACACACAAAAAAGTGTATTTTAGCTCTAGAGGAAACCATAATGACACTATAAACCTTATTTCCTGAATCAGATTTAAAACTTCTTGACACACGGATTCTTTCAGTATTAAAGCTAGTACACAGTAGCCATGACAAGGGTTCAGGTCAACAGAGATCTGGTTATAATTCATGATAACTCCAAGATACGTGACTATGAGGAAGCTGTTACGAGGAATATTTTTAAGTCAGAGATCTTTCTTGCACATGAATTTATTTTTTTTTCAGTTACAACACTACATTCATTACTAGGCTTATGTCAACGTACAGACACAAGCTCTTGACCTTTCCAATTACTATTCTTCATCCTGAGCACAAGTTGCTTTTTCATTTGAATTTACACACTTTCTGAGATAACAAAGAACTGGGGAAAAGTTGGGGGGAAGGAGTGAGAGGAAAAGGGATAAAAAAGGTGTAAAAGAGAAAAGGGACAGGGAGTGGTAAATATTTTTACATAATGAGCCTCCATAGGAACTACCCCAGTATGACATAGATTTGAAATCATGCCTTAGATTTTTCTAGTATGACTCCTGTATGCGCTAAAGGATGTAAAAAATCAAATTTGATAACTTATTCACAAAAATATTTTAAACCATTTTTTACAATGTGTTATATCTAAAATCAATATTGATGAAAATTTCTCTAGAATATTCCTAGGCTTTTTTTTTTTTTTTTTTTTTTTGATATAACTAACATTTTCAAGCTTGAAATTAACACTCTCATCAGACAGGGTTTTTTTTAAAACAAAATTTTTATATCAGTTCATTCTTAAGCATGTGAATCTTATTCATATGATGGCTGAAGCTCACTGACCTTCCAAATCCTTTTATTGTCTGAGCATGATGCACATTTTCACATGTTGCCTCTACTGAAGAAATCATGGAGACAGTCTTGCTACTGAATACTAAGTGCTCACTGCTGGTCTCACACTGACTTTTCTCCATTAGAGTTCTCAATCTGTCATGTAGTCTTTATCTCTGATAGTTACTGCTGTCATTAGAGAATCAGGCCACACATGTACAAACCAATGTTTGTAGAACCTTTCGTAATTAAACTTAGAATATATTTTACTGAATGGAGCTTTAAAACAAGAGCCATGTTATAGAATTCTTACCTTTTCACAAACTCTTCGAAAAGGATGCGATGAGAATATCCTTTTTGACGTATTTTGACAGTTTCCAGAATTCCAGTATATCGTAGCTGCAGTAGAACTCTCTCATGAGAAAATGTTAGTGCTTCTCGATCATCATTAGGTTTAATGCAGCGGATAAAGTGAGGTTGTCCAACAACCATTTTGGATAAAAGATCCATCAGGGAATACTAGTGAGGAAAAAAAAGGATATAGAGACTTAGCAAAAAATTGCAATGCAACTATATAAGCAGGAAATATATATTTGTAAACAGTATGGAATGATTGATTATATGCCAATCTGTAACATTAATGTTAATCCATATTAAAAAATTTTATGAATTTTTAGTTTTTGTCTAAAACCAGAACCTATTAAAAGTGTTCAATTGTTAAAAACAAATTATGATTCTAGTTTTTATTTCTCACCCCTTTCTCTTTATCTCTCCTTATATTACATTTCTGTAGTTTAAGAAGGCCCATATTACACTTTTTAATTAACAAGTGTCCTAACTATAATTCTACTGTAGGCACATTGGATCAAACAAATATCCCCAACAGGAGAACAGGCTTTATTGTGAAACAGGCAACCATAAAAAAATCACAGAAAATCATCAGGAAAGGGATTGCAAGAAGTCATCAGCTCTGTCCTCTTCCCACAGAGAGTACTGGATGTATCAGTATCATTTCAGACACAACCCTGTCTAATTTGTTTTTCAAAATCACTGATACAGACTGCATAACCTCCCTGGGTAAACTACTGAAGTGCCACATTATTGTAACTATTCATAATGTTCTTAACAGCTAACCTAAATCTTCCAGCTGAAATGTGGGCTGACTACTTCTTGCCCTATCCAACCTGAATATAGAAAACAATTTAGTCTATTGCATTTTACACTAAAACGAAAATATTGGTGCTTCTGCTCTATCCTCACCTCATTATCCTACTGTTTGATCAGTATTTGCTGCAAATACACTCAATCTTGAAGTTGCATACAATTCCAAGCTGACTGGATCTGGGTGTGGTCACTTGACTGCAGGCTGCATTCAGATCATGGTGTATTTTCAGACTCACTATGTTTTAATTTTTTTTAGTCCCCACATAGCTGACATGTAGGTTTTTGCAAGAGCACACTCATGCTATACTAGACACAATGATGATCCTTCTTGAGCAGGGGGCTTGGTCCAGATGACCTTCAGAGGTCCCTTCCAACCTGGCATTCTGTCATTCTGTAATGATACCTCTAGGTTCCCAAGTCTGGATACTTGTCCTTCTATCCTCCACACTGGGGCAACACCTCAGTACATATCAGCTGCCCCTGCACCTTTTTTTTATATTACTTTGCATGAAAAAGAAAACTGGTATTCATACACGGCATGAAGCTTTGACTCACACTGGCACGCACAACACTGTGTGCTTCCCCAATTACGCATGGTGTTATTGCAGCCCAAGGACCAACTACTCAAAACTTTTCTGTCTGTAATGACTGCAAGAAAATAATATCAACCAACAGACTTCAACTGGCATGAGGGGTTCCTGACTCCTCATCTGCCTGTTCCAACAGTCTCACTGCCTTCTCCTTACCTGTTTGATTTGAACACACTGGACAACTGCTAAAAACTTAACAATCTGTCTGATTTATAACAGTGCTTGCAAAAGATGGATTGTATTCATTATTATAAATGAGAAATCCTAGCCTTTAAAAGTAGGTATGCCTGAGCTGAAGGCCTTAATAATGGCAGCTATTTGCACAAAATCAGTCTTCTGTTCATAAACAGGCCTTTTCTAGACTTTCAGCATTTTAGATGGAAATAGTCTAGATTCTAGATCCTATTACCAGTATACTCTGGTGACACCAGAAAAGAACCAGTATGAGAAAAGAAAATGAAAAGGAGTAAAAGAGAATTTACAGGCTACAAGGGCCTCACAATAGAAAAATATTCTCTTATTTTTCTCTTTGATCTCACAAGCCCACAAATATTTCCGAGATATCTGCTGTTCTTATCAACAAATTATTTGTCTAAAATTTAACTTTTGTACCCTAAAATAGGAAGCCATAGTTTGTCGCTTCATGTTAGTTGTTTCCTCAGGGTGTCGCATAACCTCCATTGTGTCAACCTGGAAAACAAAACTCAGATGTTAGAGGTGTTCCAGAAACACTGCAAACCCACCACACCTCACCCATGAGAGCTAGGTACGATTTTTCTTATGCTCATTCTTTCAGATGTGAATACTTCAGAGTATTCAGGGCTGAGAATTCTGTGGCCGTAGCAGAAATCACTCCTTTCTAAACAGCTTGGCGTCCCAAACTCATTCACAAAGCAAGAAACCGTATTTCATGTTTGTCTTCCTACATGTTAGACCACTGTCAATGCATTTATTTACTAAGTCTTCCTAGACTGACAGGCTCTTCTGGTTAGGGGGTGATTTCACACTTTTGTCACGATAGGATATTGCTAGGCCAACGAAGCAGCCGTCAAGATGCAATGCCTTATGAATTGATTTCTAAAAAGCCTTCCTTAATCTTGTTATCATTGCAGTGAACTTCATCAGGTCTTATTTTCTATATAAGAAGAGTTACTATTTTTGTAATGACCTGGAAGTAAATTATCAAAAAGCTGCCTCATTTTGCTTACATGTGGAAAAACATACTTGTCAATTAAGAAGTAACAAACAGAGTAGGTAACCACAGAGTGTATGTCTTTTCCTATCTGGTGTTGTATTTACCATTAATTACTTTAAATTATCATTTTTGATGCCAAGAATTTCAGCAGTCTCGCCCGGCTGAATTGCCTTCAAATACCACTTTTTCAGCATTTCTGTAGAGATCACAAGAGTTATTTTTAGAGGATATACATGGACAGCAAACATATTGCTTCTTGTATATTTTAGTTATATTGTCAGTACAGCTGTTCTTATCAAAATGAAATCAGAATTTATGAATGAGTATAACCATGGTTACCAATCACAAGCAGATTGTGTTGCTGTATTACAGCTCAACAAAATTAAAGAAAATCAACCAGCATCCTGTTTGCATGGAGCATTAACAACATTTTAGCATTCACTTGCATTGTGGTAGTTTACCATCTGCTCTGACCAGGTGGCATTTGTATAAACCAGATAATGCTGTTGTCAGCACCTGTGCTACATTTCCTGGACTTTGCTCCATATGATCATTTCCAAAACTGACTGACTTAAGACCATTCTACTGAACACTAAAAGTAATTGCTGAAAGATTACAGTTTTCAATAAAGTAGCTGCGTGTCTTACCTTCAGGAGATATTTAGGAGACTGCATGCAAAATACAAAGGAAATTAAGCACTAAGTAGTAATAGATCAAGAAAATGGATTTTGTGTTGGGGAAGAAATCAAAACAGAAAACTGTGAAGACAAGATTCGAAATAGTGATGGTGCAAAGGGAGACAGATTTCCATACGGGCGACCATAAAATTTTCAGTATGGTTTTGTAATCTGTGATGTTTTAGCTCAAAGTGGTGTACATGCACTAGTACACATCTCAAACTAATACATGGGAGAAAAAAAGATGCAGCTTGATTTCAGTTTTAAGGGTGTTAACGGAAAACACTGAAATATATGCCAGTAAAAAAGCCTTATCAGCACAGACAACATCTAACATCTTAAGAGGTCATGTGACAAAGTAAACATCAATGACCTAAGTCAGAACAACAGGCATGTCCATGGGGAAGGATATGGGAGTGTTTCAAAACTATCTTCGCAAGACAACTGCTTTCTGCACATTGATATCTAAATCTCTGGTAAAGGTGAGGTAGAAGACAAAAGCCATAAGCAGTGAAAACTGACAGTAAGTTCAGAATAAATGGTAACATTTAATGTTAGAAGACAGACAATTTAATCACAAAGAACACCAACAGCAAAACATTGTTTTCAATGTGTTTCACTGTAGTCAAGCCCAAGTGCCCATGAATTGAGCATCTAAATTGGATTCTTTGCTGTTTAGAAAAGCATAGACTCCTAATGATACTTTCATGGAGCACTCATGATCTCTTAGCCACATTTGGAATATCTGCTGTCCAATACAGGGTGAGCTAATGCTCTACCTTTCAGGCAGTATGATAACATGAGCAACTCCTTTTCACAGCTATTTATTGTCACCAAACTGGTAGAATCTTATGATCTTTAAGACTGCTACTCTGTCAAATATGGTTTACTACAGTCTGCTGGGTTCAAAAGGGTTTTATTTTGGTTTTGTTTGGTTTTGCAGGGGGAAGGGAGTGGGCACACAGAAAAACAGATGGTCAGAAACATTTACAAAGGAGGATGTAATATAACTTTTCTCAGAAAAACAGGCTACAACCAGTATCGCGAGATTCCTTTTTCTTTGGAGTTGTAAAGTCAGACCTGTGAAATCTGTAAGGACTAGGACAAATTTCAAAATCTTATTGACTAGAAACATCTGAAGGTGGGTTTTCTTTGATAGAACATTGAAGCTGGGGAGATTTTGCTGTAAGAATTTTAGAAGTTTTGTCTCTAGTTAATTTATAACATTGTGAGTATATGAAGTTATGTGGTTTTATGGTAGGGCAATAATCACGTGTACAACAGGCAACTGGCTTTATCATAACTGTCTTGTCAAAAATGATAGAACATAATAAGAATGTCATGATATAATCTTGTGTTTTAAATCACTAACTGCTCTTTTTAAGCTAAATTGAAGAATAGTCCAACAGTTATGTCACATTTTTACATGACAGTAGTCGTGAGGTATATACATTTATGTGATTACAGCTGAAATGGAGAACAGCTGACCTAGAAAAGACAAACTGTTCCATCACTAAAAAGAATTGCTTCTAATAGTTTTGAGACAATATTACAAGAATGATTTATGATATCATGTCACCTTATGAGGTCACTGGAAATTATTGTTTTCACATATTGACTACACCTGATGTTGGCATGGTATGAAATAGTATAAAACTGATAAATACATTAAGCAAAAAAGCTCATAAATTAAATCATAAGTAAAAAAATCCAAACTTCCAAACAAAATTATGGCACTTTTGGATTTGTTTTATGAAGTGTAAAATAGTAATTTAAAATATTATTCCTGAAGTTATAATTTCATAAAACTTGTAATTATATTTTTTTCAGCAAAAAACTATATCAATTAACATTTTCTGAATAGCGCTGTAGTTCTTAAGCATGTCTTTTAACTCCTTTTTTAAAAAAGTGAAGGGTGAATAAAAAACACTTAAACACTACTTAGTATAACTGAATGTGTTTATTAAAGCTCTAAAAGCGAACTGCTCTATTCCGTTCAAGCTGTAGCAATAAAATACATGCTTACAAAGCTTCTGCTGATATAAGCTGGATGTGGAAGACAATGTTTGTATAATACAAGAAAACTGGACAGACCATAATCTGTCCTTCAACACTGAAAGTGTTTATACCAGAAAGGAAATAAATCTCTGAAATTCAAGTCTGTGTTTGCAGGTACAGCAAAGGATATAGATGTATGGGTGACTCACATGAATTACTGCATCTACATTTGAGCATGAGCTCCTTATAGTAGGAGAAAATGAAAAAAATAAATAGAAAACCCAAAACATAAAATGCTGTAGACTTTTGAACAGTTGATGTTATCACATTTGTTTTTAAAAATTATTTTTGTTTGTTTTGTAAAACAAGCAAACAAAAACAACAAACAACTGACTAAGCAAACTTTAACTCCCTGAAAGTGGGGAGGAACTGTAGATGCTATCAACTCGAGGCACAACAGTTTTCCTCACATATTAAGTGAGCTCAGTCGGCAACACTATTAACTGCCACAAAATCATCCCACCCTTTTGCAATTATGCCACATACTCTTATGGCAAAATCCAACAGCATTTAAATTTCACAGTCATTAATTTAACTCTATAAGGAATAGGGGTTTTGCTGAGTGGTTCTTTTCTGGTCATTTATCAGTTACAAATGTTCCTTATTTTTTTGATTTTTAGGTTATACTGAAGAGGAATAGATCATTTTGGTATTTTGCCTTTCATATGGTTAAATACACTAATAAAATTTTACCTAATTAAATCTTTTTCTAGGCTAAAAATTGTCAGAGGAAAACCTTGAACCCACTGAAATCAAGAGGAATATTGCTATTGATATCAATGTTAACTGAGAATTTACTCCAGAATTTTAAAGATTAATCAGTAGTAAAGTGATTCTTCAATGGATTCTACAGTAAGGTTCTCACCAAAACTAGAAACTGTGCTCCCAACTAAGGTATGTTTTCTGATTTTAAGATAGACTCTAACTTGGTAAAAGCTCCACTATATACCTACATCAGCTAAGCATTTGAACCATAATCTCTCTGTACTATTCCATAAGCAATTACATCTCTTCAAAAGGACCACTACTAACCTTGATACGCCCAGCACTAAGCTGTGAAGGCAAAGACCTAGATGCTGCTGTCACTCTGGCTCTTGCCTGTGCCAAATTACCTGTTTAAAAAAAAAAAAGAAAGAAATACTGCAAAAACTGTTCAAGAAGTTTAGCAGGGAAAAATTCATATGGTGAAAAATCAGCTTGCACAACAGTAATAAAAATTGCAGGCCCCACTTCCCCACCCAGCTCATTACTAACTGTGCCTTGCAGAGCATTCAGCATGAGCATGACAGAGAGAGCAGTGTTGATTTAAAAGGGAGGAAAAAGTCAGTGATAAGGTGGCATGTCACTGACCTTAGCTACTGAGCTGATGAAAACAACGACAGCACAAAGGCATACAGCTCAATCACTAGTAATCAATTTCTCTGTGACTCATTCAGAGATTTAAAAGAGAAAAAGACATTAGAAACAATCTTGTTTCTATGAAATCATGTGGATCCTGAAGTGTTTAGACATCATCTTAAGCTCACAAAATAATGAAAGAGATGAGAAAATGATAAGACGGTATCTTTTCTTGACCTTTTGACATATAGGCCTACTTAATCCCCAATCTTATTGTCCCTTGGGGTTTTTAAAGACTGACTCAATTCCTCAGGCAAAAACATTCTGTGGTGTAAACTGAAAGATGAGTGCCTTTTTTTTTGCTTTAATTGTACAGTATGACGTGTCCTAAACTTTTTCCGCTGTACTTGCAGAAAGCCAAAGTCATCATAAAACAGCTTTTCAAAATAAAGGCTCAGAGAAGAGAGAGGAAGTGATACAGGCCTGTGCATATGCAAGACACTCTGTATATTTCAAAGTTTTAGCAAGTCTAGCACAAGATGTCCAAATGTTTTCTCTGGCTATATCTTCAGAGGCTAAACTGTGATTAATAGCATTGAAAGAACCCTTTGAAGCAGGATTGGTGACATCAAAGCCCTAATCCATGGGTGGCAGGATTTTTATAATGAGTGGGAAGCATTTTAACACATTTCAAAGGATTTACAGCATGAATAAACAATAGGCCTCTGCAGATGTACCACACACCTTTCAGAACCAGAACACATAAATAAGTGTCCATTTTAATTTAAATGTAAATAAAGTGTTAACACTTCTTTCAGATGCTAAGTGCCTTGTTTGCATCAACTCCAGTGTTTAGCTATTTGCTTTACAGAAAGCCAGTAACTCTAAACAGTCTTCAGAGTTTTGATAAACTATGTATTACATAACTAGTAAGGAGGCAGGATGGGAGAAACAAAAACCAAGAACACTTAATCGCTGCTGGTTATTCCATACAGAAGCTGAGCAAACAGTGTCTGCGTACCACTGAAGGGAACTTTTGCTCTTCTCTGTGAACACTGAAAATACCAAGCTCCTGAAATAGTCTGGGGGCCAACAGTGAGAAACACTGCAATGACATTCTTTAGAGCAATTCAAACATTCTGTATTCATTTTCAAAAGTATTTCCCTTTTAAGATGCTGGCATTAAGATTGACACACAGAAGGTATGTCCATGATTTTGGGAACTGCTTTAGGCTATAGTGTTAACGTTTATGAGAACTGCAACTCAGTTTTGAAAATCTTGTGTTTGTATACATACATGCATACTTACACGTATTTGTATTTTGAAATCACATATATGTGTATGTATATACATATATGGTATGGTACATCTCTCTAAGGTTAAAATTAGGATTTTAATGAGCAAGTAGTTGGCAAATATATTTTTCTCTTAGATATAATTTTGATATTTTTCTATGTAAGAAATTGATGATTTGAGCCCTTTTTTTGGCTAAGGTAGAAAATCTGGAAAGGTTGTTTTGGCTATGCTTCAGGTTAGCAATCTGAGTCTTCTTTATGCTTGAAAGCCTTGCACTGGAGAACTAATGACACTATATGGGGTAAAAAGAAGAAGCAAATCTGATTCAGATTGCTTAAAATGACTAAAATTTTGCAGCATTTTATAAAAAGTTACAAAGCTCTAATAACCAAACAAAATATAGAATGATAATATAGTTGCTCAAGGTTTGCCTTACTCATAGCTGGCACTAGGTTAATAACTAATACCCCTGAGCTCTCCCTGAACTCCTCATGCAAAACTAAAACTACACTTCAAATTTCTGATTTGGCAACATGTTTTTTTTTTTTTAAATTTTAATTAATCAGAAGTCTTTCATGACTTCACTTACTAAAAGGAAACTAACATGTGGCCAGTTCCTACTTTTAAAAAAAAAAAAAGAACCCTCCACATATCATGAATTTGTTAATTAAGTTCATTCTTTCTCAGGAGTAGGCTGGAACTACATATTTAGGTCATATTCCCAGTTCCTGCAAGTCCTGTGGTAGTTGACTAATTCCAGTTTGGCTGCAGTAGTTTTCAAAATTTCTTCAAATATATTTATATAAAATATGCTATTATTTTCAGTGCTGTAATTGATGTTCAGAAGATAAAGTTTTGTATTTATAGGCAGAATGGGTCACAGCAACAAAAAAACATCAGGTACATTCTTTGTTCTTTACATTTTTGTTCTTTACATTTTTTTCTATATTTTTTTTCTTCAGCTAGCCATACTGCTGTCTGTTTTCATTGTAACCGAAAACAAAAATTCTGATTACATTTTAAATGTTTGTAATCTGGTAGGAGAGTTTTGAATTGACCAAGTCGATTGCTGCATTTCGCAGAGAATTCTAGTATTACTTTCATCTGAGCATCAGCTTTGGATATCTTTCCCGTTACTTGCTCCAAGGAAGAAGCTTTTTCAAAACAGAGATTTCCTGGTTTTCTTAGCATTATTCAGAAGTCTTCCCCCAGTGTTCTGACATGAACATGCCTTTATAGGAGATTTCAGCTTAATATTTGCCAATTAGACTGTTCATTTCAGAGCAATTGCGTGCCATATACCTAAAGTGTGAGACCTATACGCGATGCCTGAAACAAATGCTGAATCCCGTCTGGCAGTTTATGGTAAGTACAGTCAAGCCAGTGCTCATTCACCTCCAGGACTGATTTATTTGCATTTTTTTCAGTGGGTGTGAAACTGCTAGTTGCTCCCTAAGTTAGTTGCTCCAACAATACTGTATTACCTGATAGTTATATTCAATATCCCATGCATTTCCGAGATTCTATGCCAGTATATATGTTTTTGTCTGAATACAGTATGGTCAAAGTATATAATTGTTTACCTAGCATTAATTGCTGCAAATTGCAACTGGGAAAAGCAAAACTCATTCATAAACAATGATTTGCTGTCTCTTTTACACTAATAATTTCATTTTCCTTATTGGCAAAGGTAAAGAATTAGCTAAGAATAAGACCAATATTTCCTTATGGATTCTAATCAATTCTTATTACATATGTCAGGTGAACTCCTATATAATCTGTTAATTACTGAATTGCAGCACCAGTTGAAATCCACAGAAAAATGTTACTAGGGTTTTCTTTTCCAGATCAAACACAAAATGATGCTTCAGTAAAAGTTCATGAATTAGTTATCTTAAGTAGTTCATGTTCAGCAAAATTACTATCGGTAACATGCCTGAGCCATTAAAACTAATAACAGGACAAATGTGGCTTGAAAATGAGTCTACATAGTAAGAAACATTTCACCTAGAGTCAGGATGATGTTCATAGTCAGTAAACATTTGGAGTACCTGTCCCTGCATTCGAGTTTCATTTACAAGGTCATTTACTACTTTACACACCAGAAATAATAAAATGTTATTCCACTTTGTGAAGAACGTCAATATTTGAAGAACAAATGTTTTTAGATATCATAGCCAGCTGAAACTGCCATGGGTTCCTTGAAAGGTTAAACCGGTTAAAGGTTATGACTGCATTGTGCCTTTCAGAATTCTAGCTTCACACACATATGGTTGACACTTTAGACACCTCCGTTTTTGTTTCTTTTTTTTTGAAAAGGTGTTTATGAGGGAGGGGAGAGAAGTTAAATGTTAGAATCAGGATGGATCTTTTAAACATGTACATGTTTAATTTTATTCACAGGCATTTCCTTTTCAGTTCAACAGGATTACTCATCTGAAAAATGAATGCTCCTACCTGTGAGCTCGCAGGATCAGAGGCTAAGGTCTCTGGGATTGCTTTGTGCCAGTGGGGGAGTCAGACAGCCCCAATGTCTCTCTTATTTACCTCTATTTAATAATGTTAAGAATATCATTAATACTTTGTGAATTTTCTGTCATTAAAGTTTATGAAATGCTCTGAGAGTTACCAACAGAAAGAAGTAACAGCACAGAAGTCTATGCAATCACTGCTAAGCTCACTGTGGCAATGCTCAGCAAAAATTTTGTCCTGAAACTGTATAGAAAATCCAACTCTGCAAATACATTTTTCACTCATACCTTGTTCCAGCAAGGTGGGAAAGACAGTGGTGTCAAAATACCCTATCTCTTCCACTATGCAAACCCAAACAGGAGAAGTTCTGAAAATATTTCAAGTATTTACATAGCACAGAAAGAAGAAATAGGTTGTCTTTTTTCAAGTTGGACTTTGGTAGTGCTCTCTAGATTTCAGAAAGGCCTAGTCAGCATTCTTGGCTTCTCTCTTGCATCACTGGCACTTACTGTGGAATCTGGTTGAATTAATGATTTGTCCAGCCATTGACTTTCCACACTAATTAGGAAAGGTTCACTCTAGCTGGAGGTTGCATAAATTTGTCAGTACTTCATTATTCTTAGGTAATGGGCTCTAAAAGTAGTATCAAGCAAATATTAGTAATATTAGCACTGTATTTATAATGACGTTTTGGTTATGCCTGCCATAGATCACTCCTCCCTCCCAAAGTAAAAGCATGCCAGGTAAGAATTACATTATGCTTTGATATAACTTTCAGTTGTGAAGTGCAAATGACTTACAGAGAAAGAGCCTAATGACAATGTCACCTTACTGTACAAGCTGTACCAGGGATATTACTATTACAGAGGGGGCACGCTACAAGCTCCTTCCTTATCCTCATATATTTTATTAATTTCTTTCATGCTTCTGGTTCAGATAAAGATGGGTTACTTGAAATACCATGTAGATACAGTACAATATGGTCAGAAATGCTACAATGCATTCATATTTCATTGACACTACTTCTAATCACAGCTAAGCACTTGCACTCCAGAAGTGGTACAGAGTCAGACAGTGTCTTTGACGCACACACATTCTTCTCTGTCTTTCCTTTCAGTACATTTTATCTAGCCTAAGGAAGTCGACTGCTTATCTTCATAACGCATTTTCATCTTCTGCTACTGTAAGACTAAGCTTTTCTTAGCTTGCCTATAAATGACTACATGTAATTTTTTATTGGGTACTAATTTGAATCTGGCCACTGACTATCAAAACTATTCTTTTGAGTCACAGGAGCCATTTAAGCTAATCTTGTGCAATAAAAAGCTAAGAATCCAATTTTCTCATATACTACGTATTTTACACAAGAATGTATTTATAAAAATACTATCTGTCGAATATGACTATTGACACATATACACTTCCACTGCTGCTTGTTCTGAAAAGAGAACCACTTTACTTCCTATTCAGACTAAGTAAATAATGAATAAGAAATAGTATTTCCAAAATACAATTCATATTACAAAACAGAATCGGATAACCATGAAAACTTGGAAACAGTGAGGCCTGCCTGGGGATACCCTAATTATAATTGCCTCAGGAGCAAAAAAGATGCAATTTTTTGACCCACATTATTTGAAACAAAAATTCTATGCTATAGGGATCAGAAATTGTTAGTTCACTAATCTGACTTACACTGAGGTTTTCTTTGGTCTTACTGCTAGCATGAAGTATACATAGATCATATTTACAGTTACTTAAAAGCTTTACATTGCTAGACCGGGAGAGGAGAAACGGAATGTAAATTAGGTGCTGTACTACACTCACTATTGCATACATCACAGACACTTCAGTGGTTGCTTCCCACACTAGCAAGGCATTCACTGGCAAACAAACAGCATGATGTTTACAGCAACAAATAACTCTGCTTGTAAGCAGGATTCCTGCCTTGTTTAAATATTGTTTTAACACTGTAGGTTAGTAGGCTCCTTGTAGAATGCAAGAGAATAAAGACACTCCTGACAGCAGTTGCGATGAAATGAAGGTCAAACTGCCTGCTGTATTCCAAGATATGTAAATGTATGATCACAGTAAGAAAGGTCTTAGTCTTCACCCTGACCTAGTAATGACTAAGAAAGAACAGATTATGGTATACAATTTATTACTGGCAGTGTCCAAGGTGTTTGTAAAACACAGCCTTGAGTATTAACGGCTACCTTAAGCAACATGCCAGATTTTCCAGATGAATTGAATCAGAGATAAGCAGTCATCTACCCAACTGGGAGTGTGTTCACTGAAATGCAGTCATTTTCTGAAATATCACAGGCACATATGTGATCACGTGACATGCAAGCAAACCTTATGCAATTCTGAGAACATCATAGTCCCATGAAATGACCACATTTACAGCTGGCAGGTAAAGCACACATGCTATGGTCTGATCATGTGATAAACATGTTTCTAGGCACAGGACCAGAAAGGATCACACCGTTCTGGAAAAGATGGTGGCAAAGAGGGAGTGGATTACATGCTAGACAAATTCTCTACCTGGCCACAGCCTGGTGGATAAATGTTAGGCACTTCTGTCCAAACACAGGATTAATGGAGTGAAGTCAGTACAGCTGAGAGCTACCTGTATGAAGCTGCAGCTAGACAAAACCGAAAAAATGAGAAACTGTTTGGAAAAATTAGAAGTCATTGTGTAAACAATGTTGGAGTTTCCAACTCTCTAATGCCCAGCATTTTTAGTCAGGTCTGCAGCCTGACTAGTTGGAGACCTGACTAAGTGGCTGGGGGCTGACATGCTGGCTGCAGCACTGGAGAACTAAGTATTTTTTTAATCATTTATGCATTCAGGAGACACTGGCCATTTCTTTCAGATATGGTCTTTAGTAACTTCCACCCACATCTTTGGCAGTGTAAGATTTGATGCTGTTGTACGTGATCTGCTTGGGACAACAAACCTTGAAATCTCTGAGGAAGAGCAGACAGTTCAGAATGCTGCAGCAACGTACCTCACCACCAACAGGACACTGACCATTGCCTCTGTACATTGCCCTAGTTCCTGCAACCACACCCACAACTAGATTAGGATGAAACAATGGAGGTGTATTTTCTGTGAAGACCTTAACATTGAAAAATGCTCCATTAATTTTCAGCATTAGCAAAACCAAACCAAAACAAGAACAACAAACAAACAAGCAAAACCCACCAAAACCATCCTTACTGTAATGACCTCTATTTCCACTCAGGACAGACAAGAAGTTCATTTCTTCTTCCAGAAGCGTCTGGAAGAGTCTGTGTTGAATTTATGGTTACTAACACATGGTGATTTAGATATGGTCTCACTCGTTATTTTATGTATGTGACAGCCTTTCTTTTGTACATTATGTTAAGTACATTATGTTAAGATTCTTTTTTTCCAAAAAAAATTATATGCTTTAACTAGAAAAGTGAAATTTGATTATAAAGAACGTGATTACCTTAGTATTTTAACTCACTAACACAAACCAGCAAGTGTTCTGGTAGATTACCTCCAGCATCTTGCCTCTGACTATCTCAGAACAACTGTACCCATATACTAATTAAGCTTCACAGTACTCAGTTTAACCTGAGGCCAGAAAAAAATTCTACAAGAACATTGAATAATCAGGAAAACAAGGAGAAGTCAAGAGTCGTGATTTCTAGCCCACCGTTTGCATTTCCAGAGTATGTTCATTTCCCATGCAATGTATGTTACAAAACATTCTGTGGTATATATTTGATCACTTACAACCTGCTACTGAAACTGCTCCATACATACAACGAGAGTCTGATCTAGATCCTAATAAAGTCACTGAAGTTTTCCCAGTGAATTCAGCAGTTAAAATTCAAGTATAAATATCTCACTGAAAGCACATGAAATAAAATGGAGGAAAGCTTCCTCTGGCCTCACTATGACTATCGGTCTTCTCAGTGGCTAAAACCCCAAGCTAGACAGGATAAAAAATGGTGTCAAAAATAGGCTTTTACTCTTCAAGAGAAGAGCTGTCTTTTAGAAGTCTAATTTAGGATGAAACATGGTTGCAGAGCTTTATGGAAGTCCCAGACCTCCCCATGTTTGAAATCTAGGCATTAATGGTGCTGACTAGTCATTTAATCAAGTCTCAAAGGCTTCTCAATGGAATGTTCGCTCCTCTGGATCTCAGCACTTCTATATATTACCACAAATAGCACAAAGTCAGATATTTTTGTGGTAATTCAAAACATTATTCTGATTTATGTTTTTATCTCCACACTCTAAAACAAATACCCGCTCATACAAACACCCACAAACACATTTTCTGTCTTTGACGCACACACTGACCTGCTATCCAGGCAGTTCTGTTACAAGCTCTCTTACATCAAGCCAAATCAGGTCAGAATACTGACCTTTACAGTTTATTGTATGCTGAAGGAGTTAAGAAAATTTATAGTGTTAAAACAAAGTACATAATCATAGTAAGACAACACCCTCAGACTATGAAATACTGAAAAAAAAAAAAAGACAAAATCCTGCACACACTTAGAGGTTTCTTTTCCACCAAATACATTCATCTCTTAGACAAAATAACCTCTAATTCAATTATTTTGAAAGACTGGGAAATATAAGCATGTACTTTGAAAAGGATACACCAAAAAAAATCCCTAACCATTATGGATATTCAAACCAGCCATGTTATCTGAATATTTAACAAATATATCTGCTCTACAAAATCACTGGAAAATTTAAGAATAATTGCCCCTCCAAGGTCTGATCTTGGGAGCTACTGAATGCCTCCAAAGATGTACCAAGCATCTCTGATGCAGTGCCTTTATAGCACATAGTGCCTTTAGAAACTGGCTAGTAAACTACTCATTAACATAACTACCATACAATATTCTCTGAATATTTCTCTATTTAAATTCTGTGTATGCTGCACAGTGAGATTCCACAGTCTACTAGTTAATATTAAAAACAGTAACATCTTCTGTAAAATACATCTGCTGCCTCCTCAATATCAACACGTTTTGGATTTAGTTAGTATACAATGAAGTGTTAAAATTAATTGTTGTTTATTAGTGTGAGATAATGTTCATTATAGAATTGAGAAGTTAGGTTAGAAACATGAAAATTTAGAAGATGTCTCTTCTCTTCCGAAAGAAAGGTGAAGAAAAATTATTCTCAAGATTTGTTCTACAGGGGATGTCCTATTATGAATCAAATCAGTAAGCTCATCAAGATCTGTTCTTCAACCTGTCCACTTGTACTTTTTTGGGGGGTTCAATTTGCAAGCACTTCGAGACAAGAATCTATACCGTGCCTGTTGTCTGTTGCCCGTTTTCAATACAATGTAATCAGTGAAGTCACATTAAAAAGTATGGACTTCTGCTTGGGCATCACCCTTTACCAAACATAAGCATGATTAATCTAACTTGACCTTCCCAGCTGTTGTGCTTACTTCCACATGGAATTCCAGTGATTCACTGACACTCTTTATTCATATAGAGCTATTCTCAACAGTAAATAATTGTTACTCCTTTCATAAAGCCTAAGGTCTCTGTCCTGCTAACTTTGATCTGATAGATAGTTCTCTTTCTAGAGGAGTTTCATTTTTAGGGCTATCTTAGGGTATGTTTTGTTTGGATCCTAGTGCTAGCACATCTTGTGAGTATCTGTGTACTATACTTGTCTATGAAACAAAACCTTAGGATGTGAAGAAAAAGAAATACTGAACTGTAAAATGATCAACTGAAAAACTAAAAAAATGTAATCAAACTCTACCTCAAACACAGTTAAGCTACATTTAATTTAGTTTACTGATGTCCCACATCTGCAACCCAGTAAAGTTCACAATTGTTACGTTGCACAGCTGTGGTTTAAAGCCTCTCTTTGCACACAACATACTGGCAGCAAAGCAAAAACGATTAACTTTTATATGCTTTTAACATATGGACCAGTCAGAAGTAGGAAAGCCTCTGTGTTCTGAGTGAAAATATACAGCTTCCATTAACCTGACCCAAATTCTTACAAAATATAAATTCTGATTCATCTATAAGCAGAGAGATTATAATTACAACGGCTTTGTTTCTGATTCATTTGCTTTAGAGTGCCTGCAGTTATCTCTTGGAGGTGAAAATACTAACACAAAAATGCCATTATAAAAAGAATTTATTGCAGGATAAATTAGTGAAATTAAGATGTATTCAAGTCTTTTGCTCTATTGTGATGTGTGGAATTAAAAGAAAAAATCCGTTAAGCCCAAATGGAAACATGCTATATTTCAGTGAGTCTGACACATGCCAAGCCAAGAAAGCTGCAGCTATTTATCACTGGGTGAAGTGCTTGTGCTCAGTAGGAGTGCACAGTAACAACATGACAGGTCACGTCATGGTTTCACTGAAAACACTGGCCAAGCACCTAAGATTTTAGTTGGCCAAGATTTGACTTTGTGCCCAGTAGAATCTCTTCACGGGGCTGAAACGCAAGAAAAGCCATTTGTTTCCCCCAGTTTCTGACTCTTCATGAAGTATCAGTTGCTAACAAAGTTACAGATAAATTAACAGTAAATAGTACTCATCACCTTGAGAAATTGCTATGCAATGGTGAAAAGTAATTCTTTGATGTGATTTTGCAGAAGGCCCTAGTTTTTGTATGCTTTAGTGTGCATAAAGAAAACCTAAAACATTTTTTTCACATTCTTTCTCAGCATGTGGTCTGTTGTGTTTTTTTTTTTTGTTTGTTTGTTTGTTTTTAATGAGACATACAGTATTTATAATTAATTTTTATCTGAGGGCTCTAAGTAGGGCCAGAGATATAAAGGCATGAATAAAGTGGACTAAAATCAATACTGAGGAGGGAAAATGACCTTTAAGCAGACTAATTATAATTAATTTGTTTTTGAAAAAATATATTTTCCTCATATGTTGGGTGAAAATTCTTCCTTGTTTAAATATCCTAACTCTTTGGTGAAGGTTGTGAAAACTTTCACCCCAGTTCTCTCTGAAAAATTATGCTCAAGTATCTTGGGTGTATGAGCAAGGAGAGCTTACTAACCGTGGGTGATACAATACCACCATAGCACTCTGAATATGTGAGCAATACCCAATGCTACTAGATTTATTAGACATGATGTTGCTATAGCAGTACTGGTGCTCAGCTCTGTATTTATTCTATGCAGCCAAGCCCAGATCCCACATATCCCTCACAACTGGGACACGGACATTTCTCTTGGGTTCCTGCTCTGGGAATGGGTAGGCTGGAGTATTTCTCCTTTCTTCCTTCCAGCTAGCAACTCTCCCCCACCTCTACCCAGCAAGGATCTAAGGCAGAACAGAAACACCATGACAAAAGCTCTAAGGGTCCGTGAATCAGGAAAAAGTCTGCAGAGATTGTGTTTCAAGAGTAGAGAATCATGTTGTACTGCAGCTTTTCTGATAAAATGAAAACCCTCTCGCACACCTTCCTATCTCCCCAGTACAATCTGGTCAGTTGGGGAAAATAAGGTAAGAGAGAAAAAGTGGAAGAGGCAGCTACAGTCTCAGGAAAGAGAAAAAAAGAAGAAAAAAAAAAAAGAAAAAAAAAAGCTTTTTAGCCCAAGCAGTCTAATGGTACCAGCATTTAAATGTGATACTGCAAAAATTTTTGAGTATCAGGACCGGGAGTCAAATGGTCTGACTCCTCATTGTTACCACTAGTGAATGTACCAAGGCTCTCCTAAATCTTTTCAGTTAAATCGACTTCTCTTACAAGTTGACTCTCTTTCTAGATTGCATGATTCCTTTTCACTCTGATGCTTTAGCTGTGACAGCGATAAACAAACAGGAATGCCTGAATGGAAAAGCGTATATTCAACTGGAGTAGTGGTTAGCTTTCTTAAAATGCTCTATTTCTCTCTTGTATTTGGAGTAAATTCTGTTTTAGTTTTAGAATACATAAAATCCTCATCACAAAAAAGCTGTGCCTGTTGAAAAAGTGACATATATGGAAACAATTGAGAGAATCAGTAGGTTAAATCAGAGTATGTTCATTCAGCTTTGAGGTTAAAGATCCCTAGAAAGTACAAACAGATTCCAAAACGTGCTGAATGTACCTAAGTTTCCACTGAAGGAAGAAAAAACAAGCTGCACACTCTACAAAATTAGTCCCAGAATGTTTGCTTTAAGTTCTGATGTCTCATATCAGTAATTGTGTGCTCTTTTAACCATAAATCACTATTACAAATGTGCACTTAATGTCCCGCTGTTAATTTCTGGTTCTTTAAACTACACAGTCTGCTACTGTGAAACAGAAGCATTTGTTAAGAGGGGATAAGTATATTTGATAAATTAAAGGGATTAGCATGATCTTAAATTAGTAAAGGAATTTAGTCTTTTTAATATTTATTTTCTTGCTGCTGCTCAGTTTTTGACAGTGGAAGACATGTCAGTTATATAAATATACTTCAAACGGAAGACCTTCTCAGGGTGGGAAAGGCATCTTTTTGTTCTTACTGGTATTTAAGAACTACATTTCAGTAATTGTCAGACCCTCGTTAATGGTTTCTTGCTTCTGGCATAGCACCACCTAGTGACTCTTATGCATATCGGAGAGAGCTGCTTGGCAAAAAATATGTACACTGCAAATTCCAGAGCTAGTTGTAAGCAGATGTGAGAATGTGCTGTCACTCGTCTTCAAACAAAACACCAGAGATACTGGCAGAAGGCTCATTTCAAGTCAGGGTTACCTGGAGAGATGCAATATGGCTTCCATGTAAATTATTAACTTTCACATCAGTCAGTAATCTACAAAAAAGCTGGAAAAAATTGTATCAAGATTATGAATCTTAATCTGTATTTTTTCTGGTTTGCTTTAGGAATGAACTACATGTCAAGTGGAGGGAAGAGGGCTAAGAGGCAAGGCCAGGGTGTGATGGGACATTTACACAGTCACTATTCTTTTCTTTACAAAAGCTTCTTTGTAGAAAGTTAAAAGTATAGCATTATCCTTCTTTACTAAGCAGAGATGAAGCAGCATTGCCAATACCTTCTGAATTCAGCCAAACCTTTCATTTATCTTGCAAGCTGCCAAAACTAAACCTGGCAACAATCTGATTTTAGAACACAGAGGCCCCAGCACAGGATGTGGGTGCCAATTATATTAGACAGCTGGAAAAAATAGAACAAAATCACAAAGACTTTCAAAAAATAGAAATGACATAAGGGTTTTAAGCTTTTCTTATAACACCATGCACAGGAGCATATGCATAATAATTTTTAACAGGATGTCCTGTACCGACTTGACAGAAATACAGACAACACCCAACTTGTTTGAACTTTATGGAAAGGTAAATGTTCTATAATGGGAGGCAGAAACCATCCAATTCATTTAAATAGGAAACAAGGAAGGAATGTAAGAGAGGAAAAAAAAAGTGGAACTACACCAACATGGTAAACATACATGGCTGCAATGAGAAGCATCTTCTTATTGAATCTTTCATGCATCTTAGGCAAAATACTCAGTTTTGTGCTGCTGCCACTGAAAATACCTCTAAAAAGCCAGAGGCAAATAAGTTTGCATGAAAGCATCAGTGTTCATGTGGTTGTCTTGTTCATCATCAAATTTAAAAATACCAATAAAATCAAATGTATAATATTTACAAAACTTGTGACGGTGTGTTGTGACTGTGAGAAAGCACCTAGTCTGTTTTATTCTGACAATAGCTCCAAGGTATAAATAGCTGGTAAAGAGGGGTGTGGAAGCACATTTGACCAGATGCGAGCTTTCTTTTTTGCTTTGCTTGATCGATCTAGCATGAGTAGAAGAAACTATTTTTACCAGTCCAACAATGACTCAAATGTCAGAAGAAATATACACTTTGTTTCCCACTTAGGCAATAAATAATCCTACTCCATCTTAAACTATATCCCCCTCCAACTAAACTTGTCATAGCTGAAAGGAGAAGCAGATTCCTCATTGGATTCTCACCTCTAAGGGAACTCTAAATTTGCAATTTGAAAGGAGGTAATCCAGAGCCTTCTAATTACAGGAAAAGAGCAGAGACAATGTAAAAGGAATCCATCCTATGTAGAATATAGACAGATATTTTGCTATCAGTTACACACGTGCAAAGAAGGCTCTAATATTTGAGTTCCTCCAAATGTTCCTTTTCTACACAGAAGTCTCAGGAGAGGTTGAGGGCAACACCAGAAGCTGTAACTGGGCTATGAAGTTTCCAGAAATCCTACACAAAGCTGTTGCGCAGGCACAGAACTGTATCTACAACCTACGTACAGCAAGCCTATACAGCACTACCTAATGCACATACATTTACTTCTGCTCAGAGTATTTTTGATAGAAATGCAACAACCTCACAAAAATGATTTTGCAATCTAAAACAAGACATTGCATTTGGATTATTCCTTATTACTGCATCTATTTCTTATCCATGATGAAAAAGGAACTTGAAAAACGTGCAAAGCATTGAGTGACATTTTTAACGTGTACATTTCTTGGCATGCATACTGCAGAACTATCATTCCAGCTGTCGTACCAGATTACTGGTATTCTGGCATAAATCCATGGAGTAATCAATTTTATTTAGCTATTTTATTTAGCCATCAGTTTTATTTACACATAGATCTGTGCACTTTCATGTAAGTCAGGGTCAACAAGCTTTAACTAAAGTGAATTAACTAATCCTAGCAGATTAGTAACCGTACTTTATAATTTGTAAGAAACTTTTTTACGTATTGCATTGATGAATCTAAACAGGTGTGTATTACCTCCAAACAAACTATCTACGCTACATGATTTAGAAACTCTAAGACATGCTACACAAGAACCTATCGACCAAGAAATTCCCACGTTCTCATCCTGCTCTGAAAATGAGTTCTGGCCTTGTATACCAGATAATTTCCCTTCCTCTGGAATAAATGCCTGAGTTTATACCCACATATGTAATAAATAAATAAATAAAATAATATCATAATTTGATATCTGGGAAACTTTATACAGCAGAGCTGAAAAAGAATGGCAGAATTTTATCTAGAAACAACTAATTTTCAAGGAGGAAGTAGCTGAAGAGGTTGCAATGTCAGCAAAACTGTTGCACAAAATACCTGTTTTTGTTAATGGACTAGAGAAGAGCTGCTGAAGAAGTTTGTTCTCTGAAGTTCGCAACACCACCACTATGTCAGCAGGAAGAGTGTCTCTGTTCTTCTCAAGAAATGCACAGGCATCATACAATACCTAGCACGGAAACAGAGTCAGACAAGTCACCAGAAAGGGTTGCCCTAAAACTACCATGTTATTTAAAGTGTGAACAGTCAAGATGACCTTGTAGACCAGTTAGTTTGGCTCTGACAAGCCAGTGAATTATCCACAAAATATTTATAAGTGTACAGCTACAGCAATGTCTTCAAAACGTGAACTGCCTAAAAAAACACCTATATTCATCATGTCATTGCAGATCAAATTTGGTTAAATAGCTTTAGTCACATTGTATTATGCATTATATTAAGCTTTGCCACATCAAAGTATGGTATGCATGAAGTAATATAACAGAGATAACTCATTAAAGCTTAAGTTGACAGTTTACATGTGAAATAAATGGTTCTCAGGTAGTCACCATCTATTTGCTGTCTGCAACAAACTGATCTGTAACTAGATCTCTTGGAGGAACAGGAGTAAAATTCAGATGCAGGTCAGTATCAAGGTGCATTAAATAGGCTTCTCACTGCTTCTAAAATGATAGTAGGAAAAGAAAACTTTCATCTAGGACCTTTCTTTCACTGTGCTAGGGCACACCAGTTTTGATTCTTTACTCTCCAATGCTTCAGTAGGCAAAATTGCCTTTTTTTAATGATTTTAATTGTACTTTATAGAAATTAATGCCTGGCTACTTGTAATCATACACGAATCTGTTAATTTTGCTTATCCTTTTATTTTTTAAAAAACTGCACTAATATTTTTTTAAACAGGTTTTATTATTACTAGCAATATTCCTTACTAGCCTAATTCCACTGGAGCCCACGAGTTAAATACAAAGAAACTGAAATGCTCTCCTACAATGGAGAACTAGTCAGTAGTGGTTTTATGACTTGGTCATTTGGGCATGAAGAATTTAATAAACCTGTGTGAAATTTTGCAGTTATTCTTAACAGGCCAGAAAGCTGGACTAAGTGTACTAGAGCACATCATAAAATTTTTGACTCTGAAGAAGAGACTTTATTGGTAACTATAAAAAACATGGCTATTTCATTTTGACTTTTTGTTTATGAATGAAGATTTGCACCTGAAATCACAAGTAAAGCTCATGTTATCTGAAAAAATTGGACCATTAATCCCCACATAAAATAATACATGGATTGCTGAGAACAAAAGAGGTTAGGTGCTGTGGAGTACAGTTGTGTGCACTAGCAAAAATTGCTCCAGTCAGTCTTTGCAATGCTTTCAATATGGGATTTAAGTACTATGGGAGATACTGTTACATGCTGCCTTTACACATATATGTTATCTACAGTCATACACACAATTACCGTGGCATTCACATGATGTTAACAATTGCGTAGCCTGTACTAGCCCGGCAGCGTTGCCCCCTTAAAAATATTGTAGTGATGGTGTTTCTGGTGCCAGATTTCTTTCAGAATAAAAGGCAGTTACTGTCTACCAAATTTCTGAAGAGGTCCTAAGGATAGGTTCTAAAATGGACTACTTCACACAAAAATTTTACCATAGATTCTAGGTTTTCTAACTTTATCATTTTATCTGTAAACTTTCTCATTATTAAAATGAGGGAAGAAAAAAAAAAAAAAGCAGTTACTTTGGATAAAACAGATAATGACCCCACCACTAAATAAAAAGTCACATGGCCCTACCTTCCCAGCATAGTGCTGAATACCAAATGACAGTTCCACTCCTTTTGGTCTCCAGAAGTATTTGCATCGTAAGTTATCCTCAAATTTATCTAAACATTTGAGAAGTGACATTGATAAAAATGAATAGCAGTGGTTAAGTAAAATCGCCCTACTAATTAAGGACTGCTTGCTGCTATACTACTATATACACCTGCATTGTCAGATTGCCCAATAGTAGCTGTGTGCCATCTTCTTTGTGCTTTCTTCCAAGCTATTACTTTTGAATAGAACAACTCAAAACTAGAATGTCTTTCAAATTCCTATGTTCATGCATAGTTTTGTGCGTGGAAAACTATTACATAATAGGGGCTTAAAGAGAAGGTGTGAAAACTTCTTATATTTTGCTGTGAATTTGCTTTCTATATATATGTGTATGTATGTACATTAAGGTTTGGGGTGAATTTATTTCAAAGCTGTGCACATATCTGGCCTGCCTAAATGCCTGTTATTTTTATTTTCCCTATCTTCCTTTCCCCATCCATTTAGCTTTGTGTATCATATTTTAAGTATATGTCAATGTTTTCAGGCTGGGGCCATCTCCCATTTGCCTTTGGACATCTACATCTATCCAAAGGGCTCTCTGTTTCCTGTGACGCACTTCTGAAGAGCTGACAGAAAAAAAACCACCACTTGCTATGCGGTGTCTTTTTTGCTCTGTGATGTTTCATACTCTTTTCAATATTTTGTAATGAAATTAGTGCTGATACTGTGAAACTTGCTATTGTATTTCTTTATCTGCACTTGCAACTAGAGACCCGAGGCAAGAATCAATTAATAAAATTCTCCATCATGTTGTGTAGGTCAGACAATATAATATTTTTTTTTCTAATGTTAGAATCCATTAGTATTTTTTCTTAGGCTTTTCTTTCCATTAATGTGTAACCAAGCTTGAAAATCCTTCAATTTAAAGCAAAAAGAATTAAGTTTAGAATTTGGCAGGGAGGGAAGGGTTGGATGCAGAGTGGGGGAGAATTAATGATTGCCTGGCACATCTGGAGAGGACAAAATATCCCAGCTGCTATCTCCTTGAGGGATTCTGCTCTGCTGTGCTCTCAAGATATTAGTAATAAGACTGATAAGTTCTAGACTAGAGAAAATGCCACTGTCAAAGTGCAAGTTCAATATTCAATATTAACTGTTTTACAGGACCAACAGGGAGGCTCACAGCTTTAGTACACAAATAAGGACTGGAATGAAACCATAGCATTCAGTCTGTCTTTGACCTCATTTCAAATTGCAGCCCAGAAGTGAAAAATCTTGTGCATATATCATGTAATTTACCAGGCAGCTGTTATTTTTCTCTGAGTTTGAATCCCGGCTGTACATTACATTGAACTGGAACTCTCTGTTACATATCACAGGGAAAAATGTAGCTCTAGTAAATAAAAGCAGGACAACAGTTTTAAACATGGCATGCACTGCACATTTTAAAGTTGGCGCCAAGATTTGTTAAGACATACGTAAAATATGCATGAAGGAAAGGAAACATTCTGCCAGATGGCACACCAGAAATAACACACACTTTCTATTTATGATGAGATAATCTGGAGTGAAGCAGTATTTTCTAATTGGATAAACATGGGCCTAGGATCCTGGGAGATCTTAACTTTACTCTCAGCATTAATGCTAACTCCCAGGGTGGTCCTAGATGCACAAGAATCTGCTATGTTGCAGCCTTCCTTTTTAAATGAGGATAAATGCTTCTTGATGTACCTCCCATACAGGGACAACACACCGGTTATTTCCTTAAAACACTGAAAGACAATAAGCCCCTGGCACCGGATATGTAACATAACTTTTGCAATACAAAAAACATGCATCATGAATGATGAAGCACAATGAAAAACATACTTAAAACGTCAAGCAAAATGGCAAAGTCTCAGTAGAACAACTAGGCTAGTAAAACTAAAGTAAAGATGTCAATCCATGCTCACAAAATATATGTTGTTTCCCACGATTTTTGTTTGCTCATACCAACTAACGTTAGGTCTGTTGCCTGAGGAAATCGACTTTCTTCATCTAGTAGAGAAAGGAGACCCATGGGTTTCTGGAGGAACATATCTAGAAGCGGACGGTTGTCCTCATACTCCACTGCAGCAGCATCGATTCCCTCACTCTGATATTCCATCTACAAAGTTACCAGCACAGTTTTTATATTGAACAAGTAAAAGCAACATTGTTGAGACATTAATGATGCACAGCAACACTCTATGGACCCCAACATTATTAACAAAACAATAAGTATGTTGAAAGATGTGGCCATGACTTGTATTTAAACCCCATAACCATTTTAGAGTTTATAATGTACTCCTCAATATGATCTATGGGTCAAAATGGCTGATTCAACTAGACTTCGTAAGAGTTGAACTTACTTGCTCAAGTGCAAAGATATGTTGATTGAAATAAAACTGGATCTGCTCATTAGCAATATTTATGCACAGCTGTTCAAAGGAATTTCTTGCAAAGTTCTCAAATCCAAATATATCTAGTATCCCAACATTCATCCCATTTTCAGCATTGCTGCATGTGAAAATACAAACAAAATTCAGCATGGGCAACACCCAGTTAAAATCAAAATAAACATGGTAACTAAGATTGCATGATCAATTCAATCTGCTGCAAAAACAGCGGAGAAAAAGTGTGTTTGAACTTATCAGAAGTTATGCATTTGTTCAACATCATTAATGGCTTGGTTTTACACTTGCCTTGTGCAAATTTCCATGAAGGAAGCTGGAGAATCACAGGTGAAAAGCAGGAGAAAAACTCTTTGCAGATGTATTAAAACAAGTGATTTCAATAAGCAGATCCCCAATAAAACCTATTGTCAGCTCCTCCACATCGACAAAAGCGTCGAGCTCAAATAGAATGTTTTCGCTATACTCAGTCAGCAAAGTAATTTCTACCAAGTCTGCTGCTGTTACAACAGGATTGTTAAGAGTGTTAGCTTATGTATTCTCATACCACAGTCACACTGGAACTGCAAGTGTGGATGATGACATTTCTGCGTGATATAATAAAATACCAAGTAGGAATCTCCAAGTTATCTCCAAGACAAGAAAAATGCAGAGCATATTAATGCAGTGCCAAAGCACAGCATTACGTTAACATTATTCTGTGGTAGAATTCAGAACTAGCATCACCTTTGTTATGTTTGCAATAATTATTCCACATGTTGGCCTACTACAGTACTTGTTCCCTCCATGCCTTCTCCCAGGAGGGAAGGAGGAGTCTTGTAGCAAGTAGAAGCACTTTGACATCACCTAAGGCGTTCTCTTATATCTAGAAATCTCTACAGCTGCTTGAAAAGAGCAAAGCAGCCAGACCAGTTGATGAAAAAGACCAGCAATGAAAAAAATGTGAATGTTTCTCTAATTACAAACAATTCAAAATTGTCAATTACAACTCAAGTAGCAGCATAATAATAATCTGAGGTCTGTATTTATTACTATCGCACAATGGCAGAAGTACTGGAAGGACTGTGAAACCATACTGAAGTTTTCAGTGCACTCCAACTATTTACTGGCCTTTGGTATGACCTAATGTTCGCTACATAGGAAGCATCTTCTTAAAGAATTTTACGTTATTTTCACCATCTGATTTCCGTTGACTTCAGTAGCTAAATTCCACTCAGCTCTTTGAAAATGTTGGGGTTAATGTCCTGGAAACAGAATTCAGTATCACAGCATGAAAGCCATTTTGAAGCCTTAGCCAAAATAAACACAGCACCCCTCCCGCAAAATCAAAAATATACAAATGGATGAACCCATCAAAGACTACTGCACAGTAAATACAAATGATTCACCGATGTGTAACTTGCCATATATTTTTATCTGGCTGAAGCAGTGTATTAATACGATTTACAATCCAGCTGAAGAGCCGGCCATAAAGTGCTTTAGACATGGCATCTCGCACATCAGCTGCTTTGTCCACAGTGTTTGTTCGAATAATAGTTTCCCCACGTGTTACAACACAGTGGGATGTTAGGGCCTCTTGAAGTTCTTCTGACCCGATACTTAGCAGTGCAGCAGCTGAAAGACAGTGAAGAAAAGATATTTAACTGTGATTATGCAGTGGAAGTCACTAGCATTGCCTGTTACCACAAGTTACAGATTCTCACAGATATAGTCAAATTGCTTTTGTAGAACTGACAATGTTAAAATGTGTTTACCATTATCTAAGGCTTCTGGGTTGGGAACCTCACTTTTATCTGTTTGGTGTTGTGAAGAAATGGCAGCAAACTCAATATTTCCAGTATTTAGGATTCCAGTCAGAATTCTGTACACTGAGTACACTTCCTGTAAAAATGACAAAAAGCACTTTTAAGGAATCATATTAGATATGTACTCCAAATTTACTCTATGAAAGAAAAAGGGGAACACTGGAATGGCTATTAAAGCTTGTAGACTGCTCTGTAAGCTCCTATTGGTTGTTCAAGTAAGCTCCTATTGACGCAGACAAGTGTGATACAGAACTGTGAATGGACTTGCCTGATTACAGAATGAGACCTCAGGCTGGTCCCGGCTTCTGGGTGTGTGTGTTTTGCTTTCATAATTCATTTCTGTCATAAGAGAGATTCTGTGGCACAGCTGTGTATTCACACAATCAAATGGCAGCCTGAACACAGGCAGTGCTAGAGATGTTTTTAGAAAGAAGGTCGATAATGGTTTAGAAACTGTATCTCTTACCTCATCAGTGAATCCTATAATTCTAAAGCAATGCTGAATTGCTTCAAATTGTCTTCCATAGGAATCCTTGGTAACAATATCATGCATTACTCTTCCAGTTTCATTATCAATATATCTAAGTAGAATAGGAGAAAGAAAGCACCAAACTAGCAGATATGCCAGTACAAACTTCAGTGACTTTAATGTAACAGCATCAGCAAATGGAAAGAACATTTATTGAAATATCTTCCAATTAAATATTTTCATGCTAATTCATAAGAAGTTTTAATTTTTGTTACACTAACTTTTGCTTATACTTTGTTAATATCTGTTCATAGCATTACTAACATTTTATACACGCACACCCTCACCCAATATAGATCAGATGCTCTCCAAGTAAAAATGTCTATCAAAAAACACAACTGCAAAATATATTTGGGGTTCTCTGAAGTATTACAAGAAAGCATGAGGTGACTGTCCTGATCTGAAAATAGGACAGAATATTTACATAATAATGAGATTGTTTCTTCCTTCTCTTTAAATGGTTCAAGTTCTCATACAAATAATATAATTCTTTATTGTCCATCCTTTTCTTTGCTTGGGAGGATTAAAAAAGATCCTTAAGGGATGTAGAAGGATTAAGAGAGATTTTAAGGCATCATACTGAAAGCAAGAGCTGATCAATAGCTAATTACAATGAATAGTTAAAACAAGTTACCTAGGAGGCTTTTTTTCAGGAAGTCTATATTCAGAAAGTTTCTTCTGATGATAAAGGCCAGCATAAATATAATAAAATATATGGAAATTTTTCTCTCCCCTGGAAACAAAAAAAGTATTTCTATAAAGCACAGATGTTTATACTTGCAGTATCTTGTACAAGGAAAAGTGGAAATCCTTATTGTGAGCTAATTGAGTAGGTAGCAAATATCCCACTTGTTTTAATGGTGTAAGATCAGTGCCAATAACAGTGAAAGCCTAAAGACAACTATTTCAACTGTGAAACACAGAATACCCAGCCAATCACAATATTTCTCCAAAGAATGGAACAGGTCTGGCTTCCAATCCAAAAGAACTTTACTACTCTTTTCATTATTGTACTGTATAAAGGACTAGCACTTTAGTAGAAGACACTACTGAAAGCATTTAAAATAAGGGTTTTTGCAGAATTAAACAGAATCCAAACATTACATAAATGTGAAAGGACAGATGATTAGTACACTTACACAGCCTGTTTTATGACCCTTGATTTTTCAAGTAGATACTCAGAAATCTTTGCCCCCATTACAGCTCCTGTGGGCGTAAACATCATTTCCAGGTATTTTCCGAAGCGACTTGAGTTGTCATTGATGGCAGTGCAGGCATTCCCAAATGCTTCAACCAGAGGATTCACCTGAAGAATTTTCTCACGCAAAGCACGGTTATTGGCCTTCACAGAACAGATACAGACCAGAAGGACCATTAAAAGAATATATTGCTTACCCACAATCCAATTCCTGCCTCAGAAGCATAGCATCCCGTTATCATAACTTCTTATGGAGTTTGATACTCTGTTAACCTAATTACACAATAGGGCCATACACTGAAAAAGAAATGTCCTATTTGTTAAAAAAAAAAAAAAATTCTTCCTTCTCTGCAATTGTTCTGCCTCTGAAGCTTCATGAAACTTAGATAAAGCTCCCAAACCATCAAAAACTGAACAAGAAGAACATTAGCTAAGATTGGAATCATACTAATACATATACCACTTATGGTTAACCTTACACACTTATTTTCCCATTGATTTGCATTAGAATCATTATTCATTACATTTAAACATGTAAGAACTTCTAAGATCAGATCCAAAGCAAGATCTGTCATTCTTTATTGTATACATGAACAATGTCATAAACACTGTAGCTAACTATAAGCACTGAACATTTGGAATTTGTCACTTTCCCTTTAAAAGTATTGAGTGGCTTGGTGCAGGTTGTACTCTAATGGCTTGATTCAGTGCTCACAAATGCTTTGCTTGATTACTCTGTCCCTGACTCAAGTGGGAAAATTCACATGAACAGTTATATGTATTAAAATAAGAAGAAAATTTCAGGGGGTAGGGAGAATTTGTTCATAGTTTTACATGATTGGCTAGAAATACCTTTCCCAAGAAGGTCAAATGTTGGACGATCAGATGGGCACTTTCTGTCTTTCCAGCACCACTTTCCCCACTGATGATAATGCACTGAACACACAAACAAAACAGTAAGTGCACAGCTCACCGCATGGTCAATAAATGGGTTTTCAGCTGTTACTGCTCCTGTCCATTATTTAACATTTAGTACCAAAACCGCAAAATACCTTATGGGTCAACTCTCTCAACTTCTTTCAGAAAGGAAAGATCAGTAGAGGCTGAGTGTAATCATTTCATAATTCCTTAGATCACTAAAATGCATCTTGCAATGCCTGACAAGAATGTGCATATGTGCAAAGGAGTGAGTGAAATTCTATGCACTAAGACATAAATGAGTGACCATGTCTACAAGCTAACATACACTGTGCACACAGGCAGCTTGTTGCAAATACTCAGAACTCCGAAGATTGCCACAGCTAGTTGATGTAACATAATTCAACAGTGCATCTGAGCTCACTTCATTGAGTTCATTTGAATTAACATGAAATACAGGGCACAGCTGTACTTAATATACTCACCAAAAGTCTGCTTCTGGCTTTAAAAATTATTTTAAGGTTTGCTGCTGTGTAGAGAGATTATCCTGTAAGTGATGCTGATATTCAGGCTAAAACAACAGACTGACATCTAAACATTTCAGAAAAATATGCATCTGTTCATTGGGTGATTCTGAGAGAACATACCCATGTTATTCCTGAGTTGGCAGACTGTATGTAACATGGTATTTTATAGGTTCTCCAAAGGCTTACAAACTCGGGGATTAGCTGGAAGCATCTGAATTACTTGATAATCTGCTTTCTGCTGGTATGTTTCATGAATGAAATGGAAGGCCAGTACACCTGGAATGTCAGTTCAGAGCTGAAGTGCGAACACTTCAGGTCACAGCAAGCATGAATTCTAATGCTATTTCTTATTTTCCAGTTTTTCATGTGCCCTACAGATCGCCAGTGCAAATATTAGTCTACTTAAAGTACAGTATGAACTGACATAGGAAAAATGTTAATGCCAAGCAATTGCATAGATTTGTAAATTTCTATGCAAACACATGAAACTTCCTTGCACCATACACTGACTCATGCAAGATTCTTTGCTGGGAAAAGAGATGAGGTCCTAAAATACTTGACGCAATGATACTTGATACAGAACTGAGCTTTGTGAAGAGGTTTGAAAGAGACAGCAGTTCTCCAGACAACATTTCTGACACTCCTTTTTGACCAAGAGAAAGATTATCCATTCTCCCCTCCCCAGCCTGGAATATATGGAGGCATTCCAGCTCTTTTTTATTTACCATTCTCACTGTGAAATAGCCTTGCAAGACCAACCTATGCTGTTCCATAAAAAGCAATGCATACCAGTGGGGAGGTAAGTTATATAAAGTATATATATATATATATATATATATATATATATATATATATATATATATATATAAAGTACATGGAATAATTAGTGGGTATGTTAGGTACTACTAGACTCTGTGCTCCATGATAGATACTGCTGTGAAGTTTTCTTAGGAATCAGACATCCTGTGGTGTCTGATAGAAGGTGTGGACATTGACTCTACATAATGTTAGTGATATGACATTTGCAGCTCATTTCCTTAATTCTTGTCACGTATTTTTGTGTTACTTGGAAATACACAACCTAGTGATGGACCCACAGTGTTTTGATACCTAGAACTGTCTTAATCTACTTTACTAGAGGAGTCAAGTACAACAGCTTACACAGTTAAAGACCATGAGTTCTTGTAGAACTCATACTGGCCATATTTGACTTTAGCTTCACCAGAAATGTTAGACTTGGAGTCAGTTTTCAGGCTTCAAAGGAAAATGTAAGGGAAAGCTGAGTGGATAAACAAGCAGAGTTAAGTACATTTTTGATCTAGCTACAGTGTGCATCTAGCACACCCTAAAAAGAAGAGCCAGCATAACATTGCCCAGTTAATGGAGATAAACATACTCCTGTAGTCTTTTACAAGCGTAAAATAGCAAACTATACATGCCAGCAGGCATAGCCAGATGTCTGCAAATAATTTGCTGCCTCTGCATAAATGCAAATTACTTCTTGAAGAGGTAGGAAGGACATATAATATTAAAAATCTATAAAGTTAGCCTGATGGACTGACAACAAAACTATTTTTCTCTAAGTAATAATATATGTAAATAATTATTAGACCCCAATATCCGTGTACATACAATACATCATGTTCAAAAGAGCGCAAAATTACAGTTTTAAGAATGCAATAAAAACGAACCTAACTTCTACAGCACAATATTTCATTCTCATTAAAATCATTGCTAGACTTGTGTCCTCATTACATTCATATTAGACCTATCCTTAATATAGTTTACTAAACAATGACTTGATGGTTTGTGTTTTTTGTGACTTGCAGTAAAAATAAATGATTATCCATTACTTGCTACTGTCTTTCTGCAATGGAAGAGCAGTTAAAACTCTGTTAACCTGCTACAGCATTGAGACCCCCCTATTTTACACAAGTATAAATAATTACAATACCTAGTGCAAGACAGGCTAGAATCAAAGTGTATTGCAATAGCCTGTGGTTGGTGTCAACTGCCAGAAGTTCATGTGTGTCTGGGAAACTATAATGGTCAGGTAACCCTTTTATTTGACCTATTCAACTTTGTGCTCTCTTTTATGTCACTGTCCCAACCTGACTAGATTTCTGCTCTGTTTTTCCTCATACAGGAATAAAAGGCTTAAAGAATAAAGTACAACATGAAGATTCTTACCTGATCTTTGCTGAATGTAACCATACTTTGGTAGGCAGCATCTGCAGAGGCAAATATGTGGGGGGGATTGGATGAACGCTTCACACCATGATAAAGCTTGGAGAACTAAGTTAAGAAAAAAAAAAAAAAAACATAAGTCAGAATACCTAATTAAAATGTACAAATTAATTGTAAAATTAAGAATTGATACGGAAGATAATGACTATCTTCTGCCTACTAAACAGAAGGCAGTTGCCTGTTCTACCATGAAATTCACACTGAATCACCCAGCAGAGGAGTGGTAATTCTTGGCACTGACCACCTTCCAGAACACAAATTACAATACCTAAAATACATCTCAAAGTTGCCTTCACAAGATAGTCAAGAGAACTGTATCACAAGAAATACAATTACAAATACAAGCATTCAAGCAGGGAAATACCCAAGGTGAACCACAGAAACTGCGAAGAGTGAAACTGCAGAGTGAATCTGGAATCTGGTCCCTCTAATTTAGGCACCCTCAGCCACTAGGATTTATGGCTCCACCTCCCTTCATATTCATAAGGAATTAAGCTGCCTCTATCTTTACAGCATTTGATTCACTTGTTTCTTTTAGGCTGTAGCTGGTGGTACAGGACATGTAATAACCCAATAGTGAGAGCAACTGTTTAGAAAGCAACAGCCTCAGCATGAGGTGGTTCATATAACCACCTTCTGTTTCCTGGAAGAAAGTACTAAATGCCAGACAAGAACAGCAGTAGCTGGGGCAATATTCAGGCCTCCTGTGAAAGTTGTATCACCATGGGAAAAGCAACAAAATCAAACTACATTAAACTGAAAGAGGGGGAAAAAAAAAAAATAAAAAAATAAAAGATTTGTAGCCACACATTTCTGAAGGAAGAAAAGGCTAGGGTTAGTCTGTGCTCCCATCATCATTTAAGTACTTTAGCCAGTGGTGTTAATAAAAAATGCAAAGTAAGTACTGTCCGCATCTTGGAGTCTCTCTTACCTGTGGAGAGTAAATGCTGAGATTCTGGAAGGGGTTTAAGGCTATTAAAATGTCTCCCACATAAGTATAAATTTGTAAGTCAGCATAGCGTTTCTGCAGCTGATGGATAATTGTATCCTGAGAAGATTACAGAAAAAGTTTGATTGTTAAGCAATATTTTTCCAGTCAAGATAATTTTTGTAAATATGCTGAGAACACTGATTAAGAAGTACTTATTATACATGTTATTATTTCTCAAACACTGACATCACAAAACCAAACAAATATTTTCAAATTTCTCCCTAATATCATAAAACTAAGTTAAATGGCATATCCTATTGCCAGATAAGTATGCATTCTCCTATATCAGCCCAAGAAGTAAACTTCCTGAAGACAAAATGGCCATGCAGATTTTCTGCACTTCACAGTATGTTTCCATTTAATTTTTTATTTGACCGTAAAACAAGGATAATAATTTCTCAAGGATTAGATTTTAACTGGTAGTAAGAGACTGTTTTAAGCAGAATGCTAACATGATTTAGTATTACATCGTCTTCTCACTGGCATGCAGGTTAAGGATCCTCAGGAAAAAAAAATTGCAGATAGTTTGCACATAGGTGTTATAATGAAATATGCAGCTTATGTTGTTTCACCACTTTTTATGCAGAAGTCGTAGATGTGTTACTCTACATAATTCAGTTCTAGAAGAGTCACTTAAATCAAAATCTTCATGACTAAATTTCTCATTTTAAGACACTTGCAAAATATTTTAAACTATCATCACTCATATTTAACTTTTTCCCCATAAAAGGATTCACTGCTACTGCTTTTATGTCATTAATAAATAGAATATTAACAAAGTGATGATAGCAGATCAGTCACAAGACAATTCCTTTTCCATGCTGAGACAAAACCTTGCAAAAAAAGAGTTCTCATTCTGTTAAAAGAAACAGGGAAATGTGAGGCACAGTTGTCAGAAACTGCTGCTCAGACAGTACAGTACCTCATCTAGAACTTCTAGATTTACCAGATCATCATCCAGAGAGTACTTGTCAGCTCCATCCACATAGTAAGGTCTTCTAGTATGTATTCGTTCATGCCTGGAAGTTTGTTAGTAAAGCACCAGGGTTACAAAACTTGATCAAATACAGCAAATACAGAGGCAATGGGAGTCATGGGCGAGTGTTTTTGCCATGCAGAAAACTTAAGCATGCTCTCTGAAATACGTATTGTTTACTTGAAATACCCTTTCATAAAAGCAACACATCAGTTTGCTGTGCAGTGTAATATCCCTGTTTTCTTTCTCACAAGATATAATCCTGATATATTTATTAATGCTCACAGAAAAGATTTCTCTGTAGGCTTACTACTCCCCAATAATACTGAAAAGTATTTTAGAAATATCTTTTCCCTTCTTGACATAAGTTAATAAACTACCACTGATTAATTAAATCTTCCCCACCCCATGGTACCTAGTCTATAGTTTTATCATCTAATGAAGTTACAAGAAGTAATAAGTAGTATAAAATCCTCCTATTACCTTGTTGTATGACAAAGCACCTCCTCAGATGACCCTAGCTCTGGTCCAGAACATTTTTGAACCACAGCTGCCATCAGACTCTAAATTGTATGAATGTTCAGTCAGCTTGTCCTTAGAGATTTAAGCCACACAATAAGCAGCAAAGACAAACAGTCACATAACCCCTTTATAATCAGATTATGCTGAAGGAATCTTTGAAAATGCTGTGTATATGTTTTTAAACAGCACATCTTTTTGAAACAGGGACAAATCAAGACAGTGTAATATGTCTTCCACAGAGGGGGTGAAATATGAGTGCTGTAAGCACAACCAGGCTTTTCTTTACAACAAACATAATCAAAGCATAGTAGAAGGACACCCACTGAGATACAGTCTGCATCCTGCTGAGTAACATTTAGCATTGATCCTCAATGACAGTCCCTGACAGATTGTTTCTGCATTGGTTGCCATGTAGAAAGTATGAATCACATGCTCATACATCCAGAAGCAATGCTAAATATTGTATCAAGCAATAACAGAACGATAGCATAATGTGGCAGGAAATACTCTTTATCTATAATGTTGAAGGTTAAGATGAAGATGTAGCAGGTCTTTTTTCTTTAATCCTAAATTTACATAGTCATGGAATCCTGTTTGAAAAAATAAGCATCGAGGCTCTTGCTTTTGTCTCTTTATGTGCACTTCCACATGAACTTAGTAAGATTTCATTCAGTAAAGAGACTATTTTCATACCCAAGAGCTATTGTGTACAGAAGAATTATTGCCTGGAAAGTGTCTAACAAAGAGAAAAGTGTTAAGTATTTATTGATAATTGTGAACTACATTTAAAGATCTTCATTTTTTATGTCTATTTTTATTCATTTTTCTTGTTTACTTTTGGCAACTCTATGAGTTCTGGAAAACTACTCTGTAATGGTTTATTTGAATTGTAATTAAATAAAACTGTGCAATCTGTTTTGTCAGCTAGGATATAAAATACAAGGACCACAGCAGGTTTTGATGACAGTCCCACTTATATTTTCCATCCTATGTCCCCAAACAGAAATGGTTGTTTCCTTGATGTACGTATGAAGAAAAGAAAGAAGAAGAACACACACAAAAAAACATGAAAGAGAAATTCTTGCAGTGGTTATTATTTCCAGTGGGCAGCATGGAGACAGTGTCAATTTGTTCAAAGTTCTATTCAATTAAATCCTCCATTTTTAGATTTTTGTTAGGTGCTTACTGCATTCATGAACATTACACTGCTGACAAGCCAGATCCTCAAGGGAGTACGAACGCATGTAAGTGGCATAATGAACTACTGTTTTTCTAATTGTTGTTTCCATTTCAAAACAGAATTCAACCTTTTACTTCACAGCTGAGAAAAATATTGTTAAAAATAATTTAAACCATTTAGAGATGGGAGCAGTTATCAGTCCACAAATAAAGCAAATATTTTAACAGTTGCTGGACTTCATGGAGATGTGACTAGCAAAGCAATGGCTAGACATTATAACTAATGTAACTAAACTGTGAGGATATTTTTTCTGGCATAAACCGTCATAACCACAATATTAAATTGCAACAAGATGCAAGTATGGATTTATCTACCAGAGGTGCAGGGAGGAGGGGGAAAGAGGGCACATCTAAACCTAAGCATCTCTAATTGCAGAATGGCTTTGCAAACTAATCTGTTATCTGATTGTGTATTAAACTCCTGCTGTTTGTTCTCCTTAAGTGATAAACGACTCAACTGTGTTATTGGAAAAGTATTTTGTTTTGTTTTAACTCTATGTAAATAAATAATTAAGGAAACTACTCTTAGTCAAATATGTAAACCAGATAACCTTTGTGCACATATTTCCTTGTGCTTAACTCATTTTCCTAAGTACATGATTAGGAAGAGGATATTAGGAGCATAACATCACATTAGCTTCAAATCTCCTGCTGTCCTCATCAGTTTTCTACTGACCCTAAGTCCTGCTGATATGTTAACAGAGTGGGAAGAAAGAATACAGACAGTAAGCTTTTATTATTTCTACAATTTTACATCAGACGTACACACTGCTTTTAAAGTATTTTCAAAACATTTCTTAAAAAACAGAAGGAAACACTCTTAATTGGAGGAATAATTGTAATTTCTATTTTCGTCAACAGTGCAATTAACAGCCTTTTTTCAATTACTGCTAGATTCACAGAATGGTTTGGGTTGGAAGGGACCTTAAAGATCATCTAAGTCCAACTTGCCAAGTGCAAATTCTAAGCAAAAGGAAAATTGATAGTGTTAGCTTATTTGCCTTAAGGTTCCAGGAATGTTCTGATTCATATCCTGTAGGATGTAGTCTCTTCATTACAAAGTGGCATAATAGGGCTAGTCACTTAAGGTATCTAACCTTATAAAACCTAAAGAGCAGTATTAGGTTTATTCCAGAATTCTAGTGATGAGCATTCTCTTTTGAAAAAGGCTCTGTTCTCCCAAGCATTTTCCCTTCACCTTTTTATCACACAAAGATAGCTGGAGAGAGCTTTTTCAGATTTCGGAGGAGGAGCAAGTGGCAAGCAGCACTTCTCTTGTACTAGATGTCAGCCACAGTATTTGAAGTGCACTGTAAATAGCTATATGCTAATATGACCCTGCAATCAAGCTGATGATAGGGAAGGAAAAGCTAAATTGACCACAGATACTTCTAGATTGAAGAATCATCTTGCTGGCAGGTCCAGCCTGAGGATTAAAGCAGCACAGATCATGATTTTTTTTTGTTCTTTGGCAAGTCCCCCTCTCCAAGATCGCCTCCCTCTATCCCCAACATTCTTTTATAACAGTGCCTTTACTTTGGCCTCTTCATGCAGTTAAGTATTTGTTTACTGTTCTTCTAGGACTCACAAAAAAAAAAAAAAAACTGTTTCTGTACTAGTTCTTCTTTAAGTTATTGCCAACTTTAAAATAATTTGTGCCCAAATAGAGATTTACAAGAAAAACACTCAACACGATGAGAGAGAAAAAATAGCAGTGAATGTGCTATTGTCACACAGAGAAGCACTACCTATTCCCTGTGCATTGCAAAAAGCAAATTTTGCTCCTGTACATCAGGTTTCAGCCTGGAATAAATTGTTGAAGCAAGGTCATAACAGAAACACTGACAAAGCCTTAATTACAACAATATAAAAGCTGTAGCTATAACAAACATCTGTGTAACCTGCAGAAAAAATACGTATACTGTAATCAGACCAAGGACTGCCTTTGGGGGCCCCAATTGCTTTGTAATTTTTTTCCTGTAATTTTTAACTATTTTTTAACAGTCATCTGATATGTGTACAGATGAAGGCTAGAAGTATTGCATTTAACCCACATTAAATCCTGTGTGTGCAGCATTTTACAACCAGAGAACTATTTCTGTTTCTGTTATTCTGAGTCCAAAGGAAATTACTGACTGAATGCAATCAACTTCCTTGCAGTTAATTGCTTTCAAACCTAAATGTGAGCTGGCAGAGAAGCTAGATATCTGGTTGTAAGAATTACTTCCTTGGATGGACTGCTGCTGTAATCCAGCTGGCTGACAGGAGGGGGGAAGCTGCCAAGCCACCATAGCCTCATCCTAATATCGGAGAAAGTACCCGGAACCTACCTGCCCTTCTCAAACTATTACATGTTTAGCTTTCTTTTTTCCATTTTTTTTATGTTCTTTTTTACTTCCCTTTTTCCAAGCTTCTTCAGGTTTGGTTCATCTTGATGATAAGGTTACCTTTTTCTCCCTGAAAAATCCAAGGTTTCTTGACTGTTTGTTCCCCATTACAGTGGCACATTGACCTAGCATGATCCAGAACAGTGAACTATTTGCTGTCTACAGTAAACTTGTTAAAAAAAAAAAAAGAAAAAAAGGCAACACTTATCTACCCAAATGATGAAGTTCTTTCATTCTTTTAAAAACTGAAAACAGAGGTTACTAGATCTTTTCCTGTTGATTCCTATGAAGAAGCCTATTTATAGAGGAACATAAAATACCAAGACTGTAGGAAAACATCCGAGATAAGAATAAGCCATGCCTGGAGTTCGCCTCTTCAAAGCTGCTGATAATTTGGAAACAGCCACTTTGAACCATACAACAAAAAGCATTTGATACTTAATAAAAATTGAATTTCAAACATAGAATCAATTCTAGGAATTTTACGCCAGGAGTTAATCACTTGAGGAAATATAACAGATTATTACTTTGCTGAGCTTCAGCTCTATGATATTTCATAGACAGGGATAACAAAACAAAAGTAGATGGCAGTTGATGATTTTTAGGCATTATTAAAACTGTTATAGACTTACCTACTGCATTTTGTATAGCTGCTCTAGGTTAGCTCTCCCTAAAGAATACATAGACATACAAGTGAAACATAGCTCGTACCTATACTAGAAATAATGTCCATTACTTTATCACCTTCTAAGAGAAGAAATCCTACAACAGATCTTCCAAAGTTCCTTTTACGTTGTTCTTGGACCTCTATGTAATAGTTTTCAATAAGAACAGTTTCTAAGATTTTGAAAAATGATTTGTGAGAACGGCACCAAGGCAAAACTTTTTGAATGTATTCTGTAAAGACTCTTCCCTGCTTTCTTCTTCATTATATGTGTGGAAAGAAGGGTGTTAGTGCTGGGTTTTGTGAAACTGGCAACACCCCACCCATTTTCATAGCGATAGGAGATATCTGCATCTCATGCATAAAAATAATGTAGGGAAAAGTACTTAAAGCTGGTGGAAATGTCTCAAAGAGCATCCTTTTCATTAAAAAAAAAAAAAAGAGCTGGAGCAAGTGTTAATGTTTTTTTTGTTGTTGTTTTTGTTGTTTTTATTTTTTGCATTTAAAAAGTGTTAACTTTTACTAGCACAAACCTTTTTGTTTCAGTTATAATTTCTCACATAAAGGAAATAGAGTGTGAATCTGTCTCTAGCAGGTTACCTCATGGCAAAGGGAGATGGCAAAACAATATCTTTGTCAGAAACAAACTGATGATAGCAACAAATGTCTGTTAGTAGGCTCTTCTCAGCAAACCCAGCAAAGAGCTCCTTTAGTTCAGATGGAAGACAAGCTGTGCTGATCTTAAGTCTAACTATACCACGCTCAAAGAAGTTTACAAATGAAGAATGAAAGAAAAATTACGGAGGAGTTTCAGGCTGTGGCTGCAAAGGTCAGACCAGATGATCCTGTCAAAAGGTGACAGCTTGCTTCTTTCTACCTGTATCATCCCTTACTTTTGGTCACTTGAGATAATTCCTCCTTTACTTCAGCTATATCAGCCAAGGAACCCCCTCTCTGCAATCTCTAACACAGTAAAAAAATCATCTGTATGTTTCTGCTGGCTTAGTTTTCTTCTTAGTTTTTTCTTCTACTTCAGAAGGTTCAGAAGTTCAGGAGGTTTTGATAACCATTGGAGCTGAAATAAAAACAGCATCATGAGCTTGTTCCTGGAAGCTGTGGTAGAATGGGAGAAAGAAACCAGTTCTTTCCTTTTCAGTAGCAGTGAACTGCTGTATCAGCTCTCCACATCTCTCCATTATACCCTCCGGACATACTTTGATGAGAAAGTTGAGCTGCGATTTAAAAATTCTTTGCCAAAGAAAATGATCTGGTTCCCTTTTCTGACTTCTGTGGCTTCCCCTCCTCTCTTGCACCAGCTCCACCTAGTCTTCAACCCCTTGGTGAGTCAGATACACTCAATAACCCAGGAGAAAAGCAGTCCTGTTTTAATTTGGCTTTGCCAGGCTGGCTGTCTCTGCTAGTTCTCTGAACTCAGTCAGCTCCCTGGCAGGTCAGACAAGCCCCACAGCTAACACAGCAAGAATATGGGGTGAGGAAACCGGGACTTGACAATGAGCTGAGCCCATTTGTGAAGCCGGGCTTTGAGTTAAAGTCACTAATGTATTTCAGGACAGATCTTTGGCCACAGTACCATAAAGCAATGGGAAATAAATCCACAGTGTTGATAAAGGTTCCCTCAGAGCAGGTGGAATTGCCTCCTGGACATAAATTACACCCATAAAGGATATTCTAGGCCAAAGTGAGCAAGCCTGTGCTGGGAGACATTCAAATGAGACCAACACATAGCCGTGATGCAGCTAGAATATCCCAAAAGGTCCTGGTAAGCGGAATGTCACTCAGAGCTCCTAGAACAAATGGGTGTGACTGAAGTGTCATGCCAGTGCTCTGACTGCCATTACATTTTGTGCATAGGCGAGTAAATCTGACTTGGAGCTGCCTCAGACTTGTCTGGGAACTTGGAAGCTGGGAAAGTGGCTTAGAAATACCTTCATACCCCCTTTCCCTGCATTATCTAGATCTTGTGTTCAGGTACCTGCTTAGCCCTTTATGCATATATTATTTAAATATAGTTTTTTTAAAAAGGAAGAAAAAGGACATTTAAGTTGTCTTGTATAGGTTATTTGTCTCTAATAGCACTCTAACATTCTCAGAGTAACAGAAAGCTATGTTGTGAATTGAAATGCATCTGATTATACTTACATTAATGTAAATCAAGAGTAAATCTGTCAAAGCTAGAAAATCGACTGTATGCTTAGCTTAGAACCAGTTACACACTGTTACCTGCAAACACACCTTTGCAATCAGCGTGGAAATGCCACTAAAGTAACTGCCACTTAAACAGCCTGAACATGCACATCACCTGGCAAGGGAAAAGTGATTATATAACCTGTCTACTCAAACCTTTTCTCACAGATAGGGGTGCCATTAGAAAAGATGGATCACACCAATCTAGCTAAACAGGTCAGTCCCTTTTGCACCTGCCATGAACTACCTCCCCTTCCTGAGCCTAACTAGCTCAACTACACTGGCAGAAAAATAACGCAAGTGACATTTTTTTTAAGTTTACATTATGTATATATTATATATAGTTATATTACATATTGATAGTTATTTTATAAACACATTAGACAGTTTTTTAAGGCTTTTCACTGCTACCATTTTTCCTAGGGGTTATATCTCCCTACTGCAGAGCCAAACTCTTTACTATTATCAGACTGTGTCTATACCTCTGGGTATAATTAGATGCTGGTTGGTTCTCTTGTAATAATCTTATGTTTATAGTCCAACATTAACTGACTGGTAGTAAGTACCTATTTAAAATTTAGAACTTTCCCACTTTCAGAATATAAAACTGCCATTTTCAGTCCTGGCTAGTTATAAGCAACTGAATGTAGGGCTTTACAACAGAAACGTTCAGCATTAAAGCAGCTAGCATTATGGAAGCCCAGCACTTCTTAATATTAGACACTGTTTTCAGATGCTCCTAGTCTTCAAAACTGCAATATTTTCAATTTATTTTTTTATTTACTAAGGCGTTCCTTAGAATACAAGCAAACCTTTGGAAATGTTTTGAGATTCTTTCTACAAAGCAGCTAAGACCCCCGTTTTTGGCACACACATTTGGTGTTTTGCATGGATATGCTTTTGCAGTGCTACTAAATTTTTCCCAATTTGATCAAGTTACAAATATTTGGAAAAATCAGTGCTTCATCATTCTGAACAATATGTTGTATATTTCAATGGTAAAGCTCACTAAATTTTTGTTCTCACTGAGCATGCTCTCAGCCTTGATCAAAGTGGGTCAGTGCTTCAAAGAACAAGTAAGAAGCTAGCAGTAGTACTGTAGTAAAAGGCTACAGTGATCAAAAAAATCAGAAACACATTCTGTCTCTTCTCCTGTTAGGAAAGGCTGAGAGAACTGGGCCTGTTCAGAGAAGTCTCAAGAGGGACCTTATTAATGTATGCAAATACCTGAGAGGAGGGTGCAGAGAAGATGGAGCCAGGCTCTTTTCAGTGGTGCCCAGGGACAGGGTAAGAGGCAATTGGCACAAACTGAAAAACAGGAGGACCCATCTGAACTCCAGGAAACACTTCTTTACTGTGAGGATGGCCAGGCACTGATACATGCTGTCCAGAGAGGCTGTGGAGTCTCCCTCCTTGAGATATTCAAAAGCCATCCGGGCATGGTGCTGAGCAGCCTGCTCTGGGTGTCCCTGCTTGAGCAAGGGAGTTGGCCCAGATGACCTCCAGAGGTCCCTTACAACCCAAAACATGTGATTCTATGATTCTTTAATAGCAGTTGTACAGTATATTGGCTTCAAAGTGAAGGTAAAAGATGACTATTTCTCCAGTAGCCTAACCTTGCCTCCTCTCTTAGCATTGACTGGCACTGGCAGATGTCCTCTAGTTCAGAGGCATGGCTAAAAGCAAAATGACAATGAGTATGCTGAGAGCAGGGCTTTAGGAGTAGAAGTGAAACTATAGCAGAACTGGGAAAGGTGAACTCAGTGATGTGAAAGAGCAAGTGGTCTGCAAGCTACATTATTAGTTTATGGACAGACTTGGGAAAATAAATGCTGGCTTGGTCTTGATTCCTTCTCACCCCACATTATGGAGACAGATACCAAAGAGATTTGTCGGAAAACCATGAGGAATCCATTTCAGAGCTTCTCTTAGCACAAGGATCATTCCATTCTTTGTATCTTCTATTTAGTCAAAAGCTGGGAAAATTCCAATATCTTTTTTGCCATCCAACCCACAGCTATAGTAGTCTATCTGTGAGGAGTTACACGGGGGAGATCCACTCAGGAGGAAAGACCCAGCAGAAACCTGTAGTGTAACACTGGCATAGCTCCCTCACTCACAGTAAGCAGTTCCTAGTATGCATTTCCAGTGGGGGAGTGCAGGGAGAACAAGCTAGGAGTCAGTTTCACCTTGAAACTGTACTTATAGCTATTCCTTTATTTTAACTTGTACATTTTTGTTTGTGCTTCTAGCATTTAAGCTACAGAATCTAATGGCATATAAGCATATACATGTTTATGACTTATGAATCATGACATTTAATTTTCTTCATCAACATTAGTAGGTGTTTGTTTATAATAACGGGCCAGAACTTATCTCATGCTAGACAAATTTCGTATTACAGAATGATCGCTGAGCTTGGGAAGGTGTGCTCATTTGCATTTAATTCTTTTTTGAAACAGTGAAATTCTGCCACCCTCTGGACAGCAACTAAACTAAGATATTTAGTAAGCCTCAAAAGTAAAAAACAAACAAACAAAAAAAAACCTCACTGTTGCTGATGAACATTCATTGCTTTTTAAGCACATATTTAAATTAATTACTAGGCTGAATGAAAAATAGCAGTTATTATTAAACCAAAGACAAAACAATTATTTTAAGTACTGAATAATCTACTTACTAATAGCATTAATCAAAAAACACACTTTAAAGTGTTCCATTATTAACCTTTTCTAGCAGTCATTTCATTGTTCACTGTTGTATTTCTAAAGATCTGCTACCAAAATATATCTTTCATCATGCCAACAGGTATTTCCTCAGACCAGAGCATTCTGAGATTAAGCCAAAAGCAAAAACATATAAAATTAGAATTCAGTGGGAAAAAGAAGGCTAAGGAGAGTTTGTATCATGACTGATCAAAGTAGCTTTAAAAGCTATCCATGGGAAAGTATGTTTCTTGCATTCACATGGCATACAGCTAGTATGCCTGCTAGTATTACTGTTAGTAATATTGCTAGTCAATACATTCATATGATCATTTGAAACAGTAAATATCTGGGCATTCAAAGTTTCAAATTTTGCTTCCAGGATTAGTGGGAGGAAGGATAGCTGCTGCATGTGTGTTGTACAGTACCTCGTTTTGGCTACGGAGCCTAGCCGCTGCTGTTCTTGGATGAGTTCGGCCAGCTGTTTTTGCAGAGACATATCTTTACCATGTACTTGTTTAATAAACGGGTGCTCCAAAAGGTGGGTGACTGAAGGACGCTTTTCAAAATCCTTGATAAGACACCTGTGACAGAGAAATAGCAGTCTTATGCAATGATGATATTTCATTACAGCGTGATTTGAGCTGGCTTACTGTGTGGTTGTTATAGTAGTTTCCTTTTCCACAAATTTGAGTTCCTTAGTATGCAAACAGACTTCTCCTATATATTGGAATAAATCTGACATAAAATACTTAAAGTGAATTCACCCTACAACTATACTAGTATAAAGGTTATGAATTTTACCTTATTTCAATCTTTTTTTTAAAAACGGTTACTAGCTTATTATGAAAAAAAGTCATTGCATCTTGTTAGTATTGTACAGTTAATATATACTAAACATAACCTAAGATAAATAGGCAATATTTCATTCACTTCAATTTTCTACCTAGTCTCCAATGACAGTTATAATAAAGAACCGCAGGACATTGCCTAATGAAAACCACAACTGAAACTTGCGATACAACACCAGTCAGAACAATTTGATATAAAGATTTGTTCTGTGTTTAAAATGAATGTTTCAGATAGAGCTTCTATACCACGATGGTGTTAGCATAAGAATCATAGAAAATTCTGTAAACCCTTTTATTTCAGACTGGAAAAGAAATGAATGAGTCAGATTTAAATGCTAGCCAGGGTTCCAAAGTTCTCTTTGGGACAGAAACAGGTGATCAAG